>NC_054384.1:106919456-107257372 GCF_017654675.1 Xenopus laevis | reverse complement strand
TTAAATCTGGTGGATCAACTTGGGTGTCATGTACCAATCATTTCTATTCTAAACTATTCAGACCACCAGTAAAGTTCTCCAGTTTTTTTGCTCTGTTTGGCTGATTAGCCTCCCCCTTGGTTTCTCACCGCACCTACTTATCAAATAAGCCACACATGGGCAATATAATGCAGCCAAAGACAATGACAGCTTGGGCCGAGCTAATAATGCAAAACAGTATCATTTTCATAAAAACTACAGGGAGCAAAAGGATATTAATGATACTGTCATCTCCATCAGACACATGCAAAGTAAAAAAGGAAAGCGAAGTGACCTTTTAAAGCTAAGAAAATGCATAAAAGTGCAATGTTTGGATACAGTCATTTTTTTTTTTTAACCAAAAACCAGTGGCGTAACTAGAGTGCGCCAGTCCCCCTGCAAAAAAAAAACCTTCAGAGGGGCGCTTGCATATATTTGTAACAAAGTAAGATAAGCAAAGAAACAATTGTAACAATTTAAGATAAGCAAAGAAACAATTGTAACGATTTAAGATAAGCAGGTCTTTTGGGGAAACTGTGATTTTGCAGCTTAAAGGGCAATTCACCTTCATTAGCAAAACCGTAATAACACATAAACGCCACAGAAATGTGTTCAAACCTTCATAACCGCCAAATTTTGTAAAATGAACATGGTAATTAGGGGGTGTGGCCACACAATGGGAGTGGTGAAAATTCAGATCTTTTTATCCCTTTTTCTATTTCCAAAATGTTGGGGGTTTTCTATTTCCAAAATGTTGGGAGGTATGTTGTTTTTTATTCTAATTATGGGCCACAAAGTGTTTTGCAATCATCGATCCCAACTACCTTGCAAGTTGCAAACACAACAAACACAAAGGAAAAGTAGTGATGGGCGAATTTCTCGTGTTTCACTTCACTGGAAAATTCATGAATTTCCTGCAAAATTAGCAAAAAAACAATGACGCCTGCATTCATTTTGACGCCCGCATCCATTCATGTCAATTTTGACGCCGACATTAAAGTCAATGGGCTTCTGAATAGTGTTGACACGTGATGACTTTTCCCGACGTGCGTCCACATTTTTTTGACGCCAGTGAAATTTTCCATGTCTAATTTATTCGACCATCACTGATGAAGAGGAGACAAGGACAGCATGACCCAGAAGGTATGGAGGAGAATTTGAAGATGTCAGGAGCTCCCTTCCACTTCGGCTCTGCATCCAAGATGGCAGCGCCCATGACCACCAAGGTCGCAGGTTCAATGCCGATTATAGGTCACACTCACTAGTGTTCCTGGGTGCTCTGATTGTAGTATTGACTTTTGATCCATTGCCTTAACTCAGACCATGATCCTTTGCTGCCTGCCTCCTGAACTTTTGCCTGAATCCTGACTACTCTAATTCTGAACCCTTTGGCTCCTGTGAACTGGACTTTAACCCCTAGTGCTTCCTCCTGTGTCCGGACCTCTCCACAATCGGAGCCCCTGACAGATGAGAACTCTATCCACGCAACTGAGGAGACACACAAGGAGAAGAGCCCCAAATACAGTAAATACTTCATTGTGATATGCTTATCTATCCTATGCCGATCTGTCCTACATACTCTATAAAACTACCCATCTTGGAGGGGGGGCAGTTTTTAGAACAATTAGCACCTCGGTCATTTATCTCAATTAATAATTACCACTGTGACTGGATGATACATTCACATCTCAACGTGTTCATGTTGCCTAAAACCTGCCTGAAGAAATTCAAGGAGCCATTGTGATTGGCTTGTAGTGATTATATGACTCTTTTAGGATGGGAGTAACACTATACAGTATTGATCCCTTTGGCCTGCAGGCTGAATGCCGTGACTGGTTATACACATGCCCAAATTATAGGGGATAATCCAGGCATTATGGCAAGTACAAGAATTTAAAACGTTGGGACACCCAATACAACTCAGTTGAAGTAGAGAAGACTTTTGTTTTAGGTTTACATTGCTGAATCAAATAAAACTAAATCGGAATGACTTTTAGTACTTACAGAAGGAGCTCAGATCCATTATGAAAGAATCATTTTTTCCCAGCTCGTTCCTTGCAGAGCAGAAATATTTTACATTCTCCCAGTTTATAGTTATTTTCTCCCCGTGTTCTTTCAGCTCTTCCTCCTCTCCTTCTTTATTAATGCGGAACCAGGTATAGGACTGAGCAGGGGGGTTGGCATTGCTGGTACATCGTAAAGTCACTTGCTCTGCTTTTATTTTATTTTCTCCATCAAGTTTAATGATCAGTACATTTTGGGGAGGATCTAGAGGAAGTGCATTTGTCATTCGTTTTATGTGCAGTTTATAATTATTCTTTTATTCTGCGAAAATGTTCATTCTACGCTAATCAAATAAGTCCAATACCATTAAGGGTCAGAATATGAATGCACGGAAAGATCCAGGTCCTGAGCATTCTGGATAATAGGTCCCATACCTGTACTTTGTAATTGGACTATACTATAAATGAATAATATATAATTAATGAATATAGACTGATCTTTTTTCTGCAAAAAATACACATCTCCATAGGCCCTACGCGTTTTCTGTCCAAGGGCATCTAATCATGGACTATGGAGTGCCAGGTGGCCCATCTTTAGCCTAAAGAGGCAACTGTGTGGCATTGTCTTAAAGGGATACTGTCATGGGAAAAAAATTTTTTTTCAAAATGAGTCAGTTAATAGTGCTGCTCCAGCAGAATTCTGCACTGAAATCCATTTCTCAAAAGAGCAAACAGATTTTTTTATATTCAATTTTGAAATCTGACATGGGGCTAGACATTTTGTCAATTTCCCAGCTGCCCCAAGTCATGTGACTTGTGCTCTGATAAGCTTCAATCACTCTTTACTGCTGTACTGCAAGTTGGAGTGATATCACCCCCCTCCCCCCCCCCCAGCAGCCAAACAACAGAACAATGGGAAGGTAACCAGATAGCAGCTCCATAACACAAGATAACAGCTGCCTGGTAGATCTAAGAACAACACTCAATAGTAAAAACCCATGTCTCACTGAGACACATTCAGTTACATTGAGAAGGAAAAACAGCAGCCTGCCAGAAAGCATTTCTCTCCTAAAGTGCAGGCACAAGTCACATGACTGGGGGCAGCTGGGAAATTGACAAAATATCTAGCCCCATGTCAGATTTCAAAATTGAATATAAAAAAATCTGTTTGCTCTTTTGAGAAATGGATTTCAGTGCAGAATTCTGCTGGAGCAGCACTATTAACTGATTCATTTTGAAAAAAAAATTTTTTCCCATCACTAGTGTTTAATACTTATAGAGACATATAAAGGGAAGGGATACTTACATGTGATATTTAAAATGAGACTTTCTTGTGAGACTCGTCCCATTGGATATTCAGATTGGCATATAATAGGAGTGCCATGATCCTGATAGGTCGGGATATAATCCATTTCCTGTACAAATCTCCAGACTCCGCCCTCAAGTTCTTCTCTCCGATCTGTTTTGTTAAAGCCGACTTTGTTCCATTGGGGCACAGGGGGATTGTGGGTACAGGTGTGTCGTACAGAGCAGGTGATACGGACAGAAACTCCTTTAGTCAGATTAGTGGGCAACTTTAGCACTGGCTTGTCTGGGATATCTGAGAGACACAATATACATATTTCTTTATAGACTTGTAGTGCTCATTGTGAATAAAAGAATGTACTTATATATCTCTATATAGATCTACTGATTAGTCCCTGATACTTCTGAAATGTGTAATTTGTGGTACAATTCTATGATTAAATTATAGTCCTATAAGTGTTAGGAGTTTCTTACTGTACAACATCTGCAGTAGTTTTATTACTTCTCTCTTATCCTCCCCAAGTCACTTCTCCTCTATTGACCTGTTGGTCAATATGAGTTTTTACTGCCTGACTAATCACTGCCGATTACTAATTGAATTAGGGCTGTTTGTAGTTTAGCACTCACTGATGAGGGATCATTTACCAGAGCTGCCCTTGCCTGTAGTAATTGCACTGCCGTACAGCTGCTCTCTGTGCCACTGCCCTGATGCATTTCGTGCCTACTGGGGCACTTATTCATAGCCTATGAGTAAGTGCCCTAGTAAGTGCCCCAGTAGGCATGAAACGCGTCAGGTCTTGACTTGTATGTCCTAATAAATGACTTGAAGTTTTAATCATATTTTGGTTTTTACGTTTTGGAGAGAAACTCCAACAATTTGTTGGCTTTTGTCACATGTTATGCACCCATGGACTGGGGTGAACTGTGAGTATATTTTTTTCTCCTCTCACTACTATTGTTCCTGTTATTTGCTTCATTTTGCTTTATTTATAGTGGTGCTGTTATTGCCATTTTTGCATCAGTTTTGATATTTTAACCCTGGGGCTACTACCACCACCTCTGAACCAGGCAATAGTTGCAGTGTTCCCACAGTGAAATTGCATCCAAAAAACATTAAAGTACAAGTGCAAATGTGATTATTTTGATGCATCAGCTACAACTGCATTAAAGGAGAAGGAAAGGCTAAAAGTAAGTAAGCTTTATCAGAAAGGTCTATATAAATACACCAGTAAACCCTCAAAGTAATGCTGTTCTGAGTCTTCTGTCAAAAGAAACACCACATTTGTTTCCTTCTATTGTGTACTCATGGGCTTCTGTATCAGACTTCCTGTTTTCAGCTTAAACCTCCAGGGCTTGGGCTTGAGCATGCTCAGTTTGCTCCTATCCCCCTCCCTCCTCCCCTCCCTACTGTAATCTGAGCTCAGAGCTGTAAGTGAGCAGGGAGAGACTCAGGCAGGAAGTGATGTCACACCAAGCTTATATGGCAGCTTCTATCCTAAACAAACAGAGACAGTGTCTAGAGCAGTTTATTCAGGTACGGTAAAGCATTCTGCAGAGTAAATATAGCGTTCTAGCTTGTACTATTGTGGCTAATCTATTGGCAATAAACTGTCTTGGTGCTTTCCTTCTCCTTTAAGGGCAACTCCCCATGATGGCCATAATGATCTTGGAAATATGGGAAGAGAAACACTCATTGTAGGTATAAAAAATGTCTATTACACCTTAAAGGAGAACTAAACTCCCCAATGTAAAAAACTCATTCCACTACCCACCATAATGCCCCTCCACTCATAGTGCATTAGTGCCCCTAATTGTGCAACTCATGTAACAGTGCAGAGTAGCGCAGAGGAGCTCAAGGCCACCATCTTCTGCCGACACAGAGATATTTGGCACATGCACAACTGGAGTCAATCCGGTGTTTGTGTCAACTGTGCATGCGTCTGGAAACTCCGTAAATGGCCGAAGAGAAGGAAGAGGATCCAAAGAAAATGCAGAAGATGGTGCCCTTGAGCTCCACTGAGCTACTCTGCACAGATACGTGAATTGCCCAATTAGGGGCACATTTTCACTAATGCACTATGTGGGGAGTGGAAGAGGCTTTTCACACCAGGTGGGGTTTCGTTCTCCTTTAATTGCACTTTGCCAATGGCAATATGGAAAGTATATGGAAATTTATGCATGTCACCATCTACAATTTTTTTGCCAAAATGCAGCAAAAATCCACAGCAAAAAATGTTGCCAAGACAAAATTTTTGCAGAGACACAAAAGTCACCATAAGAAAAAAAACACCCATAGACTTTAATGCATTTGGACGGAAAAGTTGCTGAGACAAAATTGTAAGTGAGACAAAACAGTCACCCATAACGCTCATTGACTTTAATGCATTTGGACGAAAAAGTCGCAGAGACAAAAAAGTCGCAGAGACAAAAAAGTCACCAAGACAAAGAAGTCACCAAGACAAAATTGTCGGTGAGACAAAAAAGTCACCCATAACGCTCATTGACTTTAATGCATTTGGACGAAAAAGTCGCAGAGACAAAAAAGTCGCAGAGAGTCACCAAGACAAAAAAGTTGCCTCAAGAAAAACGCTCATTGTCTTTACTGTATTTTGAGTGAGAAAAAATTGTTGGTGAGAAAAAAAAGTCACTGAGACAAAAAAGTCACCAAGACAAAATTGTCGCAGAGACAAAAAAGTCACCATAACAAAAAACGGCCATTGACTTTAATGCATTTAGACAAAAAAGTCGCAGAGACAAAAGACTCACAATGCAAAAAAGTTGCCTCAAGAAAAATGCCCATTGTCTTTTCTGCATTTGGTCTGCATAAAAAGAATGATGACGCCCATTGACTTCAATGCATTTCGCAATTTTTTCCGCCGTTCCGCTCATCGCTAGCTATGATCGCTGTTACTCACAATAATGATTTATAGATGATAATCCAGCGAAACCCTGGGCCTTTGCCTTTCATGTTGATGTGAGTAGCTGGTACGGTACTGTAGCTCTTAAAAAATACAAATCAAAACCTTTTGGATAAAAGAATAGAATTTCTCCACATTTTCTTACAGCAGAAGATCTTTTTTATGCTTCATCGGCCTTTATACATTAGTGATTAACAACTAAGGATGATGAGCTCCACCTTACATATATCTGTCATTAATTATGTGAGTAGCTGTGAGTAAACTTTGTTATTTTCCCATAGAGTATCTTACCTGAGACCTGAACCAGCACTTTATTAAAGGAAAACTATACCCCCAAAATGAATACTTAAGCAACAGATAGTTTATATCAAATTGAATGACATATTACAGAATCTTACCAAACTGGAATATAAATTAACATAAATATTGCACTTTTACATCTCTTGCCTTGAACCACCATTTCGTGACTCTATCTCTGCTGCCTCAGAGATCACCTGACCAGAAATACTACAACACTAACTGTAACAGGAAGAAGTGAGGAAGCAAAAGGCAGAACTCTGTCTGTTAATTGGCTCATGTGACCTTACATGTGGTTTGTATGTGTGCACAGTGAATCGTACGATCTCTGGGGGCGGCCCTTATTTTTTAAAATGGCAATTTTCTATTTATGATTACCCAATGGCACATACTACTAAAAAAGTATATTATTATGATAATGGTTCATTTACATGAAGCAGGGTTTTATATATGAGCTGTTTTACTCAGTATCTTTTAATAGAGACCTACATTGTTTGGGGGGTATAGTTTTCCTTTAAATCCTTTGTACCGATCACAGTTGATATTCACATTTATACACGGATAATATGTTCCACCATCTCTCACGTCATCAATCCTCAAGGAGCAGCTGTTTGACTTGTTCCCCACCAGGGAAGTTCTGTCTGTGAATTCTGCATTTATACTGGATGGATTTTTGTTATTGAAGATTTCTGGGTCAGTAAATGATTGTTCCCTGTACCAGATCAGATGGAAGTCTGTAGGCACCACATTGATTGTGCAGGGGATCTCCACACAGGATCCCTTCAGTGCTGTGATGGACTGTGGGAGATAAACCGAGGGATCCTGAGACTCTGAGCCTGGGAACCAACCTGAGCAACAGACAAGAACATTAGTGCAACCTCATTAATGAGAAGAGTTATGTTAACCCCTTCATGGGGTATGGTTTCCAAGACTGCCTGGTCAATATCTGTCAGCAAATCAGCTATATAAAAACAAGTAACGAAGACCAATTAAAGCTGCTTAGAACTGAACATTCTATGACATACTAAAAGTTAACTTAAAGGTGAAACACCCCTTTAATGACAAGAAAATCCTACTGCAGATTTCAGGCAAAACAGACATTGGATAAATGCTTAAAATTTCATGTGACAAAATAGTGAGCAAAATGGTGCATTTTGGAGAATGCTTTGAATACTAACTCTTTGATAAATATGCTAAATGGTGACTCACAGTAATTAGTATGGAATTGCTTAATTATTTGCAGAATGAAAAAAATGTATTTCAAAGCAGTTTTCTGATATATATCATTGAACCACATAAATCATAACAATCAGGTTCTGGATTGTTATCTGGAAATAAGTTTTACCTTGAAGAGCCGCCAGCAGAAATATCCTCTTGGAAGAAATGTGAAGTTCCATGATCTGTAGTTTCAGCCACACTGATTTATAGACATTGGCCTTTAGCTGCCTTGGATTTTTTTTATCCTATAAAGAGAGTGAATTCGAAAATATATCTTTACATGGAAAGCAAACAAATAAAAACACTTAAAACTGAGGTGCAGATTTATCAATTGTCGAGGTGAATTTTCAAATGAAATAAATTCAAATGTCAAGATATTTTTGTGTACTTTGACTAAGGAATAGTCCAAATTCGATTTGAATTTGAAAAAATGTCAAAAATTCAAATATCAAAATTTATCATGTACTGTCTCTTTAAAAATTCAACTTGGACCATTCACCATCTAAAATCTGCCGAATTGCTGTTTTAGCCTATGGGGGACCTCCTAGAACCTATTTGGAGTCAATTGGTGGACTTTGAAAAATCTAAGTTTTTTTGGGTGAAAACGTCAAATTTGATCAAATGTGCTATTCCTTCGATTTGTACGATTCGAATTCAATTGGTGGACCTTGAAAAATCAAAAGGTTTTTTTTTTTTTTTTTTAAAAACGAATTCGGACCTATTTGATTGAAAACGGACCTATTCGACCAAAAAAAGTATTTTCAATTCGAAATTCGACCCTTGATAAATATGCCCCTTAAAGGGGATGTAAAGGCAAAAAAATAAAATCCCATTTTTACTTTCTTTAACGAAAAATAAATCTATCTCCAATATACTTTAATAAAAAAAAGTGTACCGTTTTTATAATGAACCTGACTGTATGCAGTGAAATTCTCCCTTCATTTACTTGCTCTGACTCCTGAGGATAGGAAATTTCAGATGGTACCTAACTGTACTGCAGGGAAACAATAATACTTTCAAACCAGCAGGGGGAGCCCCCCACCTTACTTCCCTGAACTTGAGCAGCTTTATTTGTTTCCCTATAAAGCAGCCGGTGACTGGGTATGAGATTTGTATCCACAGACCCAGTGCAGTCTGTATATTCTTATTATTAATCAGTCTTACTGTATCGGCTTCTATGGCAAATATTATTTGCTGTTTTGATACTTTATAACGATACCTAATCTTAACCTCCCAACTGAAGCCCAGACCACACTGAGCATGTGCACAGTCTTGGTCTTGCAAAGATGTATAACAAAGTTACAAGATGGTGACCCCCTGTGGCAAACTTTGAAAGCATAAATCATTTGTTTGATTAGACTTGTGGTGCAGTAAGTAGTGATGGGCGAATTTGCACCGTTTTGCAGAAAAATTTGTGAATTTTCAGCTCAATGCGTTGCGCAGGGAAGATTTAGCTTTGATTGGCTGGATCTAAATGGACATTAAATGGGATTAAAATGTACATCGAGAATAATTTATAATAAGTCCATAAGCAACAGCACCTCTTGCACTTACCAGGTCCAGTGGTTAAAGGGGAACTATCTTGAAAATGAAAATTTAATATAAGCTTCATCATACTGAAATTAGAAACATGCTAAATACAATCCATTAAAAATTTGGTACTGTTTCTGAAATAATGAAGTTTATGTTCACTATTCCTCTCTCAGCATCTGTTTCTCTACATTCTGTCTTCATGCAGCAGTTGGGTGTCAGATATTCATTGACAGTTAGATCCAATATATCTTATAGGGGGGCTCCTTTCCTATTAGATGTATTAGAGTTCACTCAAATAACTGATTCCAGTACAAACAAAATCTAACAAAATAACTGCCTTTTGCACAAATCCTGCATGTAGAGAGACATGATGTCTGGTGATTTTAATAGAGTGAGCTCTAATACATCTTCTAGGCAAAAGGAGCCCCCTATAAGATATATTGGATCTAACTGTCAATGAATATCTGACACCCAACTGCTGCATGAAGAGAGAATGAAGAGAAACAGATACTGAGAGAGGAAAAGTGAAGATAAACTTGATTATTTCAGAAACAATGCAGAATATTTAATTGATTGTATTTAGAAAGTTTACTTATTTCAGTATGAGGAAGCTTATATTAAATTTTCATTTTCGCGATATGTCCCTGATGCAGAAATAAATAAATAGAAAATAAGAAAGTCATAAAACGAAATGGGGTTTACGATAGAAATCGAATCCCATATATAAATATGTTTTAAGGGGCATATTTATCAAGGGTCGAATTTCGAATTGAAAAAACTTTGAAATTCGAATTCAAAAAGACCAACCGAAATTAAGTCTAAAGGTGGCCATACACGGATAGATCCGCTCGTTTGGCGATGTCGCCAAACGAGCGGATCTCCCTCCGATATGCCCACCTTGAGGTGGGCAATATCGGGCTGATCCGATCGTGGTCCCTAGGGCCCAACGATCGGATCCTTCACGTTCGCAAACGGGCGGTCGGATCGCGGGACCGCATCAACGAACAGATGCGGCCGCGATCCGACGGGATTTTTAACCCCATCCGATCGAGATCTGGCCGACTTTTGGCCAGATCTCGATCGGGGAAGCCCGTCGGGGGCCCCCATACACGGGCCAATAAGCTGCCGACTCGGTCTGTCGGCAGCTTTTATCGGCCCGTGTATGGCCACCTTAAGTTTTTTTTTTGTCGAATAGGTCTGCTTTAGATCGAATAGGTCAGTTTTCGACCGAATTCAAATCGTACAAATTGAAGGAATAGCGCATTTGATCAAGTTTGATTCAAAGTTTTTCCCCAAAAAAGTCCACCTATTGACTCCACTAGGAGGTCCCCCATAGGCTAAAACAGCAATTCGGCAGGTTTTAGATGGTGAATGGTCGAAGTTGAATTTTTAAGGAGACAGTACATGATAAATTACGATATTCTAATTTTTTTTTCATTTGAAAATTCACCTCGACCTTTGATAAATCTGCCCATTAGTGTTACTAAATATAGTTTGTAAAGTTTTTTTCCATAACTAAATGTAAAAACAAAGTCAAATAGTGACAGGGTACTTACATGTTTCACCAGTCCTTGCCTAGTTGCAAACTGCAAGCAAAAGGAACCAGCAGAGGTTTAGGTTAAGTGAGTGAGTTTACTCTTCTGTTTCCTGTAGCCTACGTTCTCTCTTTCGAAAATATTTCTTGAGAATTAAACCAGACTAAAGAGGAACTCAGGGCCAGAGTTGAAATGCAATTATTCTTCCTGATCATAAAATAACTTCAAAAACCACAAATAATAATAACAAATACCAATTGCAAATTGTTTGAGAATTGTTTCTACATCATACTACAAGTTAACTCAAAGGTTCACAACCCCTTTATAATATAGTCACTGGTTTATATTATAATAACTGGTGTTCTGTATTGTGCCGGAATATAGAATAGAAGAGTAAGACACGATTTTGTTGTATTATTTTTAATTGAATGTACAGTATGTTTTATGAGCAAATAATTTTGTTAGCTTTATGTATTGTAAAATATATACATTAAAGGGATCTTGTCATCAGAAAACATGTTTTTTTCAAAACGCATCAGTTAATAGTGCTACTCCAGCAGAATTCTGCACTGAAATCCATTTCTCAAAAGAGCAAACAGATTTTTTTTATATTCAATTTTGAAATCTGACATGGGGCTAGACATGTTGTCAATTTCCCAGCTGCCCCTGGTCATGTGACTTGTACCTGCACTTTAGGAGAGAAATGCTTTCTGGCAGGCTGCTGTTTTTCCTTTTCAATGTAACTGAATGTGTCTCAGTGGGACATGGGTTTTTACTATTGAGTGTTGTTCTTAGATCTACCAGGCAGCTGTTATCTTGTGTTAGGGAGCTGTTATCTGGTTACCTTCCCATTGTTCTTTTGTTTGGCTGCTGGGGGGGGGGAGGGAGGGGGGTGATATCACTCCAACTTGCAGTACAGCAGTAAAGATTGATTGAAGTTTATCAGAGCACAAGTCACATGACTTGGGGCAGCTGGGAAATTGACAAAATGTCTAGCCCCATGTCAGATTTCAAAATTGAATATCAAAAAATCTGTTTACTCTTTTGAGAAATGGATTTCAGCTCAAAATTCTGCTGGAGCAGCACTATTAACTGCTGCTTTCTGAAAAAAAATTTTCCCCATGACAGTATCCCTTTAAAAAGAACAATGCTTTAAGGTTTCTTTTTTTCTCCAATTTATATTTTTATTGCCATTTTTGGGGGGCTTTATGTTACTGTAACTGCAAAGCTGGTTATATGGCACAAAAACTGGTTATATAATTTACCGTGCCCATAATACTCCAATAACAAATTTTGGTTTATTTATTTAACCTGTTCTAAATCTCTGTGAGTCAGCACCAACATTATTTGTGAGTACAGGTATGGGATACAATATCCGGAATCTGGATCCGAAATTATCTGGAAAGCTCCGAATTACGGAAAGACCTTCTCCCATAGACTCCATTTTATCTGAATAATCCAAATTTTTATTTATAGAAATAAGTTGGGATCAAGTACAAGATACTGTTTTATTATTACGCAGAAAAAGGAAATAATTTTTAAAAATTTCGATTATGTTTGTGAAAGTTCTCATTCGTCCAGGTCATGGTATATCTATAAAAATAAGTCAAATCAACTGGACTTGCTGTGTTTTTCTTGAAGACGTTTAGTCAGTAGACCTTTAGCAGATGATCAGTAGATCTCAAGACACTGTCTATATCACCCTCCTGTTTTATTCTTTTCATTCAGATATTTATTATATTAATTGGCAAGTAAAGGTACAAAAATAAAATCCCATTTTTACTTTAATGAAAAAGAAACCTATCTCCAATATACTTTAATAAAAAAATGTGTACAGTTTTTATAAGAAACCTGACTGTATGCAGTGACATTCTCCCTTTATTTACTGCTGTGGATAGGAATTGTCAGACGGTCCTTAACTGCTGGGCACAGAAATGAACAGCAGGGGGAGCCCCCGCCTTACTTCCCAGCCATGCAGAACTCAAGCAGCTTTGTTCATGACGATCCCTAAGCGCCCAGACCACACTGAGCATGTGCACAGTCTTAGTCTTGCAAAGATGTATAACAAAGTTACAAGATGGTGACCCCCTGTGGCCAACTTTGAAAGCATAAATCATTTGTTTGATTAGGCTTGTGGTGCAGTAAGTTCATGTTTATATTTAGTATACAAAATACAGCATTTCTAGCCTTATTCTATTTTACACTTTACATGCCATTAAAGGTTACATTATAAATAGAGGTTTAAATATAACAATATACATTTTCTCATACATCAATATATGCCATGGAACAGAATGCTAAGGGGCCCATTTACTCAGCTCAAGTGAAGGAATAGAAGAAAAAAAATGTCGAATTTCGAATGTTTTTTTTGGCTACTTCGACGATCGAATGGGCTACTTCGACCATCGACTACGACTTCGAATCGAACGATTCGAACTAAAAATCGTTAGACTATTCAACCATTCGATAGTCGAAGTACTGTCTCTTTAAAAAAAACCTTTGACCCCCTAATTCACCACCTAAAAACTTCCGAAGTCAATGTTAGCCTATGGGGAATGTCCCCATAGGCTTTGCAATCTTTTCTTGGTCGAAGAAAAATCGTTCAATTGATGGATTAAAATCCATCGAACGATCGAACGAATGGCGGTAAATCCTTCGACTTCGATATTCGAAGTCGAAGGATTTAACTTCAACAGTCGAATATCGAGGGTTAATTAAATAAGTAAATTTGCCCCTAACAATGCTTTTAAGGATGAAGATCATAATGTAGACCTTGCAGTAGTATGGGCACTCCTTCTATGGATGGTAGTTTTTGCAGTAACAGCAACATAGTTACTAAGTGTAGTAGTAGATACAATTACCAGTCCACCCGATGTGAAAAATCCCAATGTCAAAAATCCCAAGCTTTTAAGAAATTGACAATATGGGAGTTTCTTTTCTACTTAAAAAGCAGCTGTAACCTGATGGATAGGAGGTTCTAACAATGTGGGACATGTGTGTCGCAGTATACTGAGCGGAAAAAGCATTTCAATTTGCCTTTCCATTGACTCCAATGCAATTCTGCAAATTTTTACGCCAATTTGGGAATTTTGACACAAAAAGAAACATGGCAGATTTTCTCAACACAGTCAACACAACTTGAAAGTAAAAAAAATAGTTTTATTGGTTGCCCAAAAGCAGAAACAAGGTGCCACCAAAAACTGATGCCCATAGTCTTTAATATATTTTCTACAAAAAAGTCCTCTATAGGCTTTAATGCGTGTCGCTCATTTCTCACAGTTTTGCAAATGTTCCCATAGTTTAGTGAATTGTTTGGCAAAGCAGAATGGGGCAGATTTGCTTATCACTTCTGGTGGCAACTCCAACGTTCTCCAGCACCAACAGACACAGTTGCATAGAATTCCATTTTGAAAGGACAGGATCCATGTGAAAGTGAGGGGCAGGTTTGGATACAAATACCTTCATGAATTTCACTAATCAGCACTCAGCATTGTGTCCTATTAAGAGCACCAGCTTTGTATTTATCTAGCTTTGGAACTGCAGAATACATGGGTTTGCGTGAGATTTCGTTTTTTTTTTGTTTTTTTTGTGATTTTTAAATTCAAACTTACAAGATGGACCTCCAGCATTAATTACAAGCTTTTCGAAGTAAGGTAATAAAAGCTGGCAATGGAAAATTTGCAATACGAAAATGTATGCCTTTGTGCAAACAAATTTTCCATTGCGCAAAATATAATACAGCTTTAGCAAACTCGGAAACTGTTTAGCGATCGCTTCAGACAGTGGAAGAAAGACTGTGAATTTTATAGTTTGCACCAGTTGCATTGTATGTAATAAAACTTCTTACTGAAAAAGTTATGTTTGCTCCAAAAGATTACGTCACCTTCAAGCAATGCGCAAATTTGCAAAGTCTAAGGATGAATATTACAATGCGAAATGCAAATTTTTATTTTTATTGTGCAATTTTTTTTCTCTTTACGACTTTTAAAGAGACTTTAAAGGGCCAATTAAACTAAGGGTCGAATATCGAGGGTTAATTAACCCTCGATATTCGACTAGGAATTAAAATCCTTCGACTTCGAATATCGAAGTCGAAGGATTTAGCGCAGATAGTTCGATCGAACGATCGAAGGATAATTCCTTCAATCGAACGATAAAATCCTTCGAATCGAACGATTCGAAGGATTTTAATCCAACGATCGAAGGAATATCCTTCGATCAAAAAAAGTTAGCCAAGCCTATGGGGACCTTCCCCATAGGCTAACATTGACTTCGGTAGCTTTTAGGTGGCGAACTAGGGGGTCGACGTTTTTTTTAAAGAGACAGTACTTCGACTATCGAATGGTCGAATAGTCGAACGATTTTTACTTCGAATCCTTCGATTCGAAGTCGAAGTCGTAGTCAAAGGTCGAAGTAGCCCATTCGATGGTCGAAGTAGCCCAAAAAAAACTTTGAAATTCAAAGTTTTTTAACTTCGAATCCTTCACTCGAAGTTAGTGAATCGGCCCCTAAGTCTTTCTTATTTGGGTTCAAATTCCATACATTCTGACCTGAAGGAGTCTGTGTTTGCAATCTGCTGGAAGATACTGTATCTATAGAGGAGTGATATAATGCTAGAGCTGGTTGCAGTGACCTACTGGCTGAAGGAATAATCTGCTAAACCTTTTTTTTATATCTCTATAATGACTCTAAACATATTTTTTTTGCTTTCCCTTTTTCCTTTCTGAGCTCTCCTTCTCTTTCAGACCATGAAGACCTTCAGAACTCAGGGTCGGACTAGGCCGGGAAAAAACCCAGTGGGCCTTAGCCCTCAGGGGCCCCGCTGGCCCAGACCTGCTCCCCCGAGTGGTGGCGCTGCATCTTTCACGCATGTGTGCACCGCAAGTTTGGAGATCGACAAACCTGCTCACTGCACCAGCTCCAATGGAAATCAATAAAGCATGTGTAATAGGCACCTTTTTAAGGAATTAGGAGGATACAGTATACATATATATATATATCTATATATCAGGGCCGGAACTAGAGGTAGGCAGAGTAGGCACGTGCCTAGGGCGCAAAGCTGAGGGGGCGCCAGGCACGTACCTGCTCTGTCGCCTACCCCATATCCGGTCCCTGGTAAGTTTCATTTAAATGCACTTCTGCGCATGAGCGCTGGTGCGTAGTTTCGCGCATGCGCAATTGAGCCGTGGCCAGGCCCTAGGTAACCTGGCCGGCTCTGATATCTATATCTATCTATATATATATATATATCTATCTATCTATCTATCTATCTATCTATATATATATATATATATATATATATATATATATATATATATATAGATATATATATAGATATATATATATAGATATATATATAGATATATATATATATATATATAATACACAAAAGCCACGAATTTCCTGTAAATTATATCCTTATAAACGGTGCGTTCTGATATCATCAGTTATAAACGGTGAGTTCTGATGTCATTTCTGCCACATGACTCACTGAAACTTGTGTATTATAATAAATAAAGTACCCCAGTTGTAAAATATGAGGATATTAGAATTTACCTCCGAGTTCCATGACCTGTATGAAAACAGGCCTCGTGTTTTTATATGGTCATGAAACTCCTCGGTAACTTCTAATATCCTTATATTTTACAATAGGGGGTACTTTATTCACTATATATAAAAATGTAATACAGATATTTCTTGAAAATAACAATACTGTGAATAGCGCATCTGAAAATAATGGAACTTTCCTTAATTTGGATCTTCAAATCTTAAATCAACGAGAAAGGCATGTAAACATTAAGGGGCCGATTCACTAAGCTCGAGTGAAGGATTCGAATGAAAAAACTTCGAATTTCGAAGTATTTTTTGGGTACTTCGACCATCGAATTGGTTAAATTCGTTTGAATTCGAACGAAATCGAACGAATCGAACGAAAAATCGTTCGACTATTCGACCATTCGATAGTCGAAGTACTTCCCCTTTAAAAAAAACTTCGACCCCCTACTTCGGCAGCTAAAAGCTACCGAAGTCAATGTTAGCCTATGGGGAAGGTCCCCATAGGCTTGCCTGTGATTTTTTGATCGAAGGATTTTCCTTCGATCGTTGGATTAAAATCCTTCGAATCGTTCGATTCGAAGGATTTAATCGTTCGATCGAACGAAAAATCCTTCGATCGATCGATCGCAGGATTAGCGCTAAATCCTTCGACTTCGATATTCGAAGTCGAAGGATTTCAATTCGAGGTTCGAATTTCGAAGTATTTTTAACTTCGAAATTCGACCCTTAGTGAATCCATAATAAACCCAAACAGACTGGTCTTGCCTCCAATAATGATTACCACAAAATCTTTTTTATTGCTTTTAACACCCATGGGGGGTGAAAAATGTTAAGTTTTTTCCCACAAAAAATTTGAATAATAAGAATTTTTTGAGTTTTTGGCATTGGGACTTCAATAAAAAAAGACCCTTAATCTCCCTTCCTATATACAGTATGTGCCACGCCAATTCGGTGAAGGAGTGGTTTATATTATCACTTGCTTTATGGTGATTGCCAATAAAAATCCCTTAAGAAGGTCGTGGTTGTCACTGGTGCATACTGAGATCGAGTAGACCTACAAAATCACAACCAATGACAACAATTTCCCCAAGTTGGATACCATATCTGAGATGTTCCTCTACATAAAGCCAGTGGAATTGCTAGAATGATATGACATGGTGAGCACTGCAGTAAATGTGAAAGCTGAAGCACCATATGTGCACCATGAGCATTGTTGTCTTATGGACATTAGTCTCAAGAGTCTCAGAGTGGCTACTTTTTTAGAATCAAACACAAGAGTCCTCTGCACTCAACCCATTATCAATATATTTAAGACAGCGACATTTTGTGCTACTGCTACTGAAAAATGCCTTACCCTTTAAACAAAACAGGGATTGTTTGTCCATATATTGCAATATATTTAAGCTGAACAACTACGTCACACTCATCCCATATCTGGCCAGTCCTATGCTCAATTTTATCTGTTTCATTAAGAATTCTATTGCTTCATTAATGAAGCAATAGAATTCTTAATGAATCAGATAAAATTGAGTGTAGGACTGGCCAGATATGGGATGAGTGTGACGTAGTTGTTCAGCTTAAATATATTGCAATATATGGACAAACAATCCCTGTTTTGTTTAAAGGGTAAGACATTTTTCAGTAGCAGTAGCACAAAATGTCTCTGTCTTAAATATATTGATAATGGGTTGAGTGCAGAGGACTCTTGTGTTTGACTATATGTATTTTGTGGTCACAGCCTCATTGCACCCCCGCCTAATGGTTTAAAAAAATAGTGGTGAGCACAACTTTCCCTTGTTTGTTATACTTTTTTAGAATGTCATATACTGTATGTTCTGCATGAGGCCTATGACTAAGGGGGTTATTTATCAAAGTCTGAATTTATCTCAATATTTTCTGCTACAAAATCCGCTCAGGTTATTTATTATTACATTTTCACGAAAATTTGCTTTGCGGTAAAAAATTTAATTTTCACAATTTTTTGGGATTTTTTCATCAGATTTTCACGAATTTCACGTTTTTTTTCTAAATTTTGACCCGAAAACTTCGGGGTATTGCACAAAACCTAACACACATCAAAGAATCATTGGGACTTCTCCCATTGACTTATATGCAACCTGGACAGGTCTGAGATTCCGGATTTTCAGATTCGGACTTTTCCATCTTCGGGGTTTAATAAATTCTGAAAAATTTGTGATTTTTTTATTAAAAAAAAAAATCACAGATTTTTCATGATTTTTGCATTCAGAGTTTAGTAAATAACCCCCTTAGTGTCTGAGTGACATGAAACGCATCAGGCTAGTGATGATTATATAAATAAAGGTATTTCAATTTTAATCTATCAATTTTTGGTCGGATCTCTATGTGACCTATCACAGACACCAACATTTGTTTTTCTGCACACGCATTGTTGTCATATGGACATTAGTCTCAAGAGTCTCCGAGTGGCTAATTTTTTAGAATGGCATATACTGCGTGTTCTGTATGGTGGCCGTCCTGCTGTGATGCTTCATTAGGTTGGTTATGTTGGGAGAATCCGATTGCAGCATATTCAACCTCCTCTGGCTCCTCCTGCCCTTTGTTCTGTGATGAGATATATGGGTTATATGCCTTTACTTAAATACTTGAGTAAAACAGATCAAAAATATTTTGCACCAACTCTTTAACGGTGACTATTGTCCTATACATGAATATGCATACATCAGACAAAGAAGCTGAGAATAAACTAGTCTTTCACACACATAATACTCTAGCAATTAGTCCCTGGATTAGGGACATACTATGGTCCTGGAACCCAAGAGAAAAAGCAAAATGAAGCCAGTATGAGCAACTGTATACATGAGTTATAAATTAATAAATCTACTCAGTCTTGTTGATGGTAGAGCTCTACTGCTTCTCTTCACTACATTATGTCCTAAACACCTACATTACATGATTGAAGTTGAAGGATTAAACTTATCTGTCAAGTTGAATCATTAATACAGAGGGGCAGATTTACTAAGGTTCGAATTGTAAATTCGAATTCAAATTTTTTTTTCAAAACTCACAAATTTGAAATTAAAATCACCAATTTGAATTTGATTGTGAGATTTATCTGGATACAGTTCTAATTTGACTATTCTCCAAATAGAACTGCCTAGTTCGTGTAGAACAGAAAAGTAGAACTATTTGAAGACGTGTATAGTAGTGACGGGCCACATTTTTTGGCAGGTGTCACTTCGAAAATAACGGTCCAATTTTTAACATTTTTTTCTAATTGGAGAAAAAAAATGTTGAGCGTCAACAAAAATTTGACGTGCATCAAAAAATTATTTGACACACAAAAATCAAAGTTTCTTTTGGAGGAAAACTCAATCCGAATTGGATATGAATTCGATTAGAGTTTTCGGGTTGGGACTGTTTGATCGAACTTTAGAAGTTTGAGATTTTCCATAAATTCGAATCGTGAATAAAATCTAATTTATTAGAGTTTAAAAAAATTCACAATACTCTAAAATTCGACCTTTGATAAATAACCCCCAGAATGTAGAATGACCCAGAGAAAGTCCAACAGGAAAAGAAAAGAAAACACATTTTCACCTTCTTGACGTTAAAATTGCACTCGCTTATCCGTTTTGGCAAACCACACCCATTCTCCCTAAAACATTTTATCTCACCCAAATTGCTTTCCCATCATCCTAGTGGCTACATTACATTATCCAGAATGATCTCCTAACTGTCAGCCTAGCATTGTTTGCCTTGGACCTCAGACTTACATCAGCAGCGTAGTAATAAAAATCTTCATCTTCTTTTTTAAGCAATTTGGATTTTCTTGATGAAGAATACCTATAATGGAAATGAAAGTTTTAAATAGAACTCTATGGCTTTCATATCAAGAATTTACTAGTGTCACCTAGAAAAGAAAGAATATAGTCTGCTTTCTAAGTGGTATATTCAACCCACTGATAAATTAGAATTAGATTATCTCCCAACTCACAATGGACTTGTGGAGCCCGAGTCTGATGTCACGCGGTATTTGCCTTCATTTATTGTGTCATATACATTATCATCCATTTTGAAGGGGGGCGCTTCAGCCATACTCTGTACAGAACAGAAAAATACGTAATTCAATTAATTAAAATGCTTCAGGGAACATATTTCAAATCCTTTCAATGCAATAATAATATTCATCTACTTCTGCTTTAGCTCCAGAGCAGACCTTCCCAAGTACCGTTCCATAAACATAGGGGCCGATTCACTAACTTCGAGTGAAGGATTCGAAGTTAAAAGACTTCGAATTTCGAAGTTTTTTTTGGGCTACTTCGAACATCGAATGGGCTACTTCGACCTTCGACTACGACTACGACTTCGAATCGAAGGATTCAAATTAAAAATCGTTCGACTATTCGACCATTCGATAGTCGAAGTATTGTCTCTTTAAAAAAAACTTCGACCCCCTACTTCGGCATCTAAAAGCTACTGAAGTCAACGTTAGCCTATGGGGAAGGTCCCCATAGGCTTGGCTAACTTTTTTTGATTGAAGGATATTCCTTCGATCGTTGGATTAAAATCCTTCGAATCCTTCGATTCGAAGGATTTAATCGTTCGATCGAAGGAATAATCCTTTCATCGTTCGATCGTACTATCTGCCCTAAATCCTTCGACTTTGATATTCGAAGTCTAAGGATTTTAGTTCCTAGTCGAATATCGAGGGTTAATTAACCCTCGATATTCGACCCTTAGTGAATCGGCCCCTTACATAAAGTAGAAATGACATTAAATTCTTGGCATTTGAGTCATTTGAGGGAATAGCACTGATACTACAAACAACAATTTCCAGGATTTCTTTTGTACCACCGAGATAATTGGCATCACTGCAGTCATTGTAAAATGTATAAAATTTTGAATTCCAAAAAAAAAATTGGAATGATAAAATTCAGCAAGCTTCTATAGAAGTCAATGGGCAAGAAGCCTTTGCACTTCCATATTGTTGTGCTTGGTGCTGCTTGGTCCATCCTGCCTCCTGATCCAAAAGAGCGCAGTTCTCCTATTGACACGGGAAATCCCTGGATCTACGAAAGTGGTGGTAACTCCCGGTGCCAATTATTTTTTTGACGCCGGCGACAATTCTGACACCAGTGAGAATTCTGATGCCGGCAACAATTAAACGATTAAATGCGCGACAAATTGATGCCGGAATCAAACTTTGACGCCCGCGAATTGACGCTGATGTCAAAATTCACGTTTTGAAAAGTTTTTCCGCAAACGGGACAAATTCGTCCATAACTACTGATGTGCACTTAAAGAAATGGGACATTTTCTTAATACTATTAATACATTTGAACATACTCAAAACGCGAATGTTATCTTATATACGAAAAAACACAAACATCTAAAATTCGGAGAAACGTTGCTAACCCAAAAACTTGAATCAAATTTGAAACGAAATAGAATGAAACTCGATTCAAGTTTTTCTTCGAAAGAAACTCAAATGTCAGGAAGGCAATTAACATCTTCAAATGGGTCAACGGACCTTTGTCATTGACTTTTAAATTAATTTGGCAGGTTTTTGGTAGAAATATTCAATTTAGATGGACGAGTTGTGGTAAATCTCATATTCCAATTTCCATTAGAATTTATTTAACAGGTGTGAATTCGTGATGAATTTCCGCATTTCGGCACCGGCGAATAAATTCGCAAATTTGGCGTGAAAATTTTGTTCGCAAGGTTTTTGGCGAAACGGAACAAATTCACCCATCACTACTGATGTGCACTTAAAGAAATTTATACTGTATCACAATATGTTATCCAGAATACTCGGGTCCTGTGGTTTTCCGGATAATGGATCTTTCGGTAATTTCATATCTTAAGTCTACTAAAAAATCATTTAAATAAAAATTTCGGGGCACATTTACATAGGGTCGAATATCGAGGGTTAATTAACCCTCGATATTCGACTGCCGAGTTGAAATCCTTCGACTTCGAATATCAAAGTCGAAGGATTAAGCACTATTCCTACGATCGAACGATCAAAGGAATAATCATTCGAAGGATTTAATCATTCGATCGAATGATTATTCCTTCGATCGTTCGATTGTAGGAATATCGCTAAATCCTACGATCGAACGCGCTTTTCCTACAATCGAACGATCGAAGGAATAATCATTAAATGATTAAATCCTTCGAATCGAACGATTCGAAGGATTTTAATCCATCGATCGAAGGATATTCCTTCGATCAGAAAATTGTTAGGAAGCCTATGGGGATCCCCATAGGCTAACATTGGCCTCGGTGGGTTTTAGGGGGCGAACTAGGGGGTCGAAGAATTTTTTAAAGAGACAGTACTTCGACTATCGAATAGTCAAATAGTGGAATGATTTTTAGTTTGCGTCGCTCGATTCGAAGTCGAAGGTCGTAGTCGAAGGTCAAAGTAGCCCATTCGATGGTCGAAGTAGCCAAAATAAACATTCAAAATTCAAACTATTTTTCCTCTATTCCTTCACTCAAGCTTATTAAATGGGCCCCTAAATAAACCCTAAATAAATTGTTTTGCCTCCAATAAGGATTAATTATATCTTAGTTGGGATCAAGTACAAACGACTGTTTTATTTTATTACAGAGAAAAAGGAAATTGTTTTAGATCTGATTATTTGGATAAAAATGAATATAATTGCCATCATTCTGCGTTTTCTTGGATAACAGGTTTCCAGATAACGGATTCTATTCGGAACCCATATATACACAGTAAATACTTACAGGCACAGGAATGGACCCAAAGATTGCGTCAGTTTGAGGTGACTTCTTTCTTTTACTAAAAAATATTGAAATAGCCCAGAAGTTTATTAAAATATATGAGTATCTTATCCATGTTGTTTTGTATTTTACACTGTCCAACTGGCCTAAGGCTAATGACACACAAGGAAGTTCTTTAATGAAGAAAATTTGCGATCTCATAGGTCATATCATAAAATAGGAATTACATATAATTAATTTGTTGCACTTTTGCATTTGACAATGCAAAATGATTGGCTGAAGCAGAAGTACAAGCTACTATTTTATTATTACAGAGAAAAAGTAAATCTTTTTTAAAAATGGGAATTATTCTTTTATAATAGAGTCTATGGTAGGTGTCCTTCCCATAATTCAGAGTTTTATGAATAACGGGTTTCCATATAATGGATCCCACACCTGTGTTAAATTTTACATTCTGAGGTCACAATATGTTTTTGTTTCCTTTGGTTTCTTAGCTTTACTTCCATTCTGCCCTCATTTGTCTATTTAATTTGGGGGCTTCCTTAAACCAATTAGACTTGTCCCTCACGATGGAACAACAAAATATTTGGAGCTACCGCAAATTTGAAATGGAAAAAAGCCACAACTTGAAGACTGCTCAGAAGAATGGATGGTCAAACATGAACAGGACAAGTGGTTGGTATTCTGATACGTCATTGTCAGGGTTACCTTATACAGCCGTAAATTATTAGGATTATTAACACGAAAGCAATAACTCCTGCAGCGATTCCCAGCACCATGGCCAAGTCAACAGCAGTTTCTCCTGTTGTAAAGAAACCCGAGTTATAGAATTATTACACATTTTTGTGTTCATCATTTCACACATGAATATCTTGGAAGTACAATTGAGATTCTAAAGGTTTATAAAGAGTGGGATCAGTGATTACCCACTTCGATTGTTAGTTCTATGGGGCAGGGACCTCCATTCTACCACATATCACTATGGGACAGATTTATCAAAAATCAAATTTCGAATCAATGTGAATTTTTTTACTCTAATAAATAAATGTGCTCGAAACTTATTTAAGAAAAAACTCGAACATCTAAAATTCGAACAAATATTACTGCCCAAAAAACGTGAATCGAATTTGAAATTGAAATAGAATGAAACTCGATTCAAGTTTTTCTCCGAAAGAAACTCGAATGTCAGGAAGGCTTAACATCTTCAGATGGGTTGACAGACCTCTGTCATTGACTTGTAAATGAATTTGGCACGTTTTAGGTGGCGACTATTCGAATTAGATGGTCGAGGTGTGATAAATCTAACATTTGAATTTACATTCGAGTTGGTGCTTTTAAATTTGAATTAGTGAGTTTTGACACAAAAAAATTTGAAAAATTTGAATTTACTATTTGAATCTTAATAAATCTACCTGTATAGATCACTGTATATTTATACTTTATTTTATTTATTATAATGCTTGTCTTCCCTGTGTTTACTTCTCAAGATTGTACTGTGCTGCACATCTCTGAAGCCCTTGGCTACATAATCTTCTATTAATAAATAAATATATGATTGGAAAATACTAAATACATGAAATGGGAATCCAGGGCTACTTACAATGTTTGTGTATAGCTATTGAGTTTTCTAGTAGTTTTTATCAAAAAGTGGAAAATAGGCTAGCTTTCCTATTGGAGGTAATATCGGAGGTACTAAGATAGAGCATCAGCTCTAGGTTTTGTTGAGGATAAAGTCTACTGAGTTATTGTTCAATAGTACAGGTATGGGACCTGTTATCCAGAATGCTCGGGATCTGGAATTTTCTGGATAATGGATCATTCCGAAATTTGGATCTTTATACATTGTCTTACAAAAAAATAATTTAAAACATTAAGGGGCAGATTTTTTTTTGTTGCGGCGAATTTTTCACCCCAAATTTTTGCTCCAGTTTTGCTAATTTATTCGCTGGTGGCAAAACGCCGAAATTCACCGAAAATCTATGCCTGACGAATTTATTCGCCCATCACTAATAATGAGCTGTTTTATATCTAAAGCCCTACAGGCTGCAGCTGAGGGAAGGAGGGGGCTGTTTATACACGGGGCTTTTTAGTGGACAGCTTATTTATTTTGATTTTGCCCTTAGGAGAAAGAAGCTTGTGACTTTAGTTTTGATTTCAGATTTAGCTTGTTTAGGGCAAGACATTAAAACGATATATACCTCCTAATGAAAGCAAAAGGCAAAAAAGATGTTCAGTATAAGTTCTAAAAGGGAGTATGGGCATTTTATTCTATTAATGATATTCTAATATTCACAGCATTCTCAACAGAAATGTAACAAAGCATCTGATTTGATGTTAACATCTATATTTCTGCCAATGCTTACGGTACCTTGAAATTGAATGGAAACTTGTTTATCAGAAGAAGAATTTCCAATCTTGTTGTGAGCAATACATTGATATTTCCCTGAGTTTTCATCAGCATCTTCCAGTATTATGATTGGTTCTGTCTGAGTTAGTAAAGGGACATCATTCCTCAGCCATGTGAAGTGAGTCACACCTGGGCTGCTGCTTGAGAAATTGCACTTTAATTCAACACTTCCATCTTGATTTTCAACCTTAATGATTTGAACTTTCTTAGGGGCAACTAAAAAACAAATAGAAACTAGAAATAAATCAGTGTATAACATAGCATGGGACATTTGGTCTTGGTAGAAGGAGACCTTCAATATAAGGGAATATATAGTACAGGTATGGGACCTGTTATCCAGAATACTTCGGATCAGGGGTTTTCTGGATCTTCATACTTTAAGTCGGCTAGGAAATTATGTAAACATTAAGGGGCAGATTTACTAAGGGTCGAATTTCAAAGTTAAAAAAACTTCGAAATTCGACCCTCGAATTGAAATCCCTCGACTTCGAAAATTGAAGTCGAGGGATTTTTACCGTATTAGACCGATCGAATGATCAATAGAAATCGATCAAAAAATTTTAGCGATCGATGGAAGGATTTTTATTCGACCAAAAAAAACTTAGAAAAGTGCTCTGGAAGGTCCCCATAGGCTAACATTGCACTTCGGTAGCTTTAATTTGGCGAAGTATGAAGTCAAAGTTTTTTTTTAAAGAGACAGTACTTCGATTAACGAATGGTCGAATAGTCGAAAGGTTTTTACTTCGAATCGTTCGATTCGAAGTCGAATGGTCGAATATAGCCTATTCGATGGTCGAAGTACCCAAAAATTTACTTTGAAATCGGAACTTTTTGCAATTCGAACCATTCACTCGAGCTTCGTAAATCTGCCCCTAAATAAACCCAATAGGCTGGTTTTGCTGCCAATAAGGATTGATTATATCCTATCAAGTACAAGCTACTGTTTTATTACTACACAGAAAAAGGAAATCATTTTTAGACATTTTGATTATTTAATTATAATGGCGTCTATGGAAGACATCCTTTTCCTAATTCTGAACCTTCTGGATAACAGGTTTCCGGATAACGGATCCCATACGTCATCAGAATACTTTTATTCAAATAAATATTTGACTCTGTCGTACTATGATAGTGTGTCCCTCTTGTTTTGCTTGTTGATGAATGTTACAAATACACTGGCCATTCATATTTTCATCAAACGAGAGGATCTGGCCCCGATTTGGTCCCCCACATGCCTGGACAAATTTTTGGCCTGATATACCATTGGTCATACCCATTGCGAGGCCCTGTACATTTGCCAATAATGGTCAACTTGGTCTGGAATTAGGGATGGGCGAATTTGACCCGTTTCGTTTCACCAAAAATTTGCCTCTGACGCCCATTATAGTCTACGGGCTTCAAAAATTTTTTTTGACGTGCGGCTTTTTATTTTGATGCAAAATGCCGTGCAAGTCTATGGGCATCATTTTTTCAGCGAGACAAGGCGAAAAAATTCGCCCATCCCTATCTGGAAGGACTGAGTCTGTAGCTTTCTTTTGGCCCATGGATGGACACCGTAACTCTACTGGGATCATTGCAAAAAACCTTTTATATTTTTTTAATGTTGCCAGTCTGGTATTAAATACCCCAGATGTGATACAGACTTACAACGGGTAAAGAGTATGTGCAAGAAATCCTTTTCTAAAAACCCCCAATAGGAAAAGCCCCACTACTCTATATAGTCCCTGCTCCCTTCTTCCTCCCAGCATAGTGAATTATACCAGAACGTGTCCCTGAACCCTTTCTCACTTATTTATGCAGAGTAGCACAGTGGAGCTCATGGGCGCCATCTTCCAAATCGTCGGTCTTCTTTGTATCCTCTTCCTTCCCATTGACAATTCACGGAACTCTCCAGGGCATGCGCACATGGTACGAATATTGGACTGCTCCAAATGTGCATGTGCCGAATACTGTGTTCCCTTACAGAAGAAGACCAAAGACCCAGAAGATGGCGCCCATGAGCTCCGCTGCGCTACTCTGCATAAATAAGTGAACATGCTGCCCAGGGACACTTTCTGCACTATGCTGGGAGGAAGAAGAGAGGGAGGACTATCTAGGGTAGTAGATGGGGCTTTTCTTATTGGGGGGTTTAGTTCTCCTTACACTACCAAGTTTTAAACAGGGACATACTGTCAACAAGTGAGTATTCAGCACAAGGCCTTGTAAATATACATAATAATTAATAAATATCATGAGCAATTCTGCATTTTATTAGTGCAAAGAAAAAATCTGAGCAAATCACATCAGACATCATTTAGAATTTAGTATGCCACATGGCCGTGTCCTCCCTCTGTTTTCATACCCCTTGTTTCACATTTTGTGCCACTGGGTGATCCTATAGAGGACCTTCTCCTATAAAGCACCCAATGATATAAAATGCACCTGGCTGTGGGGGTATGTGGACAGAGGGGGGACACTGTCACATGGTATGCTAAATTTTTAAATTGTGATGTGATTTGCGGATATATTTTTGAGACTAATAAGTAAATGGGCATGATATTTGTTTATCATTAGCAAGAAATCATTAGTGAAGCAGGGCAGCAGTTTGAGGGATTACTACCATGACAAAGTAAAAGGGAAGTCCTAGTCCATCATACATACACTGTACAGGTATAAGAGTGAGAGCGGACTCTGCCCTTCCTTGGGAATTCCATGCTGAGCAGGAATAAGGGTCAGTGACCCAGCTCACATTCCTCACTGTAAGTTCTTTGCCTTCAGCTGGTAACTTGGTCTTTTCAACTCCCTTGAACCATTCATATCTGTTTATCTCCAACTTGGAACTGCTAAAGCACGATAACGTAACATCATCTTCTTCTTGTATCTCTTTCTGTCTGATCAGAACTTTTATGTTCTTTGGGGGATCTGTAGGAAGTCAAGAAGAGATCACACAAAACATATGTATCATTTAATGCTATGAATGAAGAATCACAATCTATTTTTTTTTCAGTAACAGACCAGGCCTGGCTCATTTTTCCTCTTTTGGTTGGCTTAGAGATGACCTTTAAGACTATAAGACACAATAAACTGGGTAATTTGTATCCCTATATACCAAATGTTTGGGTTTGATCCCTAAACTTCTGATTTATAAAATAATATACAGTTAAATCAAATGTTGCCTTATGCTGACTGATACCCTGCACATTTCCAAATTACAGATTTCCTCGTTCTAAACAGGCCCGGATTTGTGGAAAGGCCACCTAGGCCCGGGCCTAGGGCAGCAGGATTTTAGGGGGGCGGCATGCTGCCCAACCACACCCACATTGGTTCAAAAACACTGGGAATGCGCCGGAGATACAATAATTTTTTAAATTTCCCATGCGCCAATCCCCATTGATGAAAATTTCCTCGAATAAAGGAGAGGTGACAGGGGCGACGAACGGCACTGGGCCTAGGGGCACCCATTATGTAAATCCGGCCCTGGTTCTAAACCTTTGTGTATTGAAGGCCTGACCAATAAGAAACATAACTACAGTGTTGGACTGGGCCGGCGGGACATCAGGAAAATAATTTGTTTGGCCTCTGACTTCATGGGCCCTTCCGACCAACCTTCCAGATCCAGGACCGCTGTTCCCTCTCCCTGCTCGGTAAAGACTCATGGAGGTGCATGGGGAACATGGAGGGGCTGGGTTGCTAGGTCCATCGAATCAGCCCTGGTGGGCCCCCGGACATCTTAGTCTAGCCCTATATATATATATATATATATATATATATATATATATATATATATAGATATATATAGATATATATATATATTGCAGAAAGCTACAATCAGTTTGATGAAAGCAGACAAGAATTACTCAACATGATATACAGAACATTTGGAGGCTTATTTATTAAAGGCCAGATTTTAGTGGTTTTTGAGGTTTTTGAAATCACGACTGTCATTCAATTTCTAAAAAGATCAGAATTTAAAAAATACGAACAAAAAAATGAGCTAAAGTTTGCGCTCAAAAATACACAGTACCTCAAAAACCTCTTAACATATGAGTTTTTTGGACAATTCCTAAAAATCTGAAAACTTGATTTGATTGATTCTAAGCAGCTCAATCAGATCAGCACAGCTCCCTCTGACTTCTATAGCACCTCAACAACTTTTACTTGGCAGATTTATGCCTTAGAGATTTTCATGGTTATTACACTAAATAAATCTCAAAATTTTAGAGGTTTTTTAGAAATATAGGAAATCCACTAAATTTTTGACATTCATGGAAAAAAACCTTATTGGATAGTTAGTAAATGTGCCTCTAAATGTGATGGTAGATTGGATATGAAAAACATAATATCCCAAATATATTTTTATTTCAAATCAAGGGTTTTCATATGTTTTTTGTTTTAACATATGAAGGAAGTAAATACCTTCTGTTTTCAGAAGGCTTTATGTTGCAGAAAAATCTCCAAAATGCCAAAGTTTTGCCAAATGCATGGAGTCAATCACTGGGCATTTTTTTCTCCTGTTTTTTCTTGTGATAAATTCATTGGCTTCAATGAGAGAGTTTTTTTTCAGGTTTGTTTTTTCCAGAATGAAAAACACATACACAAAATTCTAGAGTGCAAATTAGTGAAACTGTTCCCCATTTACAAAAATGCGCTGCAGCCCAACAATTTGCTGAGACCTATTAATAAGTAGGTTTCCACACATTTTTGTAATTCTGTTGATAATACATACATTTAATGTTGAGTGTAGCTGTTTGACGGGTGATTTGCCCATTAGGGTAAGTGGCTGAACATTGTATTTCAGTTTCATCATCTTCATATGAAGGAGTATATGCTATTTCTGATATTGCTTCCCATGTCCCTCCTGAGAGAGGTTGTTGTCCTGTCCTAACGAGATGTCCCCTCTTGTTCCACCGGAGAGTTGGAGGAATGGAGCCACAGCTATGTTCTACTGAGCATCTGATAGTAATAGGGGTTCCTTCAGCCATTTCTCTTGGCACTTGAAGATTTAGCCTATTAGGGGTATCTGAAATTTTTAAATAGAGATTCATTTTAATCATACTGTGCCCAAGACAAGTTAACATTGTAACTTCAAGACAATGTTGAACTGGTCATCCTGAAAAGATCTTAGAGGCATTAAGTGATATAAATCCCATGGGCTAAACACTGTCTGACATTGTCCTCATAACCTTGAAATGTAGAATCTATGGAGCTGTCAGTCTGGAGCTACGACGTATGTTATTGAAATGTTTAAACTTCATTTATGTAAAATCTCATCCACTACTGAACATCTCAATAACTATGTCATCCCTCAGTGTTTTTTTTTACCAAAAATGCTCAATGTTAGTATTAATAGATTAGAAGAAATCTCTGTTCTTTAAAACCCTGCCACTAAGAGGGATGTTTCAACAAAAAGAATCAGCTATTCAAAACTAAGTCTTGCCAATTTAATGCCCCTGTGCCATAATAGCAGGCCAAACAGAAATATTTGTAGCTTAGGAATCAAAATAATTTTTAATGGATGACATAGGGAGATGTTAATAGTAACACAGCTGAGTTGGGCTGAAAATAAAGTCCATCAAGTTCAATACCTCCAAATGAAAACCCAGCCCCATACACACACCCCTCCCTACTGTCACATAAATGATATATACCCATATCTATACTAACTATAGAGTTTAGTATCACAATAGCCTTTGTATTATGTCTGTCCAAGAAATCATCCAAGTCCCTCTTATAGTCATTAACTGAATCATCACCCGGCAGTGCATTCCCCAACCTCACTGTCCTCATTGTGATGAACCCCCTACTCTGTTCCTTTAAATGAAACTTCTTTTCCTCTAGTCTGAAGGGGAGGCCTCTGGTACGTGATTCTCTTTATGGGTAAAAAGGTCCCCTGCTATTTGTCTATAATGTCCTCTAATGTACTTGTAAAGTCTAATCATGTCCCCTCACAAGCGCCTTTTTTCCAGAGAAAACAACCCCAACCTTGTCAGTCTCCCCTCATAATTTAACTCTTCCCTCCCTCTAACCAGTTTAGTTGCACTTAGTCTCTGCACTCTCTCCAGCTCATTTATATCCCTCTTAAGGACTGGAGTCCAAAACTGCCCCCATACTCCAGATGAGGCCTCACCAGGGACCTATAAAGAGGCAGAATTATGTTTCATCCCTTGAGTTAATGTCCTTTTTTATACAAGACAGAACTTTATTTGCTTTAGTAGCCACAGAATGACACTGCCCAGAATTAGACAACTTGTTATCTACAAAAACCTTTAGATCCTTCTCAAACTCCCAACAAAACTGCCATTAAGGGGCAGATTTATCAAGGGTTGAATTTCGAATTTGAAAAACTTTGATTCAAAAAGACAAACCAAAATTAAATCAAAGGTTTTTTTGGCCAAATAGGTCAGTTTTCAATCATACGATTGAAAAAAACCTTTCATTTTTTTAAAGTCCACCAATTGACTCCAAGTGGGTTCTAGGAGGTCCCCCATAGGCAAAAACAGCAATTCGGCAGGTTTTTGATGTCGACAAAACATGATAGATTTAGAATATTCAAATTTTTTTCAAATTCGAATTGACTATTCCCTAGTCGAAGTACACAAATACAAGCTCGAACTTCAAATTTTTTAAATTCTAATTTTCACTTTAATAAATCTGCCCCTTTAAGTGTATAACTTGCATTTATATTATTTTTGCCAAAGTGCATAACCTGCATTTATCAACATTGTTTTTCTTTTGTGATCGATAAATACCAAACATCCGAGATTTTCGGAAATAAAATTTGAAAAATCAAATTGTGCCAAATCAATTTGAAAAATCAAATTGTGCCAAATCAACTATGTAGAGGTGCAGGAGTGTGTTTGTATGCAAAAACCTTAAAGATTTGTATCAATGTGGGTTTTTTGTTTTAGAGCACTTTTGTTTTGGGACGTTTTGCTTCGCCAAAAAAATTGCGAATTTCCTGCGAAATTCGCAAAACTGCGCCACGTCCATTTTTTTTGATGCGGGTGAATTATCGCTGGCGAACTTTCATGGAGGTTTATTCGCCGGGGCAAATCGCGGGAATTCGCTGCGAATTCGTGCCTGACGAATAAATTCGCCCATCACTACTTGTGGGTACCTACATGTTTGAAATACTTTATTGTCAATATAAAATATTTTCATACAGAATGAATGAGGATAAGCTACACCCTTACCTGTGATACTAAGGTGCACTGTTCTACTACTGAGGTCATACGCATTGTAATCATCTACTCCTGGGTAGTAATAATCTTCATCTTCACTTCTCACATTGGATATATGCAGAGTGCAGCTGTTCAGTGCATTTAGCACAAGTTTTGTGCGGGATCTGTAATTAGCCGAGACTGTCCTATAGTTCTGACTGTCAAATACCTTAATATAATTGTAACTATGAAACAGATACCAAATCACATTGGGAGGCTTCAGACTTGCTGGACGAGTATAAGAACAGGGGATCTCTACACAGGAACCTCTCAATGCTTTCATGTTCTTTGGAAAGGTCCATTGCTGTCCTAAAGTCTCTGGAAGTAAAAATTGATTGATTAGTTGATATTCATAGGTCATACTATGTTTATTCTAACCCCTGAATGTATGATAAACAAATACAGGTATGGGATCCGTTATCCAGAAACCCTTAATCCAGAAAGTTCCAAATTACGGAAAGGCTGTCTCCCATAGACACCATTATAATCAAATAATCAAAATTTCTAAATACTTTTTTCTTTTTCTGTGTAATAATAAAACAGTAACTTGTACTTGATCCCAACTAAGATATAATTAATCCTTATTGGAGGCAAAACCAGACTATTGGGTTTATTTCATGTTTATGTGATTTTTAGTAGACTTAAGGTATGAAGATCCAAATTACGGAAAGATACGTTATCTGGAAAGAATTCTGGACAGCAGGTCCCATACCTGTAGTGATGGGTGGATTTATTCACCAGGTGCAAATTTGCGGCTAATTTCCGCGTTTCGCCACCGGTGAATAAATTCATGAAATTGCAGTGAAAATTCATCGCCGGCGACAATTCCAACGCTGGCAATAATTCTAGTCGGAATTGTCGCCGGCGTCAAAATTGTCGCTGGTGTCAAAACTATTTTATTTAAACGGGAGAAATTCGCCTATCACTAAACACCCGTACTACAATATATTCTCGATCATCTCAAGGGGTGCGGCATCTGAACTGCAGGAGGCATTTTTATTAAGGGGCAAATTCACCAAGGGTCGAATATCGAGGGTTAATTAACCCTCGATATTCGACTGGGAATTAAAATCCTTCGACTTCGAATATCGAAGTCGAAGGATTTTAGCGCAAAAATTGAGGAATAATCGTTCGATTTTAATCCAACGATCGAAGGATTATCCTTTGACCAAAAAAAAGGCAAGCTTATGGGGACCTTCCCCATAGGCTAACATTGGGTTCGGTAGGTTTTAGATGGCGAACTAGGGGATCGAAGTTTTTTCTTAAAGAGATAGTACTCCGACTATCGAATGGTCGAATAGTCAAATGATTTTTCTTTCGAATCCTTCGAATCGAAGTAGCCCAAAAAACACTTCGAAATTCGAAGTTTTTTTACTTCGAATCCTTCACTCGAGCCCTTTAGTCTTTTATTTAAAGGGGTTGTTCACCTTTGAGATAACCTTAAGTATGATGTAGAGAGTGATATTTTGAGACAATTTGCAATTATTTTTAATTTTTTCTTATTTGTGGTTTTTGAGTTATTTTGTTTTTTATTCAGCAGCTCTGCAATTTGCATCTTAACCATTCTGGTAACTAGGGTCCAGATTACCCTAGCAACCATTGATTTGAATAAGAGACTGGAATATGAATAGGAGAGGCCTGAATAGAAAGATGAGGAATAAAAAGTAGCAATAACAATACACTTGTCGCCTTACAGAGCATTTGTTTTTTAGATGGGGTCAGCTACGCCCAATTGAAAGCTGCAAAGGGAAAAGGCAAATAACTGTAAAACTATAAAAAAATAAATAATGAAAACCAATTGAAAAGTTGTTAGAATAGGCCGTTCTATAGCATAATAAAAGTTACTTTAAAGGCGAACCACCCCTTTAATTGTATTGCTATAAGGCAACTAAAACATTGTGTGGGTCATGTATTAGTATTGATTATATACTGTACTATTTTGACATTTACTTACATTAAAGGGGTTATTTATTAAAGTCCAAATGCCAAAAATTTGCCAAAATTTTAGGGGTTTTTTTTTACAATAAAATCCGAACTTTTAGTGGGGAAAAAAAACTTGAATTTTTCGAGATTTATTATGCTCAGAGGATGGAAAAAATCTGAGAATCCGGCATCTCAGACCTTCCGAGGTTGTAAATACAGTAAGTCAAAGGGAGAGGTCCCTATCCGATTTTGAAGTTTCCGCGGTCTGCACTCGAATTAGCCAGAAAATCCGACTATTTCTTTGTTTTCGGGCAAAAATCTGAAAAATTGGTAAAAATGTGGTAAAAAAAACTCAAAGAAAACGTACAATTCGGATTTTCAATCGATTTTTTCGTGTTTGTCCCTGATCCAATTAAAGCATGTGGATTCTAGTTTGATCAATTTTTTATTAAAATAATCAGAAATATTCAGATTTTGATAAATATGCTTGCCCTACATGTAATTGAATAATCAGTGCGAAACAAACTTGTCCAGTGTTAGAGCACAAAGATCTATTTCTTCTATATGATACAAGGAGGAATTGAAGTTGTTTTACATATTTGCCTTTCCATTAGTGATGGGCGAATCTGACCAGTTTTACCGAAAACCGAAAAATTCGCCAAAATGCATTGAAGTTTATGGGCGACAACAATTTTTTGACGCAAAACAAATCTCAGACTTAAGGTATGAAGATCCAAAAAGAACGGAAAGATCCATTATCCGGAAAACCCCTAGTGCCAAGCATTCTGGATAACAGGTCCCATACCTGTACAGTATCATGTTACATTACCTGGTAAGAGAGTCAGTAGTAGAATCCTTACAATGGTGTTAATAAAGTTACTTGTCATAGTCAATGTCCTGCCAGGTTAACCCCCCGTCTGTTAAATGAAATGAAAGTTTAATATAATTAACCCCATAGAGACTTTAGGACACAGTTACACATATTCATTAGGAAATCATCTAGAATGTTCAAATACCTCCAAACATCCCATTTTCTTATTCTGTAAAGCAGATTTACATCTATTTTCATATTCATATATTTTGCAAACAAGATCACTAATAAACGTTTGGCCCTGGTGTTATGATTAAGGGGAACTGTTTGAAAAAGTATTTCCCTTTTCTCCATAATAATAAAACAGTCGCTTGTACTTGATCCCAACTAAGATATAATTAATCCTTATTGGAGGCAAAACCAGCCTATTGGGTTTATTTCATGATTTCATGATTTTAAAGCATTTAAGTGGACAATCCATATGGCAGAAAGATTAGTTACCCGTGGTAACTGAACATTCTGTATAAGAGGTCTCATATCTGTACAGGTATGGGATCCATTATCCAGAAACCCATTATTTAGAAAGCTTCAAATTACGAATAGACTCCATTATAATCAAATAATCCAAATTTTTAAAAATGATTTCCTTTTTCTGTGCAATAATAAAACAGTAGTTTGTACTTGATCCCAACTAAGATATAATTAATCCTTATTGGAAGCAAAACCAGCCTATTGGGTTTATTTAATATTTACATGATTCTCTAGTAGACTTAAGGTATGAAGATCCAAATTACGAAAATATCGATTATCTGGAAAACCCCAGGTCCCGAGGATTCGGGGTTACAGGTCGCATACCTGTACTAGAAACTAATGATGAGTGAATTATTTCACCAGGCATGGATTCGCTGCAACAAAATTGTCGACCAGAGAAATGACTTGAATGCATTCAGAGCGAGGGAAAAAAAAAGTCTTGCGTGTTAAAATTTTTTGCATGCATAAAAAAAAAGGTATGCCTATTATTGAGTGCAATGCGTTTCGCAGATTTTTTCCTGTTTTAAGAATTTTTGCACAGTTTTGCGAATTCTGCAGCAAAGTGAAACGGGACAGATTTACTCATCACTGCTAAAAACACATGGGGTATATTTATCAAGGGTCGAATTTTGAATTGAAAAAACTTCGAAATTCAAATTCAAAAAAACCAACCAAAATTAAGTCAAAGGCTTTTTTTGGTCAATATTCGAATTTGAATCGAAGTTTTTCCCAAAAAACAAAATTTTTAATTTCGAAAATTCACCTCGACCTTTGATGTAACTAATTCAAACCTTGAAGCTAAAATGATGTACAATAGGCAACTGAATCTTCTGGAAGTCCCTCTGCCAGTGCATGAAAGAGGATTAAGGGGCAGATTTATCAAGGGTCAACATTCGAATTAAAAAAGACCAATCAAAATTTATTTTAAAAAAATCAAAGGTTTTTTTTGGCCGAATAGGTCCATTTTCGATCAAATTGGAATCTTATGAATTGAAGGAATAGCGCATTCTATAGAATTCGAAGATTTTCCCAAAAAAAACGATTTCTCAAAGTCCACAAATTGACTCCAAATAGGCTCTAGGAGGTCCCCCAATTGGCTAAATCAGCAATTCGCAGATTTTAGATGGTAAATGGTCGAAGTTGAATTTTTAAAGAGAAATGCAGGTAAATTACTGAGAGCAAACAAAGTAATGTGTCAAGTCTACAGTTTCCTCTGTGCTCAGTCCCCAGCACATATATATATATATTAGCCCTGTGTCATAGCTTAATGCTGTAAAAATGAAAAAGGAAATTATCTTGCATAGATGTTCTCCAACACCCAGTTTACTTCTTCATGTTTTGGAGAATTTTAAGGAGGATACAGCCACACCTTAAAGGGGAACTAAAACCTAAAAATTAATAAGTTTCAGCTTGTCAATAGCAGCAATGATCCAGGACTTCAAACTTGTCACAGGGGGTCACCATCTTGGAAAGTGTCTGTGACACTCACATGCTCAGTGGGCTCTGATTGGCTGTTGAGAAGCTAAGCTTAGGGCTCGTCACTATTATCCAGCAGAAAATGAGCTTCCCTGGCTGTAATATAAGCTGATGCTACAGGTTTGCTGATTATTCAATTCTGATGCTAATTGCACTGGTTTCTGTGCTGCCATGTAGTAATTATCTGTATTAATTACTAATCAGCCTTATATTGTGACATTTCTATTCTATGTGTACTGTTGAGACACAGGTCTTTACTGCTAAAGGGCTGTGGTTGCCTTGGGCTGGTACAGAAGTACAAAACACAATGTACAACATTTCTACCTACTTCTTTAATTAGGCTTTAGTTCTCCTTTAACAGTCACACTCCCTTCCCAGAGACTATTATCCACTGTTACTATAGGCACCATCTCTCCCTACTATACCTGCTATCCCACAGTCACACTCCCTTCCCAGAGACTATTATCCACTGTTACTATAGACACCATCTCTCCCTACTATACCTGCTATCCCACAGTCACACTCCCTTCCCAGAGACTATTATCCACTGTTACTATAGACACCATCTCTCCCTACTATACCTGCTATCCCACATTCACATTCCCTTCCCAGAGACTATTATCCACTTATACTATAGGCACCATCTCTCCCTACTATACCTGCTATCCCACAGTCACACTCCCTTCCCAGAGACTATTATCCACTGTTACTATAGACACCATCTCTCCCTACTATACCTGCTATCCCACAGTCACACTTCCTTCCCAGAGACTATTATCCACTGTTACTATAGGCACCATCTCTCCCTACTATACCTGCTATCCCACAGCCACACTCCCTTCCCAGAGACTATTATCCACTGTTACTATAGACACATCTCTCCCTACTATACCTGCTATCCCACAGTCACACTCCCTTCCCAGAGACTATTATCCACTGTTACTATAGACACCATCTCTCCCTACTATACCTGCTATCCCACAGTAACACTCCCTTCCCAGAGACTATTATCCACTGTTACTATAGGCACCATCTCTCCCTACTATACTTGCTATCCCATAGTCACACTCCCTTCCCAGAGACTATTATCCACTGTTACTATAGGCACCATCTCTCCCTACTATACCTGCTATCCCACAGTCACACTATAAGAGCACTATGCTGAATTAATACAAAATATTGATGTTCAGACAAGCATTTGTTTTTCTATATGAATTATATTTGCTACAATTTGAGGTCTTTCCTTACGATTAAAGCCCAGTATCAGCCTCTTTTGGAAACAATATCTCATATTAATAATATACAAAGAACTCCAGACTGTACATAATGCAGAAAACACTGGAATATGAAAGTAACAGTTTTATATCTCTCTATATAAGCAAAAGACAACCCAACAGAATGAAATACTTACCGACCGATCACATAGAATCACTGACTGATACAAACTGTCTCCCAAGTGAAATGCTGCACAATATGAGGTTGTGTAATGTCCACAAACGAATTTCCCTATAGAGAAGTCTCTCCTCTTCCTTTATTATTGGGTAAAAAGAGATCCTTGACTTCTGCTCATACAGTACAGCATTTGTCAGTTTTATTATAGATTATAATTAGCAACTTAATCTGTCAATTCCAATTGATATGGGTCTGATTTATTAATGTAAGTGTTTCAGTGGTACATGTAGTCAGAACCAGCAGTGCAGTTGCACAGGACAGGCAGATATTGTTTCAATACCAATCATTTTAACAAGTAACTGTTACATGATTTCTAATTGATTTCTGTGGGAAAGGTGCGTAGGTGTAAAAGTGAAGTGCATCATTATTTAACCCTTGCCTTTCCCCGGTGCTAATTAATGTCCCCTTGGCAGGACTTGACTTGAAGGTTGTGGAAGGCAGACTTGTACTTCTCTATAACATTGTATATGTTTCTGTGTACAAAGTGCAAAGTTATACTTTAGATGAAGTTCCTCTTTCATTTGTCTATAAATGATATAAGAGAGTGAATTGTGCCATCGCTATACAGTATGTCCCCAGCACAGGGCGCACAGAATGTCTGGAATTGCTCCACATCCTGCTGATTGGCACAGATTGCTCCACATACAGTATGATCTGCTCTTATGACTCTGATCCTCCACCATGAGTTGAGAAACAAGCTGTTTCCACATATAACCCCTGGAAACATGTGATTCAACTGCTAAAGGGCACAGGGTGCTTTATTAAACAATTAATAACAAGATACTAATGATAAAAGATATACTCATTGCATGCAAGAACTATCCAGTGTAGCCATGGCAACGGACCCAGGGCAAGAAGTCTTTGTGGGCAATTACTATGTTTTTTATGGAGGACCATGGAAGAAAAAGGACCTGAAACATTTTCTTAAATAAGAACTAGCTAAGGTATTTTTCCACTGATTATGATTCAAATCATGTAAAATTAAAGGGTTGATTTACGAACACAAGTGCAAGTGGAATGAGAGTTGCAGAACAAAATGACAACAGAATTTTCACTGTATAAACAATCCCTAGTTGCTAGGAGGGTTTTATATAAGGGAAATATATATAATAGTGATGATGTAGGATCCAGTGGTTCACTCCCTCTGCCGGTGTCCAATATCCGCTCTCCATTGGATGTACCAACCAGAAAATATAAACACAGATGAGGACCAGCGCTAAAAAACGGCTTGAGGGTAGACAAAAGGGGACAAATTGACTAATATAGTGTAGTATTCTGAACAGTACATGTATCCCTTAATATCTTGGAATAAAAACTGAGACTTATCAGGGAACCTGAACATCAGAAGCTGGAACCCACCGGATACTCAGGTGACTTTTTACGATGCCTGTTGGATGCTCTCTTTTGGGCAGTGCTGAAGATTTTGGACCTTTTGTTAAACTTTAGAAAATTGGTCAACCAACGAGTTGATGACAGGAACATCTGAGGGCTGAGTAGAAAATGAAAAGACTCTAGGGTTACAGCCAAAAACAGTAAAAAACTGAGTTTCCCCTATGGACGAGTGAGTGGCATTATTGGAAGAATCAGCATGCTGGAGGTGAAATGAAAGCCTTTTTCAGCGAATTAAAAGCCTCTGTATTTCTAAATTGCCAAAAAACCTTTGGATGGCTGTAATGAAGGAGGTTAAGAACAATCTAGAAAGAGAGAGAGATGAGAGAGAGAGAGAGAGAGAGAGAGAGAGAGAGAGAGAGAGAGATGTTCAACCCTTAGGAGGTACGGAAACTGGAATTACATCAATAGGTCATAAGGCCTGTGCAGAGGCAGGGTTTTTGGACTCTTTTTTAGAGAAGACATTGGCAAAGGAAGAGTAAAAAGGGAGTAACCTTTCAACTGAATTTGCAGCTAGTACATGGGGAAATTCAAAACATAAAGGCTCACAGCTAGCTCCTCAATGTAATCCAAGTATACAGTTGTGTGTGCTTCAACCACCTCATATAAGTTCCTTTCGGTCAGAGTGCCCTGTTAACCAGGGAAGGTCTAGAATCAGGGGGGGGTGTGAGGACAATGGATAACATTTTATTTGCTCAGAATGATTTCCCAGAGACATGATGAGACCTCTAGACTTAGAAGTCACTAATCCATTGCCTAGGGAACTACCATCAATAGCAAACAGCTTGACTGAAGGGACTAGGGGTTCAGTAGGCATACTGTGCTTTAACACAAAGCTGACACCGTAGAAGTTCCCAGCTGACCCAGAATCCAGGAAGGCAGGACTCTCTATGGATCCCTTATCCCAATTTAAGAAGACCGGGATGAGAATTTGAGAAGAAAATTGTTGGGGAATAGAAATGACATGACCCAAACAGGACTCCACAGACTTTTTTAGGTTCTGCTGTTTTCCCAGCTTCTTGGGACAGGCCCTTTATCCCCACAATAAAGACACAGTCCATTAGCCTGATTATGACCCCTCTCTTCAGGAGACAAACAAGTAAAGCCCAACTGCATGGGTTGCTCAGTATTCGAGCGCTGACTTCCAGAATGCGAAACAGTCTATTTCCACAAGCCATCAGGTATCTCAACTCCCAAGGAATGAACTGAATATATTCATAAGGAACTGAAAAGTCCACTTTGCCCAGCATGACCGTGTACTAGAGTTGTTGCATAGCACCAGGGGGTTCTGGAGGAACACCATTTCGTTTATACTATGTACTTTATTTACTGTATATGGCTGAAATGACAATAAAATCCACTTGACTTGACTTGACTTGACTTGAATGGGACAGAAAATAGAGGCTTTGGAGGATCCTAAGTATATGATCCCAGCATCCAGTGTCACTCTTATCTCACTTAAAGGAAAACTATACCCCCAAAATGAACACTTAAGCAACAGATAGTGCATATCATATTAAGTGGCATATTAAAGAATCTTACCAAACTGGAATATATATTTAAGTAAATCTTGCCCTTTTACATCTCTTGCCTTGAGCCACCATTTCGTGATGGTCTGTGTGCTGCCTCAGAGATCACCTGACCAGAAATACTGCAGCTCTAACTGTAACAGGAAGAGATCACCTGACCAGAAATACTGCAGCTCTAACTGTAACAGGAAGAAGTGTGGAAGCAAAAGACACAACTCTGTCTGTTAATTGGCTCATGTGACCTAACATGTATGGTTTGTTGGTATGTTTGTGAGTACAGTGAATCATACGATCCCAGGGTGCGGCCCTTATTTTTTAAAATGGCAATTTTCTATTTATGATTACCCAATGGCACATACTACTAGAAAAGTATATTATTATGAAAATGGTTTATTTACACGAAGCAGGATTTTACACATGAGCTGTTTTATGCAATATCTTTTTATAGAGACTTACATTGTTTGGGGGGTATAGTTTTCCTTTAAAGCAAAAGACTCCCACTGATCTCTACCAATAACCTACTAAGGGCATTGGGTTATTTTACAAGCTATATTTGTTTGCATTGCATGATGTTTTTTATTTTGTCTTTCAGGTCACAGGAAAGATACCAGACAGGGAGTGTGCTGCCCCAGCAGTTATTGTTTTATGATGTTTGAAATGTACATGTTTAATTGCTTATGTTTATATGCATAACCATCGTTACGCCACCTAGTGACCAAAGCTATACTTCAATAAAGAACCTTTGTGCATTCCATGGGGCAAATTCACTAAGATGAGAAGTTGCGCCAGGCGCAACTTTGCCGCGCTTCGCCGCACTTCGCCAGGCGTAGTTTCGCCAGCGCTCCGCAAATTCACTAAAATCCGAAGTTGCGCTCAGGGGTAGCGTAAGGTTGCGAAGTTGCGCTAGTGTTGATTCGCTATGTAAAGCGAAGTTACGCTAGCGAAGGCTAATTTGCATACGGCGCCAAATTCAAATTTCAATGGAGGAACACGTATCTGCACTACAAATGAAAAGAAAACCTTCAAATCATCAAATAAAAATTTTATTTTGCCCTACACATGTGCCCACTGTCTAGGTAAGTTGCCATGAGTCAGGAAATGTAGGGGGGAAGGAGGGGAGCCCCAAAAAAAATTTCGATCTTTTTCAGCCTATCACCCATAATGTAGAAAACACGCCAGCGTTTTTTGGGACTTAGAAAAAATTTTGACTTTTTTTGAAACAATTCCTATCTACTCTATTGCGCTTCGCCTGGTCTGAGGTGGCGAAGGAAGTCTAGCGTAAAAGGTAGCGTTCAGTACACTGCGCGCGTTAGTGAATTTGCGTAGTTACGTCGCTCGCGAAAATTCGCCTGGCGTAAGGGTGCGAAGTAACACTAGCGAAACTACACCAGCGTTCCTTAGTGAATTTGCGCAGTAACGAAAATGCCAAATGCTAGCGAATTAACGCTAGCGTTCGGCGATTCGGCGCTTAGTGAATTTGCCCCCATATGTCTAGAGAGTTCAGCTATCTGGCAAAGATTGCCCTCAGTGGTTGCACTGCCTTCCTAGGATCCCATACCAGTGAGGGTATTATTTTAATAGAAATAATAAACAAACAACCTCAAAAAAGATTTCTGAGACTTTTACCAAAATCTTTATTCCACAAAATAGAGATTTAAGAAATCCATTATTGATTTATTAATGTATCCCTGCCTCAGATATTCCTGAAGACCTCTCTAAACTTAATGCTTCTATTACTGTTACATAAGTAATATAAATAATCAAAATGTAAAATATTAATAAAGCAGGGTACAGGTACAAAATCCTACAGGAGGATACAGTGCTCTTTTTAACTCACTTTTATAAGAAAATCACAATAAAAGAATATATGATAAAAAATATTTTGTCTTCTAGTCATTTATTGCATATCAGGGTAAGGATGCTTCTGGGTAAGGAGGTCTCTGAGGAAGTGAGGTGACACGAAACGCGTCAGACCTAGGACGCTGTTTTTACCGGTGTATCAAGATGTATTAATAAACTAACCTTTTTTACTTATAATTTGGAATTAAGCAATTAAGACCCTGGAGTGCCCTGCTATAAAGATCGGTGTAAGGTAATTTTTTTTGCATAAAACCTATAGACCCATTTTGCTAATTATTTCTGATATTAAAATTTTAGCAAAATGCTAAAGAACAAAAAAAAAACCTCTAATATTGTTTCAAAGTTACTATCGGATAAACCAAATATAATTTATTAAAGGGAGATCTGGGGCTTGTAATATAACAACCTTAAAGTGATGCTGACACTAAAAATTTTACTTCAAAATATGAATCTACATCAAAAGTTACCTATAGGTCATGTTGATCGTTTTTCACTGATAGTTCTGCTTTTGTAAGTAATTGTTACTTAAAAGTTCCTAAACCTGACTGTTTTGGCAACCTGACTGTCCCTTCTCAAACTGTCAGTTAGAGTTTCTAATGCTAACAGACTCCTGCTGCACAAATATGGCAGCCCCTTCACAGGGAAAAAAGGGGGTAAGTAAGGTCATGTAAAAACATCAGGCAAATACTTTTATGGCAAAAGTATAAATAGCATTCAAAGAAAATGATATGATAGATATTAAAAAAGTTTATTTTCTGGTGTCAGTATCTCTTAAATGAAATTGATATTTTAATTTAAAAAGAATTAGATACCTTGTTCATTTATATCAGTTGGTGACGAGAAGACGTTTGATAATGTTTTTTGGTTTCATTTACTCTATTCTCTTAGATGTCTTCACTTTAAGGGGCACATTTACTAAGCTCGAGTGAAGAATTCGAATGGAAAAAAATTCGAAGTTTTTTGATTGATTCGAACGATTGGAAGTAAAAATTGGTCAACTATTCGACCAATCGATAATCGAAGTACTGTCTCTTTAAAAAAACTTTGACTACAAACTTCGCCACTTTAAACCTACCGAGGTGCAATGTTAGCCTATGGGGACCTTCCCCAGCACTTTTCTAAGTTTTATTTGATCAAATAAAAATTCTTTGAACGATCGATTAAAATCGTTGGAATTGTTGGAATCGAATTTGATCGATCGATCAAAGCTTTGTGCTAAAATCCTTAGAATTCAAGGATTTTACATCGAGGGTCGAATTTAAGGGTTTATTAACCCTCGAAATTCGACCCTTGATAAATCTGCTTAATACAATAACTTAATTCTATCCCCTAAGCCCAAATTTTAGTATCTGGAGAAATATCAACTCCTTTTTATTTAAAAATAGGTACTCGACAAGGATGTCCTCTTTACCTTCTTTTATCTAACCTTGCTCTAGAGCCATTACTAAGTTATTTTAAAAATTCAACACTATTCCAAGGAGTTATTATTAATGGCTCAGAAATAAAGTTTTCTGTCTTTGCTGGCAACATGCTAAAGATTCATTATAAAATACTTTTGAATTTAAGTCTTTCGGTTTATTTTGGGATTTACTATAAAGAGATTATGAACATATTTGGTAATTTTGCATGAGAGTCTACCTAAACCGAACATTCAACATACTAACGACAGTCTGAAATATTTGGGTATATAATTTAAAACTTATTTAAAAATATAAAATCTATATGAATGAAATGGATACATCTTCCATTAATCCTTAATGGTAGATCAGCTTTTTACAAAATATAAATTTTTCTCTAATCATCTATTTAATATACTGCTTTTACTTAAACATAGAGACATAAACATAGAGAGACTAAGGAACTAGGTTCTATTGTTATAACATTTCTTTAAAAAGGTCAAAAATAACCCCAGATAAATTAACACAACCAATAAAATGAGGAGCCTTTGCTATTCCCTTTCTAGATACTTTCTGAATTGGTCCTCAGGATTCAGAAAATTCACTAACCTAAATATTGAGTTATTTCTAGAGTCAAAAGAGAATATAATGGAGTTAATTCATAGACCGTGGAAAGTCCAAGCAAAGGAAATTAAACATAACCATCTATATAGAGATACTGTTATCTCATGGAAATTGCAATTTAAATGGCACAAAGCAAATTACCAATATACCCCCTTTCTTCCATTACAAAACACAAATGTCATATATCTGTCCTGGTGTTTGTTTGGAGGAAATGGGGTAAATAAGGAACTGTTTTAATAAACATTAGAACTTAACATGAATGGAAGTGATTTTGATTTTGATGGAAAAGTGATGAAAAATTGCAGTTTTAGTTGCCAATGACATGACTTCATCACATTCGGACTGGGTGTAGTACTTCATGTCAGTCAGTATACAGTATATATTGAAAACAAAACCTTGACCCTATAGGGTCCAACTGCTGTTTCCCCAGTACCATGAGATTTCTTTGAACAAAGTAATCTTTCCACATCAGTTCCTTTCCAAGAGGAATAACGGACAATCCATATAGGCTTTTATATCTGGGATTGATGACTGGTAGATGTTGGTTAGGGTTGCCATCTGTCCGGGTGAAAACTGCCTGTTTGGATTTCCAAATTAGGAAATCTGTAAGTGACATTGAAGTGAATGACATGGCCATCGGCCAATCAATGATCAACACATACTCGGATGTAATCGGTCCTTCCCCAGCCATCAATGACACCCCCCCCGACATCATTGATCCGCCCCTAACGACACCGTCCCCCTGCACAAATTCACATCTTTGAAAAGGCGGCAACCCTAATGTTGATAAATGTTGATACATTATTTACCTTTAGGGGCAGATTTATCAAGGGTCGAATTTTGAAGCAATGGGGTTTTTTTTTGAACTCCCATAACTTCGAAATTCGAATAAAAAAAGACCAACCGAAATCTATTAAAAAAAATCAAAGTTTTTTTTCTGCGGGTGAATAGGGACTCTCATCCTGGGTTGCGTCTGCTGGTTTCTCATATTCATGTACCTGCAAATGTAAGGCCACAAATATATTTACAAAATTTAAATTGAAACGTAGGAATGATATTTCTGATCCCATTAAAAGATTTTAATTTTAGTAACTGGTCTGCTGGGGGTACTCAAAATTATTGTCAACTAATTTTTACTGTCATGGGGGAAAAAAATTTTTTTTTCAAAATGAATCAGTTAATAGTGCTGCTCCAGCAGAATTCTGCACTGAAATCCATTTCTCAAAAGAGCAAACAGATTTTTTTATATTCAATTTAGAAATCTGACATGGGGCTAGACATTTTGTCAATTTCCCAGCTGCCCCAAGTCATGTGACTTGTGCTCTGATAAACTTCAATCAATCTTTACTGCTGTACTGCAAATTGGAGTGATATCACCCCCTCCCTTTTCCCCCCAGCAGCCAAACAACAGAACAATTCGAAGGTAACCAGATAACAGCTCCATAACACAAGATAACAGCTGCCTGGTAGATCTAAGAACAACACTCAATAGTAAAATCCCATGTCTCACTGAGACACATTCAGTTACATCGAGAAGGAAAAACAGCAGCCTGCCAGAAAGCATTTCTCTCCTAAAGTGCAGGCACAAGTCACATGACTGGGGGCAGCTGGGAAATTGACAAAATGTCTAGCCCCATGTCAGATTTCAAAATTGAATATAAAAAAATCTGTTTGCTCTTTTGATAAATGGATTCAGTGCAGAATTCTGCTGGAGTAGCACTATTAACTGATGTGTTTTGAAAAAAACATGTTTTCCGATGACAGTATCCCTTTAAACATTAATGAAAGGAAGAATGGCTGTGTTATTATTGTATAATCTTATTATCCAACCCAATTGTTTTTTCCTGGCTAGCAGGGCTACTCCTTACTCTCCTGCATTGTTACATTTTCTGGAAAAAAAATACTGGCCTTCCTATATATCTTTCTTAATATATGTACTGTATGTAAAGCTTTGTTGTCTAGTTGGTGTGTAGAGTCATATAACAGTTGATAGTAAGTCTGGAAGGTTGAAGCAATAGCATCTGGATCAGATTTGATGCGACCGTCTGAGTGGCTAATTTTATGGATGGAGATTCGTTTGTTATGGGCTTTTAATAAATTTGCCAGCATTCTATCATTCTATTTGTTCGCATATTGATAAAATCTGTGGTTGGTCTCAGGATCAGCTAGTAAACTCTTGTTTAATCTCCAGTTTGGTCGTATAGTAGAGGAGGTCTGTAAATCCAGCATTGTCATCATAAGGTCATGATCTGACCAAGCACAGTGGAGTATTTTGGAGTCCATTATGCTAGAGGCATCCTGATTGTTGATTAGAATATAATCTATCCTGGAGTAACTATGGTGTACATGCGAATAGTATGTATATCCCCTTTTGTTGTCATTAGCATCTCTCCATGAGTCCGTCATGCTATATGTGTGTAGGAGACTCTCAACCCGCTTTGTAATTTTTTTGTGTTTTGTAGTAGCATTCTGTGAGGTCCTATCTAAAGCTGGCCATAGATGCAAAGATCCGATCGTACGAATCATCGTACGATCGGACTTTCCCATCTCCCGAACCGCCACTAACCATTCAGATCAAAGTCTTACCATTCAGATTAGTTAAAGAACAGATCAGCAATGTTCTGCCCCTGACAGCAATCGTACGATATCTATGTCCAACCAAAGCTGGTGACAGTCTCCCACTGAAAATCGTAAGATCGGCAATACACGCAGAGATATTATCGGCAGCGGACAGAAATTTTCTAACCTGTCCGATCGACCAAACGACCGATCTCCGCCAGACGAAAAATGTCGGGACTCTCCACACACAGTCCGAAAATCGTACGAATCCTCGATTCGTAATATCAGATCTTTGCGTCTATGGCCAGCTTAAGGCATAGTTAAAAGATAAGTTAAAGTCTCCTGCCCACACAATTCTCGCTTTTGGGAGGTTTGCTAGCTTATTAAAAATTGTTTCAAAGAAGGGGAGCGGTGAATCATTAGGGGCATAAGTGGAGACAATAGTGTACGGCGTGCCATATAATGTTCCCAAAAGCATAATATATTGACCTTGGTTGTCAAGTATGGTCTTTGTAACGTTAAATGGAAACTTGTTATGTAGAAATATGACTACTCCTCTGTGCTTACTTGTTGTGGAGGAGAGAAAGAACCTAGAGAAATTTTTGCGATAATATTTAGAGAAGGAGGTCAAAGTAAAGTGTGTTTCCTGTAAACACAATACATCTGGTGATAGCCTATTATAAGTCTGAAATGCTGCCCGTCGTTTCGTTGGGGGGTTGAGACCTTGCGTGTAATACAGTAATCTGAGATGGGGACTGGGGGCCGGGGTGGGCGGAGCCCAGATGGTCCCCTATAAAAAAAATTTGTTGTATGGGGCCCCGTGATTTCTAATGGCAGCCCTGCCTATAGCAACCAATTAGCAGGAAGCATTTACTGGTCACTTGCTTAAAAGTACAGCATTGTTTCATGGTATATCTCTGTAAAAGCTACATCACCTGATTCATATTAATGTATTGTGACTCTGTTTCATCATCTGTGGCTTTATTCTTCCTGGATAAACAAAGGTTAATAATAACAATAAAAATAATTAGAATATAGAAATTGGGGAAAACATACATATGAAACATGGATAGTTGATGTGTCTATTGCATGCGATACAGCATTCATTCTGCTGTGGAAATAGATTTGGCCATGTCTTTTGGATTCATCAAGGGGCAGATTTATCAAGGGTCGAAGTGAAATTTCGAATTTTAAATTTGAAAATCGAATTTTGAAATTCAAATATTCTAGGCTTTTACGTGAAATTCGACTAGGTAATAGTCAAAATTCGATTTGAGTTTTTTAAAAATTCGAATTAAATTTTCGAATTTACTGGCCCTTTAACAATTCGAATTAGACTATTCGCCACCTTAAATCTGCCAAATTGCTGTTTTAGCCTATGGTGGATGTCCTGGGATCAATCTGGAGTTGTTTGCTGGCTTCCTGACATTCCATTTTTTTTTTTGAGAAAAAAACTCGAATCGAATTTTAAAACTCGATTCGATTGGTAGAATTTCGAGTTCATGGGAGTTTAAAATAACTCCCATGAACTCTAAATTCGACCCTTGATAAATCTTCCCCTAAATCTGCTTTACTTGCACATGTTCTCCTAGTTATAAAGGCAGAAAGCCCATATATATATTGAAATGCAGTTCTGCCAGAATTGTGCTTAGTACAGGGGAATGGCTGGCATGGTGCTAATTTTGGTTAGTCCAAGGAAGAACCTACTGTATGTTGGCATAGTACTATGCTATCTCTCCGTACAAACTCTTGGTAGCATGGAATGCATGTGTGACTGACAACACTGTATTATTTGGACTAGAATCATTTTTGAGGTTAGCATCCCCCATAAATGGAAGACCCCAGCATTTCAATAAGAGGAAAAAAAGCTACTGACTTACCAGTCTCTGAAGTGGAAACCCACAATGAGGAAGATGATGAGGACAAGCAAGATCCCAAAGCTACATCTTATGTAGTTGACTGTTGAGGTTATACCATCTTTAAACCAAAGGATCAAGAACATAAGCACAAGTGGAAAATTGTATTCACAAGAATACTTATGCACACACTCTCTTCTTGCTTCTTGGACCTAGTACCAATTTGCCTGTTATGATGCATTGCATTTGGCAGTAATAGACAATTGCGGGGGAATGTAATAAAAGTCGGTAACAGAAAAATTATTTGCAATGCGAAAAGGTATTCCTTTGTTCTTGAATGTCAGGAAGGCTACTAACATGTCCAAGTGGATGCCTGGACCTCTCCTGTTGACTTATACATCAACTTGCCAGGTTTTAGGTGGCGATAAGTCGAATTAGAGTTCTTAAAGGGCCAGAGTATGAAAGCATTAAAACTGGAATCAAGTTTGGATAATTCACAATTCGAATAAGAGAGTTTTGACCATAAAAAAATTAGAATGTTTAATTCGACCCTTAAATCTATCCCATTGTAAGTGAAGTTGTTGTGCACTTCCATAGAAGATTCCAGGCATCAATCCCACTGTTATGATGCTTCCAGACAGAACAGAGCTTCATTTGTGGATGGCTTCCTCCAATCAGCTTTGGGAGGAGGCCTTATAAAGTTCCTGTCCCCATCAATTCTTGGCTGAGCAAACAGGTTTCTGCTGTGAGTTGGCTTGTTCCAGCAATCATACGCACTAAAATTATACGTTTACAAGATCACAACACCTAAATAGATTGCTGGAACAGCATACATGGACGAATTTAAGCTGGTAAAACTGCAGTTTATCTGCCTGTGTTTGTGGCCTGACCTACCTGACCGATATCATTTGTGTTTTTTTTAGTTATTTGGTTATTTGGTTGCTAGGGTCCACATTTTCCCAAGCAACCATGCATTGACTTCAGGCCCGGATTTGTGGAAAGGCCACAAAGGCCCGGGCCTAGGGAGGCAGAATTTTAGGAGGGCATGGGGGATTTGCACTGTTTTTAACATTTCCTGTGCACCAATCCCGAGGAACTCATGACCCAATCCTGAGTATTGTACTTGTACACAAAGGAAGGGGAGGGGATGGGGAGCGATGAACGGCAGCGGGCCTAGGGGCACGTGTTTGTAAATCCAGCCCTGATTGACTTGAATAAGAGACTGGAATATGAATAGGAGAGGCCTGAATAGAAAGATGAGTGATATAAAGTAGCAATAACAATATATTTGTAGCCTTATGGAGCCTTATAGGTCAGTGACCCCCATTGGAAAGCTGGAGTCAGAAAAAGGCAAAAAAGGCCAAAAAAATTTAAAATGACAAAAAAAGGCAAAAAAATTTAAAATGATAAAAAATATATAATAATGACCAATTGAAAAGTTGTGTGACACAAGGAGTGACGGGGAAAGGACTATAAGAAACCACCTCCCGACACTGACTGGAGGAAGCCATTCAGCAATGAACCCTTGTCCTGGCTGGAAACATCCTATCACCAACTTCCCGTACTCATATATTAGTTGGGCTTAGACATTTAGGGGCATATTTATCAAGAGTTGAATTTCGATATTGAAAAAACTTTGAAATTCTAATTCAAAAAGACCAACAAAAATGAAGTCGAAGTTTTTTTTTTCGTCGAATAGGTCCGTTTTCCATCTAATAGGTCCGTATTCAGCTGAATTTGAATCGTATGAATCGAAGGTATCGTGCATTCGATCAAATTCAATCCAAAGTTTTTTCCCAAAAATAAACTTTGATTTTTCAAACTCTATCAATTGACTCCAAATAGGTTCTAGGAGGTCCCCCATAGGCTAAAACAGCAATTTGGCAGGTTTTAAATGGCGAATAGTGATGGGAGAATCTGTGGCATTTCGCTTCGCAAATAATTCACGAATTTCCAGCGAAATTCGCTAAACTGCAAAAATTCGCAAAACGAGATAGTATCTGGATGCTTTGTATCGCAGATAAAAATGAATCAACCATATGTTTATGTGAATGAACCTTATATTTACATCATGTAATTGTAATGATTCTGAAATACTATGTAATTTTAATGACTCCGATTAAGAATAGTCATCGTTGTGTTATTAGAATCCAAACAATTTCAAGTACCATGTGAGTATTAGTTTAGTTAAATGAAAAATGAACTCAAAATATAGAGATATGAAAAACTTTTTTAATAAACAAAATAGCACAACGGTGCTAGGCCAACAGATGTATATGTATATAATAAAATTACAGTGGAGGAGGAGAAGGAGGAGCAATGACCCTCTGCAGGGACTCCACAATATCCCTGACCTCCGCAAGTTCCTGCCTGATGGCATTCACTTGGTGGATCAGGGTGACCAGGAGCTCAGTGTGGTCATAACGGGCATTCTCAGTCTGAGTGCCTACACTGAGCCCCTGGTTAGGTGGTGGTGCTGCCTGGTCCGGTGGTGGTGCCCGTTCGGGTAGTGGCGCTGCCCGGTGAGGTGGTGGTGCCTGGTCAGGTGGTGGTGCTGCATTATCATCATCATCAGGATCACCCTGGATCCACTCAGCTGGCAATGAATGAATTTCAGTTTGAGTAACACAGCAATTGCATTTGTACAGTATGAATTATACAGATAAGGTGTCATGTTGTAACTACAGGAAAATTAACTTTATTGTAGTTAAGAAGGGAAACCTACTTATTCAGGTTAAATAAATCTACCAAAATAAATAGGAATCAAGTACAGGGCCAGATTTACATAGTAGGCTCCCCTAGGCCCACTGCAATTAGTCGCCCCTGTCCCCTCCCCTTTATTCGGGCAAATTTTTATCATCTGGACAGGAGCAATGGGGATTGCTGCATGGGAAACTATAGTATCTCCTGTGCATCCCCAGTGTTTCTGAACCAATATGGGTGTGGTTGGGCAGCATGTCGCCCCCTAAAATCCTCCAGCCCTAGGCCCGGGCCTTGGTGGCCTTTCCACAGATCCGAGCCTGATCAAGTGGCTTTATTGTATTTAAGAAGGGAAACCTATTTATTCCGTTTAAATAAATCTATTATAATCTGTTTAAATAATCTCCATTTGACAGCTCATTTACTTGTTATCTAACTTGTCTGCAATTATGTCAGTCAATCAAAGTCAACTGTTCCAATCCTAATTACAGTATTCACTTAAATACATTTTTGCTGTAAAATAGCAAATCATTATAAGATCTTTTCTTTTTAAATAACTCTACCTTCAACCTCCAGTTCTTCAACGAATGCGCTGTGGCGCCTTTTCAAATCAAGTTTGCTATAACGGCGGCGAAATTGATAAATTGACTACTGTAACACTCAAATACATTGATTTTCTAAATAAATTTTGATATTAAGTCACACTATATTTGCTAATTAGGCACTATTAGAAGTAACATTATTCCCCTAGCAATCATGCATTGATTTAAATAAGAGACTGGAATATGAAAAGGAGAGGCCTAAATAGAAAAAAGTAGCAATGACTAACAATACATTTGTAGCCTGACATAGTATTTGCTTTTTAGATGGGGTCAGTGACCCACATTTAAAAGCTGCAAAGAGTCAGAACTCAGAAGAAAAAGGCCCATAATTAAAAATCTAAAAAAAAGAAATAATGAAAACCAAATTAAAAGTTGCTTAGAATTTGCCATACTATTGCATACTAAAAGTTGCCTTAAAGGTGAACCACCCCTTTAAGGGCTTTGCACTGGATCTATGAATACGTTGTGTAAAGTGTTTGGAAACAAAAGATGGCGTGTGTTCTCTTTGAAGGTTATGGACAGCAAACTGGGACAAGACTGCTTGTGAAGTTGAAAGTTGCAAAATAGCAGATGCAGCTGAAAGTGGGATTTAAGATGGACATCATCTAGGAATGAAATTCCTCTTTCCATCCAGCAAACTGTGTTGTCTCGTTTATTTAACTCAAGGACAAAAGCATTCATAGAGGACAAATTCCATCTGAATTATTGCTTCCAGCATGAATTTAAGTAGAGTTTATGGCTATGTTTGCGTCACCCAGGGTTGTCAGGTTGGTTGGTTTCCAGTCAAATTTAGTGTGATGGTGGTTGGGGCCTGTTTGGGCCTCTGTGTAATTTGAATGCCAGAGTCTATTTTGACTCCCAGACCAGACATGGCTTTGGGGCTACCATTAAAACATTTCCCTTACTTTTAAGCTTTGTACACAGTGATAAATGTATATATGCCATGTTTTGCTTTGAAATCAATGGGAAGAGCAATTCAAACCTATGTTTCACTCAGTAACTGCTACACACACATGCCCTCCCTGTATACATTGTTAGAGAACTCCTATCATTTCAAAAGACTGAGGCACAGGACTTTTGGCCACAGTCGTTTCAGGGTTAATAATAGTTTGACTATGAAGATTTTCATTCATCCAGGTCATGGTATATCTAGTATAGGTCAATCTAAAAACAACTGGACTTGCTGAGTAATCAATGAAGACGTTTCACTACTCATCCGAGCAGCTTCTTCAGTTCAACTGACTGGTGTGGGAAGTTCTCGCATATAAACTCTTCCACTAATCCAATCACAATGGCACATTGTAACTCTTCAGAGAGGTCACATCTGAAACTCACAGAGGTGTTGATTCTGTGTAGTTACTGTGATAGGATTATCCAATGTGTCATGTGACTCCTAGATACAGGTGTTACTTGTGAGAGTTGCATGAATGGATGTGTGAAGTGTTCTGAATCCGCCGGGGTACAGATGTTAGAACAGCATTGTATGTAGCAGACATGTGGTGTCAAAGGCCCCCGCCTCTGTTCAGGGATGGTTTCTCCACCTTGACATGAATCGCCTCTTTCACACCTCGTTCAAACCAGCGGTCGTCTTTATCCAAGATTTGAACCTTGCTGTCTTCAAAGGAGTGTCCCTTGTCTTTTAAGTGTAGAAAGACAGCTGAGTTTTGCCCTGTAGAGTTCTCCCTCCTGTGCTGAGCCATTCGCTTGGAGAGCAGTTGTTTTGTCTCCCTAATGTATAGATCTGTGCACTCCTCGCTACACTGGACTCCGTATACCACATTGCTTTGTTTTTCTTTTGGTGTTGGATCCTTTGGGTGTACCAGTTTTTGTCTCAGTGTGTTGCTAGGTTTGAAAAACACAGGGACGAGGTGTTTGTTGACCAGTGGCCAGAACTGGCACAGGTTGCTCTGGAGGTGCTGGCTTGCCCCCTACCAGTGTCCTGTCAGAGCGTGTCTTCAGTGCAGCAGTGTAGTTTCTTCAGATGTCACCTCTTTGAAGAGTTACAATGTGCCATTGTAAATGGATTAGTGGAAGAGTTTATATGCCGAGAACTTCCCACACCAGTCAGTTGTACTGAACAAGCTGCTCGGATGAGTAGTGAAACGTCTTCATTGATTACTCAGCAAGTCCAGTTGTTTTTAGATTGACCTATACTAGATAAATAGTGTGACTACATTTGCCAACCAAGCAGCAAGCATTGGAATCAACTGTATTAGAGCCAGAAGAATTAAATGAGGTAGGCCTGAACCCAAAGAAATTAGCCCACTAAGCAGAAAAAATAGAAGCAACATATTTAGAGGCCATGTTAGGCCTCAACCCGAAGAAATTAACAAACAATGCGGCAGTATTCGTAGAAACATTTTTAGAAGCCATGTTAGGCCTCAGCCCTCAACCAGAAGAAATTAGCCATCTAAGCGGCAAAATTATGAGCAACATATTTAGAGGCCATGTTAGGCCTCAACCCAAAGAAATTAGCCAACAATGCGGCAGTATTCAAAGAAACATTTTTAGAAGCCACGTTAGGCCTCAAACAGAAGAAATTAGCCCACTAAGCAGCAAAAATAGAAGCAACATATTTAGAAGCCATGTTAGGCCTCAACCAGAAGAAATTAGCCAACTAAGCGGCAAAATTATAAGCAACATATTTAGAGGCCATGTTAGGCCTCAACTACTACAAAAATTTGCCGACAATACAGCACAGTAGTATCTACGATAGCAGTAGGATCTTTGATAGGCCCCCACCAAAAAAAATTTGCCGACAATGCAGCAGTAGTGTCAGAGACAGCAGTAGGAGCCTTGATAGGCCCCCACCAGACTTTTGCCAAATAATGAGGCATTAGTAGCAACAGCAGCAATAGTCATGTTATAATCAACTCTGTATTAGAGCCAGAAGAATTAAATGAGGCAGGCCTCAACCAGAAGACTTTTGCCAAATAATGAGGCATTAGTAGCAACAGCAACAGCAGCAGCAACAGTCATGTTGTAATCAACTCTGTATTAGAGCCAGAAGAATTAATGAGGCAGGCCTCAAACAGAAGACATTAGCCGCAAAATTATAAGAAACATATTTAGAAGCCATGTTAGGTCTCAACCAGAAGAAATTAGCCAACTAAGCGGCAAAATTATAAGCAACATATTTAGAAGCCATGTTAGGCCTCAACCCAAAGAAATTAACAAACAATGTGGCAGTATTCGAAGAAACATTTTTAGAAGCCATGTTAGGCCTCAACCAGAAGAAATTAGCCCACTAAGCAGCAAAAATAGAAGCAACATATTTAGAGGCCATGTTAGGCGTCAACTACTAAAAAAAGTTGCCGACAATGCAGCAGTAGTATCTACGAGAGCAGTAGGAGCTTTGATAGGCCCCCACCATAAAAATATTTGCTGACAATGCAGCACAGCAGCAGTACTACTAGGGCTAGTAGCAGGCTACAGCAGCAGTACTACTAGGGCTAGTAGCAGGCTGCAGCAGCAAGGGCAGCAGGTGCAGACAGATGGGGAATGGGCAATACTACTGAGGAGGAGAGTATGGGCAGCAATGGAGAGAGAAGGCTAAATCTGTGGAGGAGGAGGAGGAGGAGGAGGAGGCTAGTCTCTGCTGTCTGCAATGGGCACTTGGATATCCCCGCTTATCCATGCCTCATTCATTTTAATAAACGTCAGCTTATCCACGCTGCCAGTGGATAGCCGTGTCCGCTTCTCAGTGACCACCCCACCTGCGGCACTGAAGACACGCTCTGACAGGACACTGGCAGGGGGGCAAGCCAGCACCTCCAGAGCAACCTGTGCCAGTTCTGGCCACTGGTCGAGCCTCGATACCCAATAATGCATGGGGTCATCATCAGGGCGAATGGCATCCTGCACGCTGACTGACCCCATGTAGTCAGCCACCATATGCTCCACCCACTGCTGGTGGTGGCTTTGGGTGCTGACTGGGCCTGCTGCTGGCCGTTGAGGCTCGAAAAAGCTCTTCCACACACCCATGAGATCTCCGCCCTTGCTGCTGCTGCTGCTGCTGCTGCTAGGCCCCCGTCTCTGCTGGGTGTGTGGAGTAGTGGAGGCCTGAGAAGTGTCAGACTGGGGGAAGGCCTCCACTAATTTTGAGCACAGAGCCCTCCTCAATTGACCCATCCTCCTCTCTCTCTGGCTGGGTACAAGGAACTCCCCCACCTATCCTTTGTACCGTGGGTCAAGCAAAGTAGCCACCCAATAATCCTCTCGGCCTTTGATAGAACAGACCCGGGGATCACTTCGGAGGCAAGTCTGCATATGGGCAGCCATGTAAAAGAGGTGCCCCCGACCAACCTCTTCTTGACTGCCTTCCAGATGCAGCAGGTCATCTGGCTCGACCTGCCCCTGCTCTGTACCCTCCCAGCCGCGGACAATAGTTGGGGTGGTTGGGTGGCCTGTGCCCTGCTCCCCATGCTGCGCAGGCACCCAGTCCTCCTCTCCCTCATCCTCCTCATTGGGCACCATTTCCTCCTCAGCCCCCTCTGCCTGCCTACGGGGCCTACGCTCCTCCTCCTCAGGCACGTCACCCTCCTCTAGCAGCCCATCCAACGTGCGCTGAGGAGGAACACCATGGGTATCACATCACTAAGACACGCATTATCCCTGCTACCAAAGCATGTCGCCTGCTCAAAGGGGGCAAGTACTTGGCAGAGCTGCCTCATTTGCTGCCACTGCTCTGCACTAAAGTAGCCTAAATCTGCGCCCTGAGTACCCCTGGCACTGTGCTCCAACAGGTAATTGCTGACCGCCCAGCGCTGCTCTACGAGGTGCTCCACCATGTGCGGGGTGGAATTCCAGCGTTTCGGCAGGTCACAGATGAGCCGGTGGGGTTGCAGATTATGCTGCCGCTGCATCCGTGTCAAAGACGCGCTGGCGGTGGGGGACCTGCGAAAATGGCCACATACCCTTTCAGTTTTCGAAACGAGCCGCGAGGCGATTTTTTGCGAAAAGTTCGCCTGCTGCGAAACGCGGAAATTCGCCGCAACTTTAACTATGCCGAATATATTCGCCCATCCCTAATGGCAAATGGTGGAAGTTGAATTTTGAAAGAGACAGTACATGATAAATTTCGATATTCGTATTTTAGATTTTTTTTCCAATTCAAATCTAATTTGGACTATTCCCTAGTCGAAGTACACAAAAAATAGCTTGAAATTCGAATTTTTTTCATTCGAAAATTCACCTCGACCTTTGATAAATTTGCCCCTTAAAGAGCCTTAATGTTGAAAATAGGTTGTTTTTCCCCTGGGAAATGATATGATACCAGGATGATTTTGAAAAAAGTGTCAGACTCAGTATCCCTTTTATAGAGAACAGGACTAGAATATTTTTGTTATATATTACATTTATTTGAGAAATGTCAAGTCATGTTGTGTTGTCTAACTGGCTGTTCTATATTTCCTTCTGCAAACTGTGTATTTTAAAACAAAATCTATATTTTGTATTGAGTTTCTCTTTATGGTGACACCAGTGATCTAGATAATGTCACATCTGATATTTTAAGACAGACAAGGAATCACTATGCAATGTAAAACTGAAAGTCAATAAAGAGAGTACTTGTTATCAAAGGTGGCAGTGTATATACATTGTCTCACTCATTACTTTAAACTGATTTAGATAAAAGAAGTAACTTACATGTAACACTTAGGTCGATAATATCTGAAGTTCGTCTCCCGAAAACATTTCTTGCCGTGCAATAGTATTTTCCCTTATTATTTAACTGAATATCATGCAGAACCAAACTCTGGGAATCCTGGAGAAGGACTCCATCTTTGTAAATGGCGTAAGTAATGGTTGTGGGATAGGCTTGGGCCTTACAAGTCAATGTCACCTTTGTGTGTTCAGGCACCGGGTTGGATGGAGTGCAGGAGATCATTATATTCACAGGGGCGTCTAAAAGCAATAATAACAATTATCACAGCATTAAATCAATATTGTGATCTTCACACCATTTCCATAAGGAACCCAAGTGCACAATGGGGCCCATAAGCAGAGTTTCAATAAGGCTAGGGGAGGTTAACCCTCCCCAAACCTATCTGGCACCTAAAAAAAAACCTCACTCCAGATAGTTCTGTTGTAAATTGCTGCACTCTGATTGGATCTTATTCCTTGTGGTTAGGGAAGGCGCACATTTTTTCGCCTTGTTTCGCCACAAAAATCACGCCCATAGACTTGTATGGCGGCAAAAAAAATTTTACATTAAAAATGTATCATTTTTTTGACTCCCATAGGCTTTAATGGGCCTGCGGCTAATTGGGTCAAATTCGCCCATCCCTACTTGTGGTTTCCCCAATCAGAGTGCTGATATCTTGACAGACAGTTGAATTAGCCAATCAAGTCACAGATATAGGCGGGCTTGGGGACAGACTGGGAACTGAAAGCACAGCAGAAATGAAGACTGACAAGAAGTATTTTTACTGAATATGAACATTTGCTGCAGATTTCCTCTTACTCCTACAACTACTATACTGGAAAAGCTCTAAAGGCTTACTCACTATCTGGAGTTTTATTTGTCTCTTCTCATCTATAATATCCCCCTTGTTCCAGTCCTGAATTAACTCTTTCCCCTTTTAAAGCAAATTGTGCTTATGTTTTTTTCAAGGTTCCCACAGCAGCTTGTGTCCAATAACAAACATTTTTGCCACAACTGTGTTTGATGCATTTTGATTAGGGATGCACCGAATCCACTATTTTGGATTCGGCCCGAACCCCCGAATCCTTCACGAAAGATTCGGCGAATACCGAACAGAATCCGAATCTGAAAATCCGAAAATGTTTGTTATTGAAATTGTTTGGAATTGTGCTCAGCATCACAATGAGGTGTGGATGTCATTCTTTAGGCACTAATACACTGTGCCTATTGACACAAGCTGCTGTGGGAACCTTGGAGCTACCGCCACCATCAAGCTCCAGGTTTCCCCGATGTTAATAGGAGGCGTTGCTCTCTCTCTGCCTCTGTTTACTAGCAAAACTGCCAGAGAGGGGGGAGGGCAGGGTAGGGCCCGGCAAAACCAGGCAGAAAATTGGCGCCAAACACTTAGCGCAGGTGCAGCTGTTGGGGAGAGTGGGGATGGAGACTCCTGATTGGCAGCCGTAGGAAGCGCACCGGTGGTGACGTCACACGCAGCGCACCATCACCGTGGAGATTGCGATGACACTCTCCTCTGATTTACTGTCTCTATGCTGCATATGCAAATTAGGGGTATGAAGGGGAAAACATTTTTTACTTCCTTGTTTTGTGACAAAAAGTCACGCAATTTCCCTCCCCGCCCCTAATTTGCATATATAAATTCGGATTCGGTTCGGCCGAGCAGAATCCTCCTCAAAAAGGCTGAATCCCGAACCGAATCCCGAACCGAATCCTGAATTCGGTGCATCCCTAATTTTGATGCATTGGACGCAATTGTGTCCGGCACATCTCCCCTTCTTGTGGCCCCAGTGATGCTGAAATGATGGGAAAAAAACACAGCGTTGCGGCGGGTGATGCCAAGATGATTGTTTAAGATCAATTAATTGTATGAATTCTCATAGCTGGTTCTTCTTTCCCCATAAAATTCGAAGGTCAGTGCTGAATCTGTGCCGTGGATAAATGTGAGCTTGTTTCATACTTACACATTACATTGAGTGGAACTGGTTGAGACAGGACATTCCCGATGTCGTTCCTTGCCTCACATGTATAGTTGCCAGAATCCGTCCATTTTATTCCTGGAAACTTAATCTGATTATTTCTGTAGGACTGTAGGACTGTGTCCTTGTACCAGCGATATTCACTGACTGCCGGATTACTCCTTCCTACTGAGCAGTGTAACGATGCAGAAATTCCTTCCACTACTGGGGATTGGGGTTTAATTCTTACATCCTTGGGAGGATCTGTTTAGGGAAATGCAATGTTACAATTCACAGGAGTATCAACTATTTCCTTTCTCCTTGTCGGAACCTGAACTGCTCAGCCTTCCCCTTCCTCTCACTACCAAATATCTGGCCTACCACTTGCTAACGTAACTATCTGTCTGACGTAAGAAACTCTCTAGAATAGCTAACCCCAGGCTCTCCCCCCCATCACCCACTCTTATCTACTAACATCAGCCAAAAAGTAAGTGACTCTCTGCTCTCCAAATTGATCTAATGTTAATCAATCAGCATTGGAATCAACAGAACATAACTTAAAGGGGTGGTTCGCCTTTAAAGGAGAAGGAAAGCCACAGAGGTATTTCATTGCCAATAGAGTAGCTGCAACAATGCAAGCTAGAATGCTATATTTAGTCTGTAGAATGCTTTACCATACCTGAGTAAAAAACTCAAGAAACTCTCTGTTTGTTTAGGATAGCAGCTGCCATATTAGCGTGGTGTGACATCACTTCCTGTCTGAGTCTCTCCCTGCTCACTCATAGCTCTGGGCTCATATTACAGCAGTGAGAGGAGGAGGGAGGGAGGAGCAAACTGAGCATGCTCAAGATTCAAACATAAATTGGATATCCCCTTGTTGTAATAAGGTCAAATGCTCAATCACACAGTGGTGGGGTTCGCCAGGTCCACACAAACTTCAGGATACAAATAATGATTCCACTGGAGAGCTGGTTACAATGCAGTGATGTGTTTTTATTGAAGATGCATAAGCACTACTTGTTTCGGACCTCAAAGGTCCTTCCTCTGGTGCAGTGCAACTGCACCAGAGGAAGGATCTTTGAGGTCCGAAACATGTAGTGCTTATGCATCTTCAATAAAAACACATCACTGCATTGTAACCAGCTCTCCAGTGGAATCATTATTTGTATCTTGAGCATGCTCAAGCCCTAGCCCTGGAGGTTTAAGCTGAAAACAGTTAGTCTGATACAGAAGCCCATGAGTACACAATAGAAGGAAAGAAATGTGCTGTTTCTTTTGACAGAGGACACAGAGCAGCATTACTTTGAGGGTTTACTGGTATATTTATATAGACCTTTCTGATAAAGCTTACTTAGTTTTAGCCTTCCCTTCTCCTTTGAGTTAACCTTTAGGATGTTGCAGAATAGTTAATTCCCTTTACCAACTCCATGTCAGTACTTACTGGGTAAGCCCCTCCCCCCTGCTCCCATCAGAAGGATCCTCCCAAAGTCTTTAAAGACCGGCCACACCCACCTACCGGTGTCTTTTTTTCCTTCTCATTTTGCTCTCATTGGAAGCAAAAATGTTTTTCTTTTAATCTTGGGAAAGCATAGGCCTGCCCATACGGCATCCTAGGGACAGGGGTTTTGGTCCATTGGACCTTTTGTTTCCCAGCACATGGCCTCATATCTTGGAGTCTTCTGTGCTTCAGCTTCTGGATCAGGTAAGGCCCTGGTTTGCAATGTTTGCTACTCCTGGTCTGCCTGTGTTTCAGTTGCTTTTCTGTACTGCTGTCAGAGCATTCGACGGCAAGTGCTTGTCCCCCCATCCGGTGTGCCCTCCAGGACTGCCCAAAAGGCATCCAGTGGCAGTGGTGTATGTGGCCCCTACACACCCTTTATTTTTACAGATGGGAGAGGGAGGTGGCAGTTAGAGGGTCAGCCAGTTATAAGGCATAATTAGTTAGGGGCCTGAGCCTTACTGCCTCCTGTTTTCTTTTTTTTTCTTGTCTTTCCTAAGGTAGAGGTAATTAAGAAAAAAAAAAATAATAAGGTCTGCCTTATAGCTTTCAGCTAGAAATGGTGACAGATTTGGGCTCTGGTAAGAGACACCAATTATCCGATTTGCCTCTGTGTAACCACATCAGTTATTTTTGGTTACCTGCTTCTGCAGACTGATTATACTCAGCCCCCAGCATGTCCAGAGATTGACCTGTTTTCTAATACATGTTGAAATTCAGCATTATTTTGGCCTCATGAGGCCCCGATGCCTCCTGGGGCCCCTGCAGCTGCAGGGTCTGCCTCCTCTTGGAAGTCCAGACCTGATTGTGTCCTTAGCTGGATAGCTTCTCTGAGTCTTCCTAAGAGCTGTAGGTGGTGACTGCCACACAGAATTATGCATTGGTACATACTACTAATAAACTTACTGTCATGACACACACATCACACCCCTCTGAGATGACCTTTGTTCAGTCACTAGGGTTGCATAACTACAGTATAAGTTTGATTGCTATTAAATCTTACCCATGTAATATCTCCTGGCAGTTAGATTGCCATGTTATAAAATATGATGGGTACAGGCTGAACATTGCTGTTTGGAAAGGAGTCTTTTCATCATACTGCCAGCAAAGCAGAACATCACTGTGGCCTAAGAGCCAGGTTTCTGCTCTGTGTCTAGAAGACAGACTTAGAGTCAGTTTGTCAGTTTGCCCAGTCTCCTAGTCATGGGGTATCCATGTTTCGGGGCTAGCTGTTCTACATACCAGATGGGTACTGATTTAGACTGCAAATAATGGAAGCATCTAGTGAGTGTTGATTCTTCCTTCTCATGTCTGTGTCCTCCTCAACCACCAGTATTGAATCTGTATCCTCACGGTTACATACCTATAGGTTCTACCAATTCTATTGCCTCAGGACATATTGTCTTAAAGATTATCTCAGTCTTGCGTGTTTGTGTGCACTTCTCCTACTTCTACTTTATTGATGGATAATTGGGGAAATTAAGTCATCTGTACTGAAATTGTCCCAGTGTGCATAGTTCACCTAACCCGGTAGGTCTAGTTCACCTTGTAGGATGGTTCACCATTCCAGGTAGGATGGTTCACCTTTCCCGGTAGGATGGTTCACCTTTCCTGGTAGGTCTGATTCACCTTTCCCATTAGGTCTAGTTCACTACACCTAGTATCTTACCCGGCAGGTCTCGGTCATCTGACCAGGAGGTTCATTCACCTAACACAGTAGGTCTAGTCTGGTAGATTGGAAGTCTGCTGATGCTTACTCGAACATCCTTATGATAAGTCCAGTACTAAGTACCTGAGCAATTGATGCCTACGTACATCCTCTGCACGCCCAATGGTGGGCAGCCTGGTACTCAATATAAGAGGATTCGGCTGCCTCGAATATAGTCAATCTGAGGAACACACTGACAGACAAGGCATATGGCCACAGGGCTAACCCTTGCCATTTTAATAATGCGGAACATTGAGGGAGTTCGTATGGTATAGAATGGTGGAATTTCCTACATGTACACATGTTCCTTTACAGAAGGGAGGACATCAGATTGGTCTCATGAGACTCTGAGCATCTCTCCAGGTTAGTTTACAACCTGCCTCTGTGGCTCTTGTGACTATCATAGTATTGCTTGGGTTATTTTATTCTAAATCCGAAATCCTTTAGGGGTTACCAGTTCTATGTCTCACAAGGCTATGCTCTCCCATCCAACCGGGGTTTTATTCTTTAGGTAATTGCCCTGTCTCCACTGGCATAATCTTCTAGATCAGGAGGTTGGTACCAGTGTTTCTATTGAAAGGATCATACACGGAGTAAGTACTTCTCACTAGTGATGGGCGAATTTATTCGCCAGGCGCAAATTTGCTGGGTTTGATTAACTGTCAGATATTTAGGCATTATAGCACATGCCTCAAGTGCGCCTCATTGTGCATTTTTATGCCGGGCACTTTTGTTTATATTCTAACCAGGCCACACATACAAAGGGGTCTGCTTGGGATTCTAACTCCTACCAAGTGTTTTTTTACAGGTGCCTTACAACTGCACTGAAACTAAGCATACATGTGATGGATGCTTTCTGGTGAGTAGGAGAGTAAGTATTTCAAACTGTTGAGTTTGCCAGGTGAAGGGAGGTCTTCATCCCTCTCTCTCTCTTTCTTCTGGAAGTGTCAAGCTGTTATGGAATTCACCTTTTCCTCCCACTGACGCTGGGCTAACGTCTCTTTCTCTGGGATATAGAGCCTATGCTATAAGACTATTCTTATCCCTGTAACTTGTTCTGGAGTTTTCACCTGGAGTCTTAACGTTCACTTATAAGAGTTGCATGATTGGGCTCTTCAAAGTCTTGCCATTTATGGCTACAGGTTCTTGTTAAGAGCCTATTACCCTCCCACTGGGAAAATACTAGCTTGCTACGTCCCTGTAAGTACAGACATGGAGTTCGTAAAGGGTATAGGGGAGATTGTAACATACTTACCGTGATCTTCCTTTACTGTATGAACTCCATGTCAGTACGGCCCGCCCTTTTTCAAGTGATTTTAGAAGCTTGTTACAAAGACGCCGGTAGGTGGGTGTGGCCGGTCTTGGGGAGGGTCCTTCTAATTGGAGCAGGGGGGAGGAGCTAACCCAGTAAGTACTGACATGGAGTTTGTACAGGAAAGGAAGATCACGGTAAGTATGTTACAATCTTCCCTTTACTAAGCAACTTTTCAATAATTTTGTTACTTGTTTATAGTTTTTGAATTATTTGCCTTTCACTTCGGATTCTTTCCACTGACCCCATCTAAAATAACAGCTGTTCTGTAAGGCCACAAATGTATCGTTATTGCTACTTTCATCTTTCTATTCAGGCCTCTCCTCTTCATATTCCAGTCTCTCATTCAAATCAATACATGGTTTCTAGGGTAATTTGGATCCTAGTTACCAGATTGCTGAAATTGTAAACTGGAGAGCTGTTGGGGGAAAAAAAAGCTAAATAACTCAAAAACCACAAATAACAAAATAAAAAACATTTGCAAATTGTATCAGAATATCACTCTCTACATCCATATAGAAAGTTTATTGAAAGGAAAATAAACCCTTTGATTGTTTTTTTCATCATCCTTAACCCTCAGTGTCAGCGATCACCTGCAGTTTTAGGGTGGGGGAATTTTTATCAGTACAAAATTAGTCATTGCATCTCCCTTCTTCATTAAAAGAGTTCCAGTTTTTAGAGGCCATGTTCTCTTCTTAAATTTGCATTATTTAAAATGTTTTATCTTTGCATCATTTAAAAACACAAGGAAAACTTTTAGCAGTGATGAAGTGCAATTTCACCAAACCCTCATTATTTGGCTCTCTGAAAACAGTCTTGTAATACAGACTTGCACCCTCAGTTTATATAGAGAATTTACATGCTTTTGTACATGCATCACATGAGACAGCAGTTTATAAATAATATAAGTACCAATATACTTACAGAGGACATTTATGAAAACAGGCTTGGAAGGAGTATCACCTATTTTATTTGCAGCTTTACACGTGTAACTTCCACGATGCTCTTCTTTGATTCTATCAATGATAATATAATCATTTGGCTTGTTGTTTCCTTTCTCATAGGCCCACGAGTTCCCGTCCTTAAACCATGTGATCTGTGATACTTCGGGGTTACTGCTGTTGATACTACATCTTAATTGAACATTACTCCCTTCCACATAAGATGTCTTTTTTGGCTGAAGAACAACTTCCGGGTTCTTTGGAGGATCTGGAAAAAAAAAGTTACCATCTACAGGTTTTTGTGATTTTTATCTTTTTGATACGAGTGCTTAAAGGGATTCTGTCATGATTTTTATGGTGTAGTTTTTATTTCTAAATGACACTGTTTACACTGCAAATAATTCACTCTACAATATAAAATTTCATTCCTGAAGCAGCAAGTGTATTTTTTAGTTGTAATATTGGTGTGTAGGTGCATCTCAGGTCATTTTGCCTGGTCATGTGCTTTCAGAAAGAGCCAGCACTTTAGTATTGAACTGCTTTCTGGCAGGCTGTTGTTTCTCCTACTCAATGTAACTAAATGTGTCTCAGTGGGACCTGGATTTTACTATTGAGTGTTGTTCTTAGATCTACCAGGCAGCTGTTATCTTGTGTTAGGGAGCTGTTATCTGGTTACCTTCCCATTGTTCTGTTGTTTGGCTGCTGGGGGGAGGGAGGGTTCATATCACTCCAACTTGCAGAACAGCAGCAAAGAGTGACTAAAGTTTATTATCACATGACTGTGGGCAGCTGGGAAACTGACAATATGTCTAGCCCCATGTCAGATTTCAAAATTAAATTTTAAAAAATCTGTTTGTTCTTTTGAGAAATGGATTTCAGTACAAAATTCTGCTAGAGCAGCACAATTAACTGTTGTGTTTTGAAATAAAACATTTATACCATGACAGTATCTCTTTAATTTGGGAAGTTCAGAATCTTAGAAATCTTAAAGGAAATATATAGCATAACCCCCCCCCCACAATCTTATTGACATTATGAATAATATATGGTGCTGGTTTCACTATGGGGTAAAAATGGATATAAACTCTTTATTGGAGCTACCAATAGATAGGCTACAGTTGCTGTTAATGTTTGAAATGGGGGGTAGGTGTGTCATAACATATAGTCAATCACAGCCATGCATTCACACAGGCTACAGTTCCCTATCAGGTCAGCCTAGTTGCTGACTTGTTCCTATCCTACAGCCTATGAGTAAGTGCCCAGAAGGCGCGAAACGCGTAAGGCCTCCCTCTGAGATGTTCCTTTTTGTATAAATAAAACTTTTTTACTTGCATCTATTTTAGGAGTGAAGTCCAATTTTTGTGCCAGTCTACCATTGGAATCTACATTTGTCACCGCTAACACAGTTTTGGTCCTCCCAGTAGCAAAAGGCGCCCATTGCTGTTCCATATAATTGTATTTGGTGCTACTCAGTCCTTCCTGCTTCCTGTTCTGAATTAAACACTGGCCTATTGATTCAGGAGACCCCTGGAGTTACTGTCACCTCAAAACCAGGCGATAGCTCCAGGGTTTCTACAGCCCCTTGAGTCAATGGCCACAGTGCAGTTGTATGAAGAATAAGGTGCATGTGTCAGTCGCTAAATAGTAAAGTTACACAGCAGATACCCTTGTTACTGATACCCTTTATCTTATTTATATGAATGTACTTACACTGTATATTCAACACAACAGTCTTACTGACTTTATTATTCCCTCTGGTAAGGACACATTCTATTGTTTTATTGTGATCTGTCCAGATTGGGTTAAAAGATAGTGTTGTCTCTGTTCTTATTGTCTCCTTATTATCTAATGATTCCTTGATCTTGGGAAAGATTTGCTTTTCGTCGCCTTTCACATCTCCAGCCCAGGACAGTCTTATGGAATCATCAGGGCAGTAATAATTAATATAACAGGACAATGTGAGCTTCTGGGATTCTCTCCCCACTTCCACAGGTTTGATCATAAATTCTGGCGTAGAATCTATGGGAGAAAAATCATTATTGAGACAAAGAATGTATTCCCTTAGGCAGATGAACATTACAAGTGTAAATATCTGGTACATACATATAAGTGTAACAAACTTTCTGTGTATCTTCATCATGTCATCACTCCCCATAACTGAGTGGGAGGAAATCAGGGTTGTTTGATTAAAACAATATAATACAATTAAACCTTTACCCAGCGCTTCCAATTAAAAATGCGAAGGAACCCTCCAATGAGAATCCCAGCTGGTCTGTATCAATCTGACTCCCTGTTCTTTGTTCCTGTAACTGGAGTTGGAAGCTTTAAAGGAGAACTAAACCCCCCTCCTAAAGAAACTCACTTTCTTCCCATATAAGTTCACTATTTAGAAAAGTGTTGCAGCTCTTCGAACCCTGTTCTTCCCTTCGGCTATTTATAGACTGTTCCGGCACATGCACAATAGGCGCATATTCCAAACAGCTCCAACTTTGCATGCAGTAAAGCTTAGTGTCGGTGGTCCTTTAGTGAACGTATCCAAAGATGGCACCCGTGAGCTCTGCTGTGCTATTATGCATGGAGAGGTCTGTGCGACTTTCTGCAACACTTTTCTAAATAGTGGACGATGTGGAAAAGAAGCCTTTAGTGGGTGAATGGGGGCTACTGAATAGGAATTCTCTCTTTGGGCGAGTTTAGTTCTCCTTTAAGCCCAGTCTCCCCAGCACTGAACAAGTTTGTCCTTTATCCCTATGCCTGATTCCAGTGTCATTTCATCAAGAAATAAATTACATAATTATAGCTATGATAATTATAAATAAATAAATATAACTGTAACAAAGTGCTATGCACAATAATTGGGTGCCAGTGGTTTTTTATGTCTAACCAGAGAACTTTGTTTATTCAACAGCTTCATCCACATAAAAGTTTATAGTAATAACAGGAACATAGAGCACAGAGGCTAGCATATACTGACAAGCACCAATGATCAGCTCAGTCCCTGCAGGCAAGGGAACATGTACAGCAACAATTGAAGGTACACCAAGCTTTCAGCCTTTTCCCTAAGTCAAACCCAGGGGAATCTCTACATCCCTAAGTCTGTACACTTAGTACCTACTTCTGGGCAATTAGTACCCGGGGTCTTAATCCCTCTGACTCTCCTCGTCTGAGCCTTAGGCTGCTCAACTAAATAACTTGTCTGTCGCTCCTGGAGTGACCTATTACAGAGTATAGCTTATCCTTTATAGGCCCAAAGTACCTAGGTTCCACTACCCAATTCCCTTCCTGCCTGCTTGGTAAGGGCTAAAGCAAAATGGACCCAGACCGCATGGTTTCCTAGACCTTTATGTTATAGCACTACTGTACACTGTGAGAACTACAGGGACTTACATAAGCAGAGCAATGACACAAATCCCCATCAGGACCCATTTAGGTGTCTATAATACTAGGGATGCACAGAATCCACTATTTTGGATTCAGCCGAACCCCCGAATCCTTCCTGAAAGATTCAGCGGAATACCAAACCGAATCTGAACATTTCCCTCCCCACCCCTAAAGCTGGCCATAGACGCAAAGATCCGATCGTACGAATCAACGTACGATCGGACTTTCCCATCTCCCGACCCTCCACTAACCATTCAGATCAAAGTCTTTACCATTCCGATCAAATAAGAACAGATCACCCAATGTTCTGCCCCTGACAGCAATCGTACGATACTTATGTCTGACAACACTAGTGACAGTCTCCCACTGAAAATCGTAACAATACACGCAGAGATATTATCGGCAGGCGACAGAAATTTTCTAACCTGTACGATCGACCAAACGACCGATCTCCGACGGACGAAAAATGTCGGGACTCTCCACACATGGTCCGAAAATCGTACGAATCCACGATTCATACGATCGGATCTTTGCGTCTATGGCCAGCTTTATTCACATATTAGGATTCGGATTCGGTTCGGCCGGGCACAAGGAATCCGAATCCTGCTGAAAAAGGCCAAATCCTGGCTCAATCCCGAACCGAATCCTGTATTCCGTGCATCCCTATATAATACTGAGGATTTGCCTGCCAATATCACATCCCTACAACAGCAAGATGCCTGACATGGTGCTGGGAGTCAGAATTCTTATTGGCCATTTATTTTGCATTTATAATAAAGTCTTTGATCAGTAAAGACCTTGAATTGTGCAATACTTTTAATAATGAGCAAAATAACACTTGATTCTGAGCTTTACACATGTCTTCATAAAACAGTCTAAAAGTGGTGGTTCATCTTTAAGTTAACTTTTAGTATGTAATAAAATGGTCAATTCTAAGCAAATTTTCAGTTAGTCTTCATTTTTTATAGTTTTTTAATGATATGCCTTTTTTCTGACTCTTTCCAGCTTATAAATTGGGGGTCACTGAACCCATCTAGAAAACAAATGCTCTGTAAGGCTACAAATTTATTGTCATTGCTACTTTTTATTACTCCTCTTTATATTCAGGCCTCTCCTATTTGTATTCTGTTCTTTTATTACAATCAGTGCATTGTTTCTAGGATATTTTGTACCTTAGCTACCAGACTGTTGAAATTGCAAACCGGAGAGCTGCTAAATGAAAAGCTAAACGCAAACGCAAGAAACATAAATAAAAAATAAAAACCAATTGCAAATTGTCTCAGAATATCACTCTCTACATCTTTCTAAAAGTTAAAAGAATACTGTAGCGGAAAAACATGATTTTTTCAAAACGCATCAGTTAAAAGTACTGCCGCAGCAGAATCCTGCCCTGAAATTCATTTTTTTAAAATACCAAACAGATTTTTTTTTTATATTTAATTTTGAAATCTGACATGGGTCTAGACATTATGTCCACTTCCCAGGTGCCCCCAGTCATGTGACTTGTGCTCTGATCAACTTCAGTTATTCTTTACTGTTACACTGCAAGTTGGAGAGATATGACTCCCCACTGCAACCCATCAGCAGCCTATCAACAGAACAATGGGCAACAAACCAAATAGCATCTCCCTGACACCTCTGCTAAAGTATTCGTTCGCATTGCACCCAAGCAGGAAAACCCTGTTTTTTCCTGGTTGGGTGCTATTCTCATGTCTACCACTATGTGGTGCTAGAGAGTATACACAAGACTTGGGTCATGTTGAAGTACAATGAATGTCTCAAAATCATTTTATAGTACAGCACTGGCTCCTTCTCAAAGCTCAAAATCAGACACAATGCACTGAGGTGCACCTCCACACCAATATTACTGCTAAAAACAGTACATTTGTCAGTTCAAGAATAAAAATGCAATGTTAGAGTGAATTATTTCCAGTTTAAACAGTGTACTTTAAAAAAAAAAAAAAAATAAAGCATAAAAATAATGACAGAAACCCTTTAACTCAAAGGTGAACAACTCATTTAATGGGTGATCAGTTCTATAACTGCCATTGTAATAATACAGATACAGAACAAAAAGGGTCTACAGGAAGAACAATGAAAGTTACAATGGGATTGGTTGCCTTAGAACATCATGTGAGCACTGTTGATAAATGACTCCAGTGATCACCAGTCAAAAGTCTTCTATATACTGATGTATGAGAAAGGAGGAAGATTAGAAAAGGCGTCTCTCTCTCTTACAGGCTATTCTTGTAACACAATTCTGCATTTCTGAGAGTTCCATCTGCCTGTGCTCCTTTTCTGAAGATGGGTGGTGTAGATATCAAGGTTTTAGTTTTAAGCAATAAGTGGTTATTATCAAAGAACAAAGATTATAGAACAGGACACTAGTACAGAATTGCTGTGTTGTAGAAGAAGCTCAAGGTTAAAGGCCATTCTGTTATTAGAATGTAGAATGTTTGCACAGAACAAGGAATATACATCCGTTGTCTCATGTCACAAGTATAGAGCAAGGCCAAGCAAGACACATCGTCTCAGAAACTACAGCATAGATACCATTCTAGACACTGGGGCTCATTTATAAACAGTGGGCAAATTTGCACCTGGGCAGTAACCCTTAGCAACCAATCAGTGATTAGCTTTTTTTCAGCTAGCTGCAGGTTGAGCAGTGAAAGCAATCATCTGAGTGGTTGCCATGGGTTACTGCCTAGGAACAAATTTGCCCACTGTTTATAAATGAGCTCCACTGAGCTGACACAGTAGTTGCAGCTTATTTGGCTTTTGTACTGAGACTGTGAGTCTGTCCTTAAGATGGAAATAGTGACACAGTTGTGCTAAAACAAGAATGATGATTGGATGCCTCTGGATCAGCCCCATAGAAGAAGAAATGGTTAAATAGTCATCTGTTGTATTGCTTATTGTCCCCCAACGTCCTCACGAGCTTTCAGGACATATGAGCTATTATTTAATACTCTGTATTGTAATACTCTGTATTAATGTATACCTCAAATAAAGCTGTCTGGTTAATTTCCTGAGAGAATCTGTTTGCTTCAAGTCAGGCCCAGGGGGAACTTCGGGGCCAGACTCGATTTGAGTAAGTATTTATTCAAATCCAAGAGGGACTTACTCATCGTGGCTGAGAATCTTATATCCCTGGAGGACTATAGGAGCATAAATCCGACAGGTGGGACATCAACAGATGTGGTGAGGAGAGTGAGGAGAGCTGCAGGGGCAGTCAAATCACCTGTGAGCCAATCAGATGACTGGACTGTATTCCCCTATCACTTTCCACTGGACTGAACACAAGTACAAGGTACTTACCAGAGACAGTCAGAGACACACTCTTCTTTGTCATCCACAAATTATCTCCATAATCTATCCTCAGCTTGTATATCCCTCTGTCTCCTTCCTGCACATCTGCCAGTACAATTCCACATTTTCCTGATTCCTGATACCTGGAAGTCCTCATGTTATGACTTTCCACATTCACTGAATCTTTCATTTGATAAACAATTGTCCCAGTCCATTTGGATTGGTTTTTATCATACACTGGGTTATGATACCATAGAAAGTTTTTGATACGACTGTTATATTTCTCATAGCATGGTATCAGCACACAGGAACCTTTCCAGGCTGTAATCTGTTCTGGGAAATACACGGGATCATCTTTCCATGTTGTATGACAAAAACCTGGATAAACTGTAAACCAGACATGAATTTAAAACCACAAAGAACAGCACACGTCATACATATACATGTAACAATATTTATCTCTCAAAAATGATAAGGACCGATTCAACTCACAACCACTTTGCTCCTCTGTAATGCCGGGTGCTCAGTCCGCAGTGTCCCCACTGCCAACAGTAAATATACGAACGGGAGGACGGCACTCCGGTAAAAAACAGGTTTTTATTGTAGAGTACTGCAAAGGTACATAATTAATCATATTAAGGGAAGGTGTTCCCGAAACGCGTAAGGCTTAAGTACCTTTGCAGTACTTTACAATAAAAACCTGTTTTTTACCGGAGTGCCGTCCTCCCGTTCGTATATTTACTTTAACAATATTTACATTAAATTACATTATTATTATGGGTGTTCTCCTATAGGGCAGATATTTTTTAAAGGACCAGTAACATCAAAAAAATTTGAACCCAGGCCAATACATTCTCTCCAACGGCGACCCCTTGAACGGCCACTGCTACCTGTCCGGATACATCTCTCTGCTGCTGCGGGCAGAGCCTGACACCATGTCCAGCTATGGAAGCCAATGCTTGCAGCCCAACAACATCATAGGCATTGAGAACATCTGCCAGCTCGCGGCCCGGTTACTGTTCAGCCCCGTGGATTGGGCCAGGGACATCCCTTTCTTCTCAGACCTGCAGATAATCGACCTAGTGGCTCTGCTGCGGCTGACGTGGAGTGAGGTGTTTCTGCTGAACGCAGCTCAGTGCTCCATGCCCCTCCATGTGGCCCCTCTCCTGGCTGCTGCTGGACTCCATGCGAATATAAAGAACACAATTGCTGCCCTAACACAGCATTCAAGTGAAGTTCCACGCTGAACACTCACACCCGGCAGCGCAGGAGGAGGAGTCAGTAAGTTATTTCTTAATAAAGGCTTTGCTATTTTAAAGTTTTGTTTGTCTTGGTGGTTTTTTCTTGTTGTGTTCTTGTTGTATACTAACAATTTTTTTTTAAAAAAAAATTTGATGTTACTGGTCCTTTAAATACACGACAATGTGTCCCATAAATTGGAGTCAGCGTCCGGGCTCCGCTGGCTCAGACCCGCCTTTCTGGAGAAAAGCATACATCTCAACTGTCCTGTTTTCTGCGGGACAGTCCCGGGTTTCTTACTGAAAAGTCCTGAGTTTCTCTTTGATCTCTTGCACGGACACCAGAAAAAAAAAATACAACATTTCTGAAAATTAATTAAAATAATAGGCTTTTTGGCAGACAGCCCAGAACACTGAGCGGCTGCACTTCGATTAATTTGGAACAATTGAAGATAAGCAGATCTCTTGGGAAAACTGAAATTCACAGGTTTTCAAGGGCAATTTCAGCTTCATTAGCAAAGCTGTAGTAACATATAAAACATTGCCCTAAAACTCTCAGAAATGTTTTTTAACTTTCATAACCTGCCAAATTTTGTAAAATGGACACGGTAATTAGGGGGTGTGGTCACAAATGTAGGCGCGCTATGCGCAGCTGATGTTTATGTCTGTCTTTACAATGTTTCAAGTGTTGGGAGGTATGGAAATGCTTTTCCTTGATACATAATGGGCCAGATTCAATACAGTGAGAAAAAGGTTTTATCAAGTGAAAAGTTATGGATAAGATTTAACTTGAGCTGCAATTCAATTAAGAAAAACTCTTGGTTTATCACATGAAAACTCTATTGAAGTTTATGGGAAAAAACTGGAACTGATTTAGGAAAAATGATTTTTTCTCCTTGAATTGAATCTTGTCCATGAGTTTTCATTTGACAAATCAATAACGTTTTCTCATTAAAGGGGAAGTAAAGTCTAAAATAGAATGAGGCTAGAAATGCTGTATTTTGTATACTAAACATTAGGGATGCACCAAATCCACTATTTTGGATTTGGCCGAAACCCCCGAATCCTTCGCGAAAGATTCAGCCGAATACCGAAACAAATCCAAACCCTAATTTGCATATGCAAATTAGGGGTGGGAAGGGAAAAACATGTTTTACTTCCTTGTTTTGTGACAAAAAGTCATGTGATTTCCCTCCCATTTGCATATGCAAATTAGGATTCGGATCGGCCAGCCAGAAGGATTCAGCCGAATCCTGCTGAAAAAGGCCGAATCCTGACCGAATCCTGGATTCTGTGCATCCCTACTTAACAAAAACATGAATTTACTGCACCACAAGCCTAATCCAACAAATGATTTATGCTTTTAAAGTTGGCCACAGGGGGTCACCATCTTGTAACTTTGTTATACATCTTTGCAAGACCAAGACTGTGCACATGCTCAGTGTGATCTGGGCTGCTTAGGGATCATCATAAATTATCAAAACAATACAAGTCAAATAATATCTGCCAGAAGCCGATACAGCAAGACTGATTAATAATCAGAATATACAGACTGCACTGGTCCTGTGTTGTCATGTAATCTAATGTGGATTTTATAGTTTTTGTATTGTTTAATACAAACTTTCTCCAACTCTGCAGAACCAGTGGCTGCAGCAAAATAATCCTCCAAATAGAATCCCAGTTTATCTGTTTAAATCTGGCTCCATGATCTTTGTCCCTGCAGCTGGAGTTGGAAACAGTAAAGGGGATGTAAAGGCAAAAATAAAATCCAATACAAATCTCTACACAGTCGCCGACTGCTCTACAGGGAAACAAACAAAGCTGCTTGAGTTCTGCATGGCTGGGAAGTAAGGCGGGGGCTCCCCCTGCTGTTCATAAGTATGATTGTTTCCCTGCAGAGCAGTTAGGGACTGTCTGACATTCCTATCCACAGCAGTAAATGAAGGGGGAATTTCACTGCATACAGTCAGGTTTCTTCTAAAAACGGTACACATTTTTTAATGAAAGAATATTGTTTAGATAGGTTTCTTTTTCATTAAAGAAAGTAAAAATTGGATTTTATTTTTTTGCCTTAACATGCCCTTTAAATTGAATTTGATCCAGTGTCTGAGCAAATACCTTTGTTGAGTCCATGAATTAAATATACATTAGTTGGGGTACCTTTGCAATTGCACTTATTTTTAGCTTGCAGCACAAGTCTTGATCCATTAATATAATATGGGCATGCAATTCCTTATTCAGAAACCTGTTGTTCAGAAAGCTCTGAAGTACCGTACCAGAAGTCCATCTCCAATACAGTAGACTCTATTTTATGCAACTAATTCTAATTGAAAAATATATATATTCCCTTTTTTCTCTGTAAAAATTAAAAAGTACCTTGTATTTGATGGTTACTAAGATGCATGAGTCCATATTGTGGCAACATAACCCTGTTGGTGTTATTTCATGTTTAAATTATTTTTAGAAGACTTATAATTCTTTATTTTGTTCTTCACAGTGAAAGAAATACAGAAAAGAAAAAAAAAGGAAACATGCAATATGTATCAAACCACAATTTTACTACCCACAGCTGCAAGATGATACACCAAGCCTTCTTCGGACATTACACTTACTCGCTTGGTTAACGATAATCACTTTATAAGGAAGTGATAAACAAACAATATTACACTTAACCACTTACTGTCATCATATAATTTTTCCATGGGGACCAAGTTTCCCAGAATTGATTGCTTTTGTTTTGTATTATATGTTTGACCTCTTCCATTTGTTTTATATCCTCTACATAGGAGAACCATTCAGTAATGTTGGGGACCTCTAAAGATCTCCAATTTTTCAGTATGAGTGCTTTAGTTAATTTTTAGAAGACTAAAGGAATGAATATCCAAATTATCTGGAAAGCCCCAGATCTTTAGCATACTAGATAATATAGCCTACCGTATATACTCGAGTATAAGCCGAGTTTTTCAGCCCCCAAAATATGCTGAACAACTCTACCTCGGCTTATACTCGGGTCCAGCGCAAAAACATCTAAGAATAGTCGCTGGCGTCCAAGAATAGTCGCTGGCGTCCAAGAATAGTCTCCAAGAATATTCACCGGCGTCCAAGAATGGTCGCCGGCATCCAAAAACAAGACGCCGGCACCTCCAATGGGAGCAGAAATCCTCAATTTTTAGATTGAAACTTACCAGAAGCTGCTGCATTTCTCACCCTAGGCTTATACTCAAGTCAATAAGCTTTCCCAGTTTTTGGAGGTAAAATTAAGTACCCCGGCTTATACTCGAGTATATACGGTATATATGTTAAAGGTGCAAATGTGCATGGCTTTTTCTGGCACGTAAAAAACCTCTCTCTCTTGTGCATGAGTGTGACGGGACCTTAGAAGTGTTGGACTGTATGCCCGGGCCCACTGGGGCTGCTGCCTTGGGGCCCACCACCACCCCCTGGGCCCCCATCCCAGATGCAATGAGCCCTCTGGACCCCATCCCCTAGCCAAAACCCCCCTCCAGCACCCCCACACTTGCCTTCTTTTTCTTTCGGCCGAGGCAGGAAGGGAGGTCGGAAGCAGTATTGGACTGGGCCACCGGGACACCAGGAAAAAACCCAGTGGGCCCCTGCCAGCCCAGCCATACTCCTCCAATTGGGCTCCCCCTTAAAAAAAACTTACGCTGATGCAACTGCGTGGCACGCGCTGCAGCAGCGTTTGCGCATGCGCGCCTGAACCAGCACTAACCGAAGCGTGCATAGGGAAGCTGGGAGGGGGCCCGGTGACTGCCTGGAGGGGCCTTCATGTGGCAGTCCCGGTGATATGCTTGAGGTAATGGGTTAAGGGAAAAATGGACAAAGTTTCATTGTTGAGGACTTTTCACATTGACCACCACTAGGACTTACTGTTTGTAAGTCTATAAATACAGTATGTATAGTATATTTGGTTCAATATCAACGAGGAAGGGCCATGCTGTCCAGAAACATTTGATCTTTTGTAAAGTGTCAATAGCACCATGGAATAAAATGGGATCACCCCGTTTGCTGCATAACCAGGTATTGGCTCTCTTTTCCAAGAGTGAAAGCAAGCCTCTTGTACTAAACCCTTACATGTTTTAGATGTCTAATGGGTTGTTTCCCAAACTGTGGGGCTGTTCCCTCAAAGCCTGGAGCAATGGCTAAGTGGGCTCTGCCTGAGAACACATAATTATTCACATAAATACTGTTGGAATCCCAACACAAAGGTCAATTAGAATGAGATTTTGGGATCAACACAGTATTTGCTGTCCTATATATTCATGGAAATATGGCTGAATGGCTGGTAGAGCATTGCTTTAATTTAATGGGGAGGTGCTGACAAGGAGACTTGAACTAAAGAAGTCCAAACCCCTTTGGAATAAGGTGTTGAAAGACAATCTGGAACAGCCTAGCACCCCTGGTCCATGACTGGATATGGACATAATTGTACTTACCTGCACTGAAAACCAGGAGAAATCCCTCAATCAGTCCTTTATCCATAACCCTAATGCATCAAAACAGAGATTTCAATGTTAGTGTTTAATACATTCAGGGGGTTACTTATAAAGGCGTGATTCGTTCACGGCATCTGTTTTGATACAGAAAACCTGAAAAAGTCGCAGTAAAAAATGATGCAATTTTTTTTCCAGATTAATTATGCCCTTAATCTATTCCAAGTCTGAATCTGAAAATACTGTTGAATTCATGTAAAAGTCAATGGCAGATGTCCCCTAAATTAAATTTTTTTGTGGTTTTCAGTTGTCAAAAGTGAAAAATCCTGGGGTCTTTTGCACAACAATTTCAAAAATGTGGCAGTTTTTCTCGATCCAATTTTTCAGAGTTTTTTTTATTTATAAATAAGGGCAAATTGTGGATTCTAGTTTGGTTGGGCTTTTTTTTATTACAAAATCTGAATAATTCTGATTTTGATAAATAACCACCCCAATATTTCTTAAACTGAGAACTCTCATTATTCAACATTTTGGGGGCAGATTTATCAAAGGTCGAGGTGAATTTTTGAATTCAAAAAATTCAAATTTCAAGCTGTTTTTTGTGTACTTTGACTAGGGAATAGTCCAAATTCGATTTTGAAAAAAATTAGAAAATTCTAATATCGAAATTTTTCATCTTTGAAAATTCAACTTTGACCATTCGCCATCTAAAACCTGCTGAATTGCTGCTTTAGCCTATGGGGGACCTCCTAGAACCAATTTGGAGTCAATTGGTGGACCATGAAAAATCAAAGTCTTTTTTGGGAAAAACTTTGATTCAAATTCGATTGAATGCGATATTACTTCAATTGACTTAACTTCGGTTGGTCTTTTTGAATTCGAATTCTGACGTTTTTCAAATTCAAAATTCAACCCTTGATAAATATGCCCCTAAGAGTTAGAATTCCTATATAGTGCAGGAAGGTGAATACAGTGGGACTCTTTATGCTTCCTGATGAATTACATGAATGCATTAGTTACAGATGCAGTTGTTTAGATTTCAAATAAGTTAAAGGGATACTGTCATGGGAAAAAAATATTTTTTTTTGAACCAGTTAATAGTGCTGCTCCAGCAGAATTCTGCACTGAAATCCATTTCTCAAAAGAGCAAACAGATTTTTTTATATTCAATTTTGAAATCTGACATGGGGCTAGACATATTGCCAATTTCCCAGCTGCCCCAAGTCATGTGACTTGTGCTCTGATAAACTTCAATCACTCTTTACTGCTGTACTGCAAGTTGGAGTGATATCACCCCCCTCCTTTCCCCCCCCCCAGCAGCCAAACAACAGAACAATGGGAAGGTAACCAGATAACAGCTCCCTAACACAAGATAACAGCTGCCTGGTAGATCTAAGAACAACACTCAATAGTAAAAACAGCAGCCTGCCAGAAAGCATTTCTCTCCTAAAGTGCAGGCACAAGTCACATGACCAGGGGCAGCTGGGAAATTGACAAAATGTCTAGCCCCATGTCAAATTTCAAAATTGAATATAAAAAAATCTGTTTGCTCTTTTGAGAAATGGATTTCAGTGCAGAATTCTGCTGGAGTAGCACTATTAACTGATTCGTTTTGAAAAAATTTTTTTTTCCCATGACAGTATCCCTTTAACAAGCAGAAATGATACATTTTGTGACCATTAAATAAGGTAAACAACGAATGGAAAAGGTTGATTAGAAAAATAATGAAAAAAGTCTGATTCTTTCATACACAGATGGAAATGACCACTATGAACACAGTGGTAGTTTCAGGGTTTGACAGCAGGTTTTGGTCAACAAAAAGATTTGTGACAAACAGAAACACATGCTAATGGGTTTAATTGGAAGGGGATGAGGCTACATAAACTGGAAATAACTTACATGAATTATTAGGACTATAATTTTAGCTACTGCAAATTTAATAGATCATCTGCATGTCGTGTATCAATGGGCCAAACGTACGTTTATTCCATATAAATATGCATTTCTACTCCGAATGACTAAAATGTAAATCTTTACACAATGCCACACGCACATCTCAACACTGATATTAATCATGTTACCTTAATTTCCAGAGTTTTCTTAAAATAAGCCTTTACATATAAGTTTATTTTTATCGCCTTCTCCCAAAGAGTCTTCTCAAAACTTGCTCTTCTGTTACCAAAGCAGAACAAATATGCTTTCCTCTTTTCTGAGCTTCCTGGCAGAATGCGTACTGTGCATGAAAAGGGTGTTGAAGAAAATATATATATATTTTTTTTTTGAAAAATTAAAGAACGCCCTTCCGCTTTTTTGTTTCTGTGTCTAAATTCTTTTTCTAAATGAAAGCAAGAAGGCCTTATAGCTGCCTATAACAAATGGCGAGACAATTTTGGGATGCCAAGGAGGGCACATTGTATCATTTCCATCACTCCGATAAATCAGCTATTAATTCTATGTATACAGATGCAATATGAAATGAAATCTTTTAAAGGGGTTGTTCGCTTTCCACACAACAGCTAGTGGAAAAAAAAGAAATAAAGATTGTTTTAAAAAGACTTCCTATTTTCTATTTATGACGGACAGTGAAGTTTAAAGGGATTCTGCCATAATTTTTATGATGTCGTTTTTATTTCTAAATGACACTGTTTACGCTGCATATAATTCACTCTACAATATAAAATTTAATTCCTGAACCAACAAGTGTATTTAGTTGTAATATTGGTGTGTAGGTGCATCTCAGGTCATTTTGCCTGGTCATGTGATTTCAGAAAGAGCCAGCACTTTAGGATGGAACTGCTTTCTGGCAGGCTGTTGTTTCTCCTACTCAATGTAACTGAATGTGTCTCAGTGGGACCTGGATTTTACTATTGAGTGTTGTTCTTAGATCTACCAGGCAGTTGGTATCTTGTGTTAGGGAGCTGTTATCTGGTTACCTTCCCGTTGTTCTGTTGTTAGGCTGCTGGGGGGGAACGGGAGGGGGTGATATCACTCCAACTTGCAGTACAGCAGTAAAGAGTGACTGAAGTTTATCAGAGCACAAGTCACACGACTGGGGGCACATGTGAAACTGGCAATAAGTCTAACCCCATGTCAGATTTCAAAATTTAATATAAAAACATTTGTTTGGTCTTTTGAAAAATAGATTTCAGTGCAGAATTCTGCTGGAGCAGCACAATTAACTGATGCATATTTTCCCATGACAGTTGCCATTAGGGCAAAGTCACACGTGGCGTGTAGTGATGAGCAAATTTCTCCAGTTTCACTTCACCGAAAAATTAGCGAAACTCGAATTTTGATGCCCGTGTCAATTTGCGTAAATTTTGCCGCTAGTGTTAAAGTCAATGGGCGTCTGAATAGTTTTGATGCGCAACGGTTTTGATGCAAGAGACTTTTCCGACTTGCGTCCAAATTTTTGCGGGCGTTTCGCACATTTTTTTGCCAGCACGAAGCGCAGAAATTCAGCACGAATCTGCGCCTGTCGAATTTATTCACCCATCACTAGTGGCATGTTTCGTTGCATTTTAAAAAAGGCGCGATTGATCGTAAATACGCCAATGAGACCACACACGCATAATATTATGTGTTTTTCAGACTGAAGTTTTCTTTTGCCAGTATTGCCACTATTTTGGATTCGGCCGAACCCCCGAATCCTTCACGAAAGAGTCGGCCGAATACCGAATCCTAATTTACATATGCAAATTAGGGGATGGAGAGGGGAAAACATTTTTTTACTTCCTTGTTTTGTGACAAAAAGTCACGCGATTTCCCTCCCTGTCCCTAATTTGCATATGCAAATTAGGATTCGGATTCGGCCGAATCTGAATCCTGCTGAAGAAGGCCGAATCTTGGCCGAATCCTGGATTCGGTGCATTCCTTTTTCCCAGCATGCATTTCTGTTTTTTCTCGTTCCCCACAATTCCACTCTTTTTAGTAAATTTTAGTAAAGTTTTGTAAAAAAAAAAAAAAAAAAAAAAGGCAAGTGGGAAAGAATTAACATGAAGACTGTAGCAGTGCTGCTTGTCAATACGCAACGTAATTACATCACCAGCCTACAACGCCGTCAATACATATATGCGAAATCTATCTCGCAAGAGTTTGCCCGCCATGTTGAAAATACGCAAGTGAATTTCCAAACCTGCGGATCACACAGAGTACAATAATACGCTGTTTCCTTAGCGTATCTGCTAAAAAACGAATTACTGCTAATACTGGCGTCTTGTGGTGGATGTTGACTTGCAAGCGCCCTGTGGGAATTGCTATAGTGCGTATTCCATTATTTTCAATAGGGCTTAATTTTTTGTGTATTTACGTTTGGCTGTATGTTTTTAAAAACGCAACGTAAAAACGCCACGTTTCACCTCGCCCTTAAAGTTTCATTTTTCACTTTCTTCCTGATCAAAATTGATCCATTTAGTTGATACATTTCTTATCTTTGTCCCTGCTGAGCAGAATCTCTGGGTTTCATTACAGGCAGCTGTTAGATTTGATACAATACTTGCTGATATTCCAGAGATGCTGCTGAGAAATGGATCCACTAATGGGCCAAATTGTAACAGAACCTGCACTTGAATTACTGAGCTGTCAGACTGAAACACCAGAGACACCAATATTCAACTTGAATTTTGGAAAAAGGGTAAAAAAGGCTTTATTTCTGGTGAACCATTTGAAAACAACTCAACTGCAAAAAGTGTTTGGAAGACGAAGAACCGGAGCATTATTTTTTAGGGAGGAGTTCCCTGTGATTATTGAAATTGGCTGCAGTAGGAATCCTGATATGACAGACACACCAGCTACAAAACTATATGTAAGTGCAGGAGCAGCTTAATGTAGCTTTAAAGAAACTCTTTCGGAAGACACACTCTTCATGGACCCCCAGACAGCGATGAAAGTTAAAACAGCTTTATTTCACCAATACATTACCTGACGCATTTCAACACGAAATGCAGGACTCCTCCACATGCAATAAATTATATTGCGATAAGATAGGCATGAAAATGAGTGTTTATTGTGCACTAATACACATGTTATTATTGTTTGAAGGAGAAGTAAAGTGTAAAATAGAATAAGGCTAGAAATGCTGTATTTTGTATACTAAACATAAACATGAACTTACTGCACCACAAGCCTAATCAAACAAATGATTTATGCTTTCAAAGTTGGCCACAGGGGGTCACCATCTTGTAACTTTGTTATACGTCTTTGCAAGACCAAGACTGTGCACATGCTCAGTGTGATCTGGGCTGCTTAGGAATCATCATAAATGATCAAAACAGCACAAGTCAAATAATATCTGCCAGAAGCCGATACAACAAGACTTGATTAATAATCAGAATATACAGACTGCACTGGGTCCTGTGTTGTCATGTAATCTAATGTGGATTTTATAGTTTTTATATTGTTTAATACAAACTTTCTCCAACTCTGTAGAACCAGTGGCTGCAGCAAAATAATCCCAGTTTATCTGTTTAACTCTGGCTCCATGATCTTTGTCCCTGCAGCTGGAGTTGGAAACAGTAAAGGGGATGTAAAGGCAAAAATAAAATCTAATACAAATCTCTACACAGTCGCCGACTGCTCTACAGGGAAACAAACAAAGCTGCTTGAGTTCTGCATGGCTGGGAAGTAAGGCGGGGGCTCCCCCTGCTGTTCATAAGTATGATTGTTTCCCTGCAGAGCAGTTAGGGACCGTCTGACAATTCCTATCCACAGCAGTAAATGAAGGGAGAATGTCACTGCATACAGTCAGGTTTCTTATAAAAACGGTACACATTTTTTAATTAAAGTATATTGGAGAAAGGTTTCTTTTTCATTAAAGAAAGTAAAAATGGGATTTTATTTTTTTGCCTTTACATGCCCTTTAAAGTGTATATGATTTTCTAGTAGACTTATTGTATGAAGATTCAAATTACGGAAAGATCTGTTATCCAGAAAACCCCAGAGCATTCTGGATAACAGGTCCCATACCTGTATTTTCGGTTATTCATGCGACACCTACATATTAAGGGTATGTGGAAGGCTGTTGTACCAGAGCTGGAGGTGCTCCAGGATTGACTTCGGATTAAGTATACCAACCCTCCCACAGCGAGTCTTTGAATGTTAGCAGAGTGAGCTGTCCCTTTAACTGGAAGGTAGAAAATGACCAAACATATTGACAACCTGGAATAAAAGTTTTGCAGAGATTCTGCTGGAGTTTTCCTTCCTTTATTATTTGGTTTTTCTGGGTCCATGATGCAGCAGGGGTGGGTCTGTGACATCAGGGGCAGGGCTAAGCCGTGGTGATCAGCGATTGGTTGATCGCCACATCTATCATAGGAAATCCTGCCCGGTTTTCCTAATTTGGAAAATGAGGCAGGCAGTTTTGAACTGGACAGCCCATCAAAAAACCAGACTACCGGGTCAAAACCAGACAGGTGGCAACACTATGCAGCAGAGTTGCACATAATTACTAGAAGCCCAATAGAGTAACTCTCAGGACACATTGTTTCAGGGTGCAAAAGGCAATCAAACCCACCTCCCTAAAGTAAATAAGTCCAATAAACTACAGCATTACATAGTAAAATAGTGAATTTTATCATCATTACAGAACTGTGTGATGCTGATACAAAAGGTATCAGTAAAACAATAGAAAACCTAAACAATCACAAGCCAAACAATCACAAGCCACACAATGCAGAGAAGTCTGTTCCAGGTTTAAAATGTAAATAAAAGACTGAAAATATTCAACAACGAGGTGTGACTCACACATCTTCCAAATTGCTCCCTCTATTGACTTGGAACTGAACGTTTGCATCTGAATCATTGAGTCATACAATGCACCACTAGCCCTGGGCTCACTGGCTACTGTCTGATTTAGTCCAGTGTCAATACTGGGTCACATATCTGTTGGGATTTTGGACATGACGGTGTCCAGTGGCTGCCAGTGACAGTCCATAAGTGCAGTGTATAGTTCTTCACTCTGCTCCATAAACTGCTTATTAGCCTCGTTAATGTCCAGCTGGAGCACTGGATCTGTGGAGACAAGAAACAAGTTATTATTGTGCCCTGCTCATACACAAGGCACTCACTTTATAAACAACAGTGTACTGCACTAAAGGCTGCTCATTAAGAGAGTAAATTAATAAGAAAAGAAAAAAAAAAAAAAAATTATATTATATATATATATTATATATATATATCTCACGTTCTTTGTTTGGTCTAGTTACCCATAGCAACCAGTCAGATGTATTTATAGCGATTCAATAAACGGCACCTGCTAATTGGCGGTTATGACTTACAAGCCCAAAACCAAATATTGAAGTGATTTAAAGCCCTAATATAAATTGTGAAATATTAAAAGGCCAAGGAAAGTTAAACTAAAGAAGTAGCTAGAAATGTTGTACATGGTGTTTTGTGCTTCAGGCTTGACAAAGGGGCGTGACCCCGAAACGTTGCTCACTACCGCAATAAACGTGCAAGGAGACCCTTGCTTACACTAAGCTGTGTGCCGTGGATACTTTGTACTTCAAACGTTTTGTGCTTCTGTACCAGCCCAAGGCAACCACAGCCCTTTAGCAGTAAAGATCTGTGTCTCCAAAGATGCCCCAGTAGCTCCCCATCTTCTTTTCTGCTGATTCACTGCACATGCTCTGTGCTGCTGTCACTTACTGAGCTTAGGGAGCCCACTCACAATATACAGTACACATAGAATAGAAATGTCACAATATAAGGCTGATTAGTAATTAATACAGATAATTACTACATGGCAGCACAGAAACCAGTGCAATTAGCATCAGAATTGAATAATCAGCAAACCTGTAGCATCAGCTTATATTACAGCCAGGGAAGCTCATTTTCTGCTGGATAATTAATTAGTGACGAGCCCTAAGCTTAGCTTCTCAACAGCCAATCAGAGCCCACTGAGCATGTGAGTGTCACAGACACTTTCCAAGATGGTGACCCCCTGTGACAAGTTTGAAGTCCTGGATCATTGCTGCTATTGACAAGCTCAAACTTTAGCCTCGTGCAATAAGTTCACTATATAAAATATGCCATTTTTAGCCACATTCATTTTTAGGGTTTAGTTCTCCTTTAAGTGGCTCACCTTCCAGAGCTTCATCTGCTGTTTCTGCAGTTTCCTCAGGGACCTGAGAAACACAAGAAGTCAGAAAAATCTGCATTATCTAAATAAAAATTACAATTTAACATCTGTACCTACATTGGGTGGGGGAGCGCAGCTATACATTTTAATTAAATACAATGCTTTTTCCCCCCCAAACAATTTTTTTTGCAGATGAAAGCAAGTATTGATAGCTAGATCACTTACAAGGGTTGCCACTTCCCCCCTTTAAAACTGAACACATATGGAACCAACAGCCTGCAATTTATTTAGATGCATGCTGCAGAATGAACTGATTTATGTGCAGCCAAGCATCTAAATGATGGGGTGAGGTGGTAACCCTATCACTTGCATTTGCATGTGTTGCTGCTGTGGGTAAACCTTTTTCCTGAGCTGCGGTAGAAGAGCGGCATTTTAAAGGGATACTGTCATGGGGAAATTTTTTTTTCTCAAAATGAATCAGTTAATTGTGCTGCTTCAGCAGAATTCTGCACTGAAATCCATTTCTCAAAAGAGCAAACAGATTTTTTTATATTCAATTGACAACTGACATGGGGCTAGACATATTGTCAATTTCCCAGCTGCCCCAAGTCATGTGACTTGTGCTCTGATAAACTTCAATCACTCTTTACTGCTGTACTGCAAGTTAGAGTGATATCACCCCCTCTCTTTCCCCCCCAGCAGCCAAACAGAACAATGGGAAGGTAACCAGATAGCAGCTCCCTAAGAAAGCATTTCTCTCCTAGAATGCAGGCACAAGTCACATGACCAGGGGCAGCTGGGAAATTGACAATATGTCTAGCCCCATGTCAGATTTCAAAAATGAATATAAAAAAATCTGTTTGCTCTTTTGAGAAATGGATTTCAGTGCAGAAGTCTGCTGGAGTAGCGCTGTTTTCTGATGACAGGATCCCTTTAAAGAAAACCCACTGTATAGATGTGGCAGAATCTGCTTTTCATTTACACAGTCAGGCCTCTATGCAGCTCACTTACCTGCCAGGTACTTGCGTTGTCTCCGTATTGTTGATAGTTGTAATTTCCGCTTTTCTGGTTCCAGTTGGAATACATCTGTTGATACTGCTGGCTGTAGTAGTTAAAGGCCTGGGTATAGTCATTTGCTTGAGACATCAGTGGTCTGGGGGTTTGGCTTTATTAAAATGAAGTAAAAGCAAAAAAACAGTTAAATAAAGCTGGAGATGTTGAAAGTATTTCTAATGAAGCTCTTTCCATTTCATCTGCCAGTGTTACTTCTCTGCTGCTGCCTGATAGTAAGGAAGGGTAAAGGCAGCCATACACAGGCTGATCTGGTAAGTTTGTTTACAAAAAAACTGAAACAGAAGAGATTTACTTGCCTCATGCCAGATACACAGCACTGGCGTAATACCAAAAATGAGAGTTGAACGGTCACATATGGGCGGAGACATGCAAATCACTCCTTTATGTTCCTTTGGCCAACTCTGCATCCAGAGCCGCTGGTTTTATAGCACAGATACATCCTAATAATTCAGAGATTGTTGGCTCCTCCCATCTCACCATAACCAGGTTAGGTTCTTTGGGGCAAATTTACTAAAGGGCGAAGTGACTAACGCTGGTGTAAATTCGCTAGCGAAGGAGATAAGACACTAGCGCTACTTCGCACTTCCAACTCCAGGTGGATTTTCGCTCTGACGAATGAACGTTACTCTGCAAATTCATTAAGATGTGGATTTTACTGAACGTTAACTCTTGCGCCAGACTTGCTTTCACCACCTCAGACCAGGTGAAGTGCCATAGAGTAGATAGGACTGCCTCAAAATTTAGTTGAAACTTTTTCTAAGTCCCAAAAAACGCTGGCGTCTTACTTTCTACAGGGTGATAGGCTGTAAATTATTTTTGGGTTCCCTCCTTCCCCCATAAATTTCCTTACATATGGCACATAAACTATACACTGGGCTCACGTGTAGGGCAATATAACAACTTTATTTTATTTTAATTAGGTTCCCTGGACTTGAGTAATGTAATGGATTTGCTGCAACATATACGTCCATTGTACTTTAACTTCACGCCGTATGCTAATTAGGCAGGGCCAAATGTATGAGGGGCCACCTTACTATTGCTCGAATTTTTGTGCAAGTAAAATCAGAACAGCAGCAATTAAAGAGGAGTTGTGGCGCCATCTAGTGACTGAAAATGATGCTGCTGTTGTACTGGGGTGGATGTGAAATGAGTAAACAACACAGCAGTTGTCCTTCTCATGCACCGGTAAGCGTGGGTTAAGTTATTGTAAGCTGCAGGCCAACACAAGCCTGACATTCCTACCATTGCAATATGTTAACATGGCTGGATGAGTGGGAATCACACCAGTGCTGCATTTGCTAGTTATTAGGGGTGCTCATAAACTCTTTTTCACTGTCAAGGTCCATATCACTTGTATGGGACAAAATGATCACTCAGCCCCATAATAGAATCAGCTGATGGAGTATTAGAGTTTGGCCCCATTGAGTCAGGACTCATGAGCAGGCGCTTGTCAATTACTGATATCAGTGGTACCTGGTAGACTATTGGTGGATAATAAGGCTGCCTCTATACTAGCTCCCCTGTCCTTTTCATTAATTAAACTGCAACAATAATGTGCCCAAGAAATAAATCTAAAAGGATCACAAGCTCAAAACCATGGTTTTCTCAATGCCTCCAGTGAGACGTAGAACTAAGGTTGACACCCTACCCCCCTTTAAAAACACAACACATATGGAATCCACAGCCTGCATGGATAATTAGCAATTCATTTAGATGCATGGCTGCGCATTAGTGTAGAGCCAGCAGGTCGCCATGCGATGAAACGCATGCGACGTGTCGGATGTCCTGAAGATACAGGAAGTGAAGGATAAATCACAGGTAAGAAATACATTTATCCGACTGTCGGATGAAAATGATGCACGCTGCGTCTTCGTCCGACAGTGGGATAAATGTAGTACTTACCTGCGATTTCTCCTTCACTTCCTGTATCTTCAGGAAATCAGACAAGTCGCATAGCGATGTGTCCGCTCGAGCCGCACCGTCAAGTTATACACTAAGGGTAGGACTACATGGATGTTTTCAGCGCGATGCGACAAGTTGTATGCGTCAGAAATAAGGTAAGATAAAAATGTCGTATGAAGTCGCAACGTTGATCCGACGCAACTCGGCTGATGCAGCATGCATCTAAGGGAATTGCTAGTCAGCCATGCAGGTTGTGGATTCCATGGGTGTTCAGTTTTAAAGGGGTGAGGTGGCAACCTAATCTGTTTTGTAAACACATGCATTTGCATTTATACTGAATTACTTACGAGACAGGGTACCAGGGAATGTGCACTTAAAAGTAGCACTTCAATTATACTTAAATATACTTTAATTTAGCCTTTTGTGTGCTCCCACAACCCCCTTGGCAACCTAAGTGGAACCATACAATTTGCGGCATGCAGCAGCCCTAGAACCTCCTCCTGCTAATCTGGCGCTGCAGCCAATTTGTCCAATCAGTGATTTGTTTTCATTGTATAACTGGCAGGTGACTACTGAACAGATCACCAGTTGTTATGGTTTAACTCCAGTGCTGCGGATTTACCCAGTGTTAATATATGGGGCCCAGTGTATAGATTCCGATTAGCAAGAAAAAAAAAAAAAAGTTGATAAACATAAACCAAATATAATCACTAAGAAATCCTGACTTACCTGGGATCTAGAGGTTTGGCATAGAATGCGCGGTTGAGTTTAAAACGTTTGTTCTGAAAAAGCAGATTGACAGAATATAGTTACTGATCAATATAAAAATGTGTTTAATCAACATAAAAGTATCTTACTAAATATTTATAAACATTTATCAAAGGTCGAACTTCGAGTTTATGCGAGTTTTTAAAAAAACTCCCCTAAACTCGATAAGATTGAAATCTAATCATTTTTTTAAAACTAGGATGTATTAAAAACAACCCAAAAAACTTGAATCGAAATTTGAAACAGCCATTCGAGTTTTATCTCCACAAAAAAGAAAAAACTTGAATAAGAGGCTGGAATACAGGGATGCACCGAATCCACTTTTTTGGATTCGGCAGAACCCCCAAACCCTTTGTGAAAGATTCGGCCGAATACCGAGCCCTGATTTGCATATGCAAATTAGGGATGGGAAGGGAAAACATTTTTTCTTCCTTGTTTTGTGACAAAATGTCAATTTACATATGCAAATTAGGATTCAGTTTGGCCAGGCAGAAGGATTCGGCCAAATCCGAATCCTGCTGAAAAAGGCTGAATCCCAAACCGAATCCAGAATTCGGTGCATCCCTACTGGAATATGAATAGAAGAGGGTCTAAATAGAAAGATGAAGAATAAAAAGTAACAATAAATGTGTAGCCTTAAAAGGGCATTTGTTTTTTAGATGGGGTCAGTGACCCCCCCTCCATTTCAATGCTGAAAAGAGTAATAAGAAGAAAGCAAAAGAAAAAAACTAAACAAAATAAATAATGAAGACTATTTGCTTGGCATTAGTCATTCTAGAAGATACTAAAAGAGAATTTAAAGGTGAACCACCCCTTTAAAGAAGAATGATTTCTCAATGACTAAGTAAGCAATGTTTAAGGACATGGAGATGTTAATATAACCTATAAATACTCTGTGTCAAACATTTCTATCCATTGGTTATTATGTAGGGGACACACTGGTACTTACATAGGAAGCGCCAGGCAAAGGTTTCCCATTGAGTTTCAGCAAACACCTCTCTGCAGCTTCTGGTTCTGCAAATTGTACAAAACAGTAACCGGGGAGACCTCTACATGAGCAGGAGAGAAGGACAAGAGGTTACACTGAGAAATGATAATGTCACAACCACAAGCAGAGGAATCAAATCTATAGATCAGTCTCACCCAATACACACGATTCATTCTGAACAGGTTTTGTAACAGTGATTTTATATCATAAAGTCTTATTAATCTAAATGTGACCCTCGTGCCTTTATATGGTCACAGAACAACCCCTCAGTGACTTCTAATATCCTTATCATTTACAGTAGGGGGTACATTATCCCTTATAATACATGAGTGATACTCAGAGTTCCCTGTATAACTCAGCCTGCAGCCTTGTGTCTTTATATGGTCACAGAACAACCCCTCAGTGACTTCTAATATCCTTATCATTTACAGTAGGGGGTACATTATCCCTTATAATACAGGAGTGATACTCAGAGTTCCCCGTATAACTCAGCCTGCAGCCTGGTGCCTTTATATGGTCACAGAACAACCCCTCAGTGACTTCTAATATCCTTATCATTTACAGTAGGGGGTACATTATCCCTTATAATACATGAGTGATACTCAGAGTTCCATGTATAACTCAGCCTGCAGCCTTGTGCCTTTATATGGTCACAGAACAACCCCTCAGTGACTTCTAATATCCTTATCATTTACAGTAGGGGGTACATTATCCCTTATAATACATGAGTGATACTCAGAGTTCCCTGTATAACTCAGCCTGCAGCCTTGTGCCTTTATATGGTCACAGAACAACCCCTCAGTGACTTCTAATATCCTTATCATTTACAGTAGGGGGTACATTATCCCTTATAATACATGAGTGATACTCAGAGTTCCCTGTATAACTCAGCCTGCAGCCTTGTGTCTTTATATGGTCACAGAACAACCCCCCAGTGTCTTCTAATATCCTTATCATTTACAGTAGGGGGTACATTATCCCTTATAATACATGAGTGATACTCAGAGTTCCCTGTATAACTCAGCCTGCAGCCTTGTGCCTTTATATGGTCACAGAACAACCCCTCAGTGACTTCTAATATCCTTATCATTTACAGTAGGGGGTACATTATCCCTTATAATACATGAGTGATACTCAGAGTTCCCTGTATAACTCAGGCTGCAGCCTTGTGCCTTTATATGGTCACAGAACAACCCCTCAGTGACTTCTAATATCCTTATCATTTACAGTAGGGGGTACATTATCCCTTATAATACATGAGTGATACTCAGAGTTCCCTGTACAGACTCAGTGAGTAGTAATATCCTTACAAGTGACAGCAGGGGGTACTTACTCAGACATCCTGTTGCGAATGATTTTAACAGCAGCGATGGTTTCTCCCATAGAGGCAAAGGCGAGAGTGATGAAAGTCTCATCCATGAAGGGCTCCAGCTGCTCCAATAGAAGAGAAAGGGGAGAGAGTGAGACACAGAGTGAGAGACAGATCAGTAATAAACAAGATAATGGTCTGTATGAAATCACTGCACAACACGAGCGTGTCCCATTCTCTCACACAGACTCTCACTCAGTTACACTCACTACATAAGGCAGTAGAATCACGTGGTACATAAAACAGAGGACTAAGAGTAGAATCACGTGGTACATAAGGCAGAGGACTAAGAGTAGAATCACGTGGTACCAAAGACTTACATCGCCCATCCACAGACTCGCCATCCCGACACCTCAGCCTGGCACAGACTTCACCCTCTCACAGGTCCCGACGAGCCACCGTGTTGCCCTTACACTGATTGGACAAACGTAAAAGAAAAGGCGGAACTATATCGAGCGGACGTCCAATAAAAAAAGGAGACGCTGTAAACTTCCTGTAGCTCCTGCCTGATGAACCAGGGAGTACTAGCCGAGCGCTGATCGCGACACCTACAGGAATAATAGTCGCACGGAGATTTCTGTGCGCACGCGCGGTGCTGTCTCAGAAAGATGTGTTTGTGTATTTTGGGTTTGCTGGGGGATGCGAAAGAGAAACAGCAGTCCCATTCTGCCCAGCGCTAGCCCTTCATTGAACTGGGTAACTGTATATTTGTATATAGATTAAAAACTACAACTCCCATCCTGCTTCAGCCCCTTCCTGACGTCACCTCCTTTGTCGGCACCGGAAGTGAAGTTGAGTCGGTGCGCGGCGGTGATACAGGGAAATCAGAGATAATGGAGGAGATCGGGATTGTTATAGAGAAGGGAAGCGGCCAGGTACTGAGTAGTGTGTGAGGCCCTGAGCTGACTGTGCTACACGGATACCTGACTGCTGTTATTGTACTACAGCTCCCAGCATGCTCAGCAGACTTCCCCTGGAGCCCAGACATGACTGTCAGGTGTGGGGATAGAGCAGGGACGACATTCACTGGCCTGGGACACAAAGGACATATTATAATGATTAGTTTCTGTTTGTCTTATAACATTATATACATCACGTCCCTCTACTGCTTCACTGGGGCTTATGGGAGTTTTAATGGTCAAGTAGATTCATTTGAGATCTGGAAAGTTGTTACTGACATTGGGCCCGTGAGAGGAGCTTTTCTTCTTCTAAAGGCTGGACGTTCCTAAAGGAACAGTAACACCAACAAATGAAAAGTGTTTTAATATAATTAAGACCGAATGTATTGTGGCTCATTACTGGGACTGCTGGTGTTTATATATAGTTTATGTAAATAAGCCACCCCCTGGGGCAGCCATTCAAATCTGAAAAAGGCACAGGATACACAACTGATAACAGATAAGCTCTGTAGTATACAATGACATTCTTTAAAACTTATCTGTTATCTACTGTGTATCCTGTGCTTGACTGGCTGCCCCCATGGCTACACAGCAGCTTATTTATATAAACTATAGTAGTACTTATCTGTTATCTACTGTGTATCCTGTGCTTGAATGGCTGCCCCCATGGCTACACAGCAGCTTGTTTATATAAACTATAGTAGTACTTATCTGTTATCTGCTGTGTATCCTGTGCTTGAATGGCTGCCCCCATGGCTACACAGCAGCTTGTTTATATAAACTATAGTAGTACTTATCTGTTATCTACTGTGTATCCCGTGTTTGAATGGCTGCCCCCATGGCTACACAGCACCTTGTTTATATAAACTATAGTAGTACTTATCTGTTATCTACTGTGTATCCTGTGCTTGAATGGCTGCCCCCATGGCTACACAGCAGCTTGTTTATATAAACTATAGTAGTACTTATCTGTTATCTACTGTGTATCCTGTGTTTGAATGGCTGCCCCCATGGCTACACAGCAGCTTATTTATATAAACTATAGTAGTACTTATCTGTTATCTACTGTGTATCCTGTGCTTGAATGGCTGCCCCCATGGCTACACAGCAGCTTGTTTATATAAACTATAGTAGTACTTATCTGTTATCTACTGTGTATCCTGTGCTTGAATGGCTGCCCCCATGGCTACACAGCAGCTTGTTTATATAAACTATAGTAGTACTTATCTGTTATCTACTGTGTATCCTGTGCTTGAATGGCTGCCCCCATGGCTACACAGCAGCTTGTTTATATAAACTATAGTAGTACTTATCTGTTATCTACTGTGTATCCTGTGCTTGAATGGCTGCCCCCATGGCTACACAACAGCTTGTTTATATAAACTATAGTAGTACTTATCTGTTATCTACTGTGTATCCTGTGCTTGAATGGCTGTCCCCATGGCTACACAGCAGCTTGTTTATATAAACTATAGTAGAGTTTCTGATGCAAATACACCAGTTTTGACAGTGCAGGGCAACACTACATTCTATTTCTATAATGACACCCTATTTGTACCCAATCAGAGCTTAGTCAAACATTGACTGGAAAGTGACACATTCCCAATGGGATGGGATATTTTTCCTGATGATCCTCCATGGTTTTCCCGTGTAATTAGATCAGTGATCAAGGGGCAGAGATATGTTTATTTGTCAGCTACATTAAATGAGCGCATCTATATGTGTACGGCCAACTTTACCTGTTTTTATCTAATTTATTTTGTGGTCCGGGGTCAACCATTTTCCCTCATTCATTGGAATAGATATATTGATCTTTTTGCAGAAATTTCACGATTCCACATATTACAGATATGGGACCTGTTATCCAGAATGCCTGGGGTTTTCCGGGTTAACAGGTTTTTCCGTAATTTGGATCTTCTTACCTTAAAGGGGAAGTAAGGTATAAAATAGAATAAGGCTAGAAATGTTGCATTTTGTATACTAAATATAAACATGAACTTACTGCACCACAAGCCTAATCAAACAAATGATTTATGCTTTCAAAGTTGGCCACAGGGGGTCACCATCTTGTAACTTTGTTAAATATCGTTGCAAGACCAAGACTGTGCACATGCTCAGTGTGATCTGGGCTGCTTAGGGATCGTCATAAATGATCAAAACAGCACAAGTCAAATAATATCTGCCAGAAGCCGATACAACAAGACTGATTAATAATCAGAATATACAGACTGCACTGGGTCCTGTGTTGTCATGTGATCTAATGTGGATTTTATAGTTTTTGTATTGTTTAATACAAACTTTCTCCAACTCTGCAGAACCAGTGGCTCTAAATAAACCCAATAGGCTGGCTTTGCTTCCAATAAGGATTAATTATATCTTAGTTGGGATCAAGTACAAGTGACTGTTTAATTATTACACAGAAAAAGGAAATCATTTTTAAAAAATGTGGTTTGTTTGGCTTAGGGATGCATCAAATCCACTATTTGGGATTTGCCCGAATCCTTTGTGAAAGATTCAGTTGAATTCCGAACTGAATCCTATTTTGCATATGCAAATTAGGGGCAGGAATGGAAACAGTGGAAAAAATGTTTTCACTTCCTTGTATTGTGATGAAAAGTCACGTGATTTACTTTCCCACCCTTAATTTACATATGCAAATTAGGATTCAGTTCGGCCAGAATATGAATCCTGTTGAAGAAGACCGAATCCTGCCCGAGTCCGAAACTGAATCCTGGATTCGGTGCATCCCTAGTTTGGATAAAACTGAGCCAATGGGAAATGGCCTTTCTGTAATTCAGAGCTTTCTGGATAACAGGATTCTGAATAACAGATCCCATACCTGTATTAAAATCATTTCCCCATGATGTAGGTGAAGGTTATTAAATCAGTGTGCCCCTTCTTCATTCTCTTTAGCCTTTTTATTCATATTGTTCTCTTGCTCCTTGTCAGGATGAAGCTCCTCCTCTGGCCTCATCCCGCCCAATAACAGCCCTCTCCTTCCTTGGGCCTGAGTCTGAAGATCTGGAAGATTTATACAGTCGCTATAAGGTGGGTGATTGGTTAATAATCGGGATCTCATCATTAATCTTTATCAGGCAATGGACAAACTTGTGTTTGCGTTACAGAAACTGCAGCAGGAGCTGGAATTCCTGGAGGTGCAGGAGGAATACATTAAGGATGAACAGAAGAATCTAAAGAAGGAATTTCTCCATGCCCAGGAGGAAGTGAAACGAATACAGAGCATCCCGCTGGTGATTGGCCAGTTCTTGGAGGCTGTAGATCAGAACACGGCCATTGTAGGATCCACCACAGGTGTTACCTTATCTCTTTATTCTAGTGGGAAATGAAAGGCAAAGTGGAAATAATATAGAGTACAAAATACTGATGATTTGTATGTAATGGTTTTGACTTGCCGATCAATAGAATTTATCAGGAGGCGCTGTATTATAGTAGGGATGCACCGAATCCACTATTTTAGATTCCGCCGAACCCCTCGAACCCTTTGCAAAAGATTTTAACCGAATACCGAACCGGATCCTAATTTTCATATGCAAATTAGGGTTGGGAAGGGGAAAACGTTTTTTACTTCCGTGTTTTGTGACAAAAAGTCACGTGATTTCCCTTCCCGCCCCTAATTTGCATATGCAAATTCGGTTCGGCAGAAGGATTTGGCCAAATCCAAATCATGCTGAAAAAGGCAGAATCCCGAACCAAATCCTGGATTCAGTGCATCACTAATTAGAATTAGAACTGTTTCCATGTGATAAATTTCCCTTTCTAATTTACATTGAATAGAGGGATTAAAATTCGAATCTACTCAACAATTCAAATTCGAATTTACTATTAGACCCTTGATCAATCCACCCCTCATAGTGTTTAATTCCCCATGAATGTTATCAATTATCTATTCCCATTAATCTCTGGAGATTTCTTTCTTTATCAGGAATGAATATGCCCAATACACAGACATTCCCCTTTGGGCAGCAATTTCTCTGTGAACTATAGGCTCCATCATTGCTTCACTCTGTCGTGGGTTGGGATTGGTTAAGTCTGGCTCCTATTTAGGATGTTATGAATATACTGGTGTCTGCTCACATAATATAAATAACACCTTATGTTTATAGAATTAAATTGCAATCGTTATTGTTTCTTTTTATCGTTTCCAGGCTCTAATTACTATGTCCGGATCCTGAGCACCATTGACAGGGAGCTGCTGAAACCCAATGCCTCTGTAGCTCTGCACAAACACAGCAACGCTTTAGTGGATGTCCTACCCCCAGAGGCTGACAGCAGCATCATGATGCTCTCCTCAGGTACCCACTGCCCGACCCCTGTCTCTACTATTCCTGTCTCTTCAGATACTTCTGATACATGTGTCTGTGTTTTATTTTCCCTTGTATTTCATAATATACAATTTCAGAGCATTTACATTTTCCATTAAAAGGCCATAACATTTAGAAAAAGGGAATGTCCCATTTGCATGTAATAGGCAGCAAAACAATCCCTATTTCCCCTAGATTCTCTCCTGGTGATAATTGCCTAATGTCGGCTGGAGGGGTCGGCACCTCTCCCAATAGTATCAAAAAAGAAATTTGCCAAACAAAAAAAGGCTAGTGTAGCGGGGATATCCCCTGCACGTTTATTTAGTCATATGATGTAACGTTTCGGGGGCTTGCCCCTTCCTCAGAAGTAGTGATTTGCATAATTAATACAATAAACCAGTATTTAAGTGAAAAATACTTAGATAAACAAATACATAGTGAACAGTATTTTTTTAAATTACTGTTTTACACCAGTTCACCACTTTTACTCCAAAAATGGTCTCTCTCCATTTTTTTGAATTCCCCCCTATGTGTCCCATAAAATTTCCCCTCCAGATCAGAGAACATAAGGAGTAACTTGGCACGTGTATAAATGTCAGATCTCTACATTAGTCCTGACATTGTTCCTGTTGCTCCTCCCACAGACCAGAAGCCGGACGTTCTATTTTCAGATATCGGAGGGATGGACATCCAGAAGCAGGAAGTGAGGGAGGCAGTAGAACTCCCGCTGACGCACTTTGAGCTTTATAAACAGGTGAGGGGGACAGGCGTGAGATTTCTGATGATACAAAGGACTGACATTAGGAACCTGAGCCTGTTGCCTGATTTAACATAACTGTGGTTTTCCTATTGCAGATAGGGATTGACCCACCTAGAGGGGTTTTGATGTACGGCCCCCCAGGGTGTGGGAAGACTATGCTGGCTAAGGCTGTGGCTCAACACACTACAGGTGAGCATTCCTTCTGGTGGCGTATACAGTACAACGGACAATAGAGATTGCAGCTAAATGATAAAAACTGATTTAAAGGAACAGTTCAGTGTAAAAATAAAAACTGGGGAAATAGGCTGTGCAAAATAACAAATGTTTCTAATATAATAAATTAGCCAAAAATGTAATGTATAAAGGCTGGAGTGACTGGATGTGTAACATAATAGCCAGAACACTACTTCCTGCTTTTCAGCTCTCTAACTCTGAGTTAGTCAATGACTATAAGGGAGGCCACATGGGACATAACTCTTCAGTGAGTTTGTAATTGATCCTCGGCATTCAGCTCAGATTCAAAAGCAACAGTTATGACCCATGTGCCCCCCCTCAAGTCTCTGAAGTGTTACTGCCTGGTAACCAATCAGTGGAAAGCAAGAGAACTGAAAAGCAGGAAGTAGTGTTCTGGCTATTATGTTCAACATCCAGTCACTCCAGCCTTTATACATTACATATTTGCCTAACTAACTATATTAGATACATTTTTTATTTTGCACAGCCTATTTAGCCAGTTTTTATTTTTCCTGTACAATTCCTTTACGCATATATAATGATTTTTAATGGAATGGCCACAATATAATTATACATTACGTATACATCCTTTACATTCTCCTTTTGTATTTGATAGTCTTTTACCACAACAAGGCTGCGGCACTGAGCACAATTCAGCAGTAAAAACCTCCTGAATTTGCAAAATAGGATATGACTTGTCTTATCATTTAGTGAATAACTTCATCCACAATCTGGTGTTAGATCAGAGCTGCCATCACGCAAGAGCACAGAAATGTCTGCTGCTGGAAACTTAAAGGGGAACTATTGCAAAAATGAAAATTTAATATAAGCTTCAGCATACTGCAATAAGACGTTTTCTAAATACCTGTATAATCAAATAAAGATTCTATACCTTTTCTGAAATATCTTCACTATCCCTCTCTCAGCATCTGTTTCTCCTCATTCTCTCTTCATGCAGCAGTTGGGTGTCAGATATTCAATGACAGTTAGATCCAATATATCTTATAGGGGGCTTCCTTTTGAATTAGAGCTCACTCAAATAACTGATTCCAGTACAAACAAGAACTAACAAAATAACTGCCTTTTGCACAAATCCTACATGTAGAGAGACATGAAGTCTGGTGATTTCAATAGAGTGAGCTCTAATACATCCAATACATCTTCTAGGCAAAAGGAGATCTTATATATGGATCTAACTGTCAATATCTGACACCCAACTGCCACATGAAGACAGAATGAAGCGAAACAGATGCTGAGAAAGGAATAGTGAAGATAAACTTGATTATTTCAGAAACAATGCAGAATATTTAATAGATTGTATTTAGAAAGTTTCTTAATTCTTAATTTCATTTTTGTGATAGTTCCCCTCTAAGTTTGCTCATACTCCGCTTATCTAGATAAATATTAGCACACATACAAACACTAGCTAAAAGCTACATTTTATACTCCAGATCCTTTAATCCTATTTGTGATCATATAATAAGATTGGCTTTGCTTTCTTATCACCACGCACAGTGAATAGAAACCATCGCTGTTCTGCTTTATCTATTGATTAAATTTCCTCACTGCTTCTGCCCCACAGCCGCCTTTATCCGAGTGGTGGGCTCCGAGTTTGTACAGAAGTACCTGGGCGAGGGCCCTCGAATGGTGCGGGATGTTTTCCGACTGGCCAAAGAGAATTCCCCCGCCATTATATTTATTGATGAGATTGATGCCATTGCCACAAAGCGATTCGATGCCCAGACAGGAGGTGAGTGTATATGCAATTTAATCTGTATTATTGTAGCCTAGCCCTGTCCATTGCAGCTGTTGGAAAGGGCACATTTATGTGGCATCTCCAAATTATTGTGGGGTTCACATTGTTTTAAACACTAGTCATCACAATTTTATATAGAGAATATTTATAATATAATAATACACAAAAGCCATGAATATCTTGTAAATGATATCCTTATAAACGGTGACTAGTGATGTCATCAGTTATAAACGGTGAGTAGTGATGTCATTTTGGTCACACGACTCACTAAAACGTGTGTATTATAATAAATATTATACCCCTTGTTGGAAAAAAATGAGGATATTAGAAGTCACCTCGGAGTTCCATGGCCTTCGGCTTTGCGTTTTTATATGGTCATGAAACTCTTCTGTAACTTATAATATCCTTATATTTTACAATAGGGGGTACTTTATTTACTATATAAACAAAATAATCTAATTAGAGCTGTTCCACTGCAGTTGGTGGGTTGGTGTAAATACATGTAGTAAGAAGGTTTTCTCTCTCATTGACTAAAACAATGCAGTCGTCTCACGTATCATAATTTTGCTTCCTGCAGCCGATCGTGAGGTTCAGCGAATTCTGCTGGAACTTCTTAACCAGATGGATGGGTTTGACCAGACCGTGAATGTAAAGGTAAGTCCTCACCCAGGGTGACTAATATGCACTTGCTAAACAGGCTTTCCAAGGCAAGGTCAGTGCAAATGGGATAACACGACTGCACAGTCATATTTATACATGTCTTTGCCTGCAGAAATGTTTTAACTGGAGGATTTCTACATGTTGTTTAAAGGAGAACTAAACCCTAAAACTAAATATGGTTAAAAATTGCATATTTTATGTACTGAACTTATTGCACGGGGCTAAAGTTTGAGCTTGTCAATAGCAGCAATGATCCAGGACTTCAAACTTGTCACAGGGGGTCACCATCTTGGAAAGTGTCTGTGACACTCACATGCTCAGTGGGCTCTGATTGGCTGTTGAGAAGCTAAGCTTAGGGCTCGTCACTAATTATCCAGCAGAAAATGAGCTTCCCTGGCTGTAATATAAGCTGATGCTACAGGTTTGCTGATTATTCAATCCTGATGCTAATTGCACTGGTTTCTGTGCTGCCATGTAGTAATTATGTGTATTAATTACTAATCAGCCTTATATTGTGACATTTCTATTCTATGTGTACTGTATATTGTGAGTGGGTCCCTAAGCTCAGTAAGTGACAGCAGCACAGAGCATGTGCAATGAATCAGCAGAAAAGAAGATGGGGAGCTACTGGGGCATCTTTGGAGACACAGATCTTTACTGCTAAAGGGCTGTGGTTGCCTTGGGCTGGTACAGAAGCACAAAACATAATGTACAACATTTATAGCTACTTCTTTAGTTAGGCTTTAGATCTCCTTTAATAACCTATGCTTATTGGATATCAAACTGCTGAGCTTTATACCTATGGTCCACGAGGAAATAAGAATATAACGTTTTCTGAGATCATCGTACTTTTACCGATTCTTACGACACAAAATCTAGGCAGCATGATTTGTTTTGCAGCATCCAAAGTGTCAGGCATGAAAGTATGCATGGATTATTTTTGTTTCTGGGTCCCCCACGTGCCTTGGTAATCTTCTGCATAAGTGTTCAGAACACCTCTGGCATATGTAGGATATTTTATTTTGCATCTAAGGACAAGTTTGAGATGGAATGTAGGAAACTAAAGTTTGCAGGATGATAGTTTGGAGCAGAAAGACATTTTGAAGGGGTGGTTCACATTTAAGTTAACTTCAAGGGGCACATTTACTATTGGTCGAATATCGAGGGTTAATTAACCCTCGATATTCGACCGTCTAAGTAAAATCCTTCGACTTCAAATATCGAAGTCGAAGGATTTACTTTCATCGATCAAACGATTTTTCTTAGATAAAAAAATACTTAGAAAGCCTATGGGGGCCTTCCCCATAGGCTAACATTGTACCTCGGTAGGTTTTAAGTGGTGAAATAGGTGGTCGAAGTTTTTTTTAAAGAGACAGTACTTCGACTATCGAATGGTCGAATAGTCGAACGATTTTTAGTTTGAATCGTTTGATTCAAAGTCGTAGTCGAAGGTCGAAGTAGCCAAAAAAAAACCTTTCGAAATTCTTACGTTTTTTCCTAATAATCCTTCACTCAAGCTAAGTAAATGTGCCCCCTAGTCTGTTATACAACATTCTAAGTAATTTTCAATTGATCTTCATTATTTATTTCTTATAGTTTTTTTCAATTATTTGCCTTTTTCTTCTGACTCTCCAGCTTTCAGATGAATCCAATGTTTTGGATTCGGCCGAACCCCCGAATCCTTTGCGAAAGACTCGGCCGAATACCGAACAGAATCCGGGTCCTAATGTGCATATGCAAATTCGGATCCGGTTTTGCTGGCCAGAATGATTTGGCCGTATCCTGGATTTGGTGCATCCCTAGAAAAAAGCAAATGCTCTGTAAGGCTACACATTTATTATTATTGCTACTTTTTATTACCCATCTTTCTATTCAGGCCTCTCCTATACATATTCTAGTCTCTTATTCAAATTAATGCATGGTTGCTAGGGTAATGTAGACCCTAGCAACCATACTGCTGAAAGTATGAACTGGAGAGGTGCTGAATAAAAAGCTAAATAACTCAAAAATCACAAATAATAAAAAAATGAAGACCGATTGCAAATTGTCTCAGAATATTACTCTCTACTTCATACTAACATTTAACTCAAAGGTGAACAACCACTTTAATTATTTTCAATATGTCAGAATGTATATTTTTCTGGGGTAAACCTACAGTTAGGGGCATTTTCAGATTTCAGTACTCTGGTGTAGTACTTTGATTTATTTTAGTTACTACTGTAGGATGTATTCTTATTGTCTCACATTCGAAACGTTTCTTGTTCATCCGGATCAGGTAATCATGGCCACCAACAGGGCAGACACATTAGATCCGGCACTGCTGCGTCCTGGGCGACTCGACAGGAAAATCGAATTTCCGTTACCCGACCGCAGACAGAAACGTCTCGTATTCTCCACCATCACCAGCAGGATGAACCTGTCTGAGGAGGTGGACCTGGAGGACTGTATCCTTGTGCCTAATGTCTGTTACACAGAGACTCATTGGGATCTGTTATTGGGATCTCTTGGAAAGGAGATCACTTTCCTCTAGTTCAAATCCAGGGAGGTTTGGCTTGGACAGTGGGAATAATTTCACCACTTTCCTAAATCTGTAGGAGCCTGGAGTAGTAGTAGGACTGAAACAAATAGTGAGCTGCTCTTTATTTCAGTCCAGTCCAGGTCAAACGATTGTGCAAGAAAAACATTGGAAAACACCCACCGATTTTTAATGCATTTTGTGTGGTGGAGAAAAACACTGAACGCCTGTTGACTGCAATGCATTTTGGGAGTTTGCTCATCACTCTTGCTCCTATAATGCTATGATAAATATCAATGTAGAATAGTGTCATTTTGGGCAGATCATGGCTTTAGAAAATTGATTGTAGGCCTATGATTAAAGGGATACTGTCATGGGAAAAACATTTTTTTCAAAATGAATCAGTTAATAGTGCTGCTCCAGCAGAATTCTGCGCTGAAATCCATTTCTCAAAAGAGCAAACAGGTTTTTTTTATATTTAATTTTGAAATCTGACATGGGGCTAGACATTTTGTCAATTTCCCAGCTGCCCCAAGTCATGTGACTTGTGCTCTGATAAACTTCAGTCACTCTTTACTGCTGTACTGCAAGTTGGAGTGATATCACCCCCTCCCTTTTTCCGCCCAGCAGCCAAACAAAAGAACAATGGGAAGGTAACCAGATAGCAGCTCCCTAACACAAGATAACAGCTGCCGGGTAGATCTAAGAACAGCACTCAATAGTAAAATCCAGGTCCCACTGAGACACATTCAGTTACATTGAGAAGGAAAAACAGCAGCCTGCCAGAAAGAATTTCTCTCCTAAAGTGCAGGCACAAGTCACATGACCAGGGGCATCTGGGAAATTGACAATATGTCTAGCCCCATGTCAGATTTCAAAATTGAATATAAAAAAATCTGTTTGCTCTTTTGAGAAATGGATTTCAGTGCAGAATTCTGCTGGAGCAGCACTATTAACTGATGTGTTTTGAAAAAAAACATGTTTTCCGATGACAGGATCCCTTTAAGGTTCCTTGGGTGACACAAAACGCGTAAGGCTTTTCATTTTTTTACATAAAATAAAACTTTGGGCTCCTGGATTCTGGTGTTCCGGCATGTTGCCTGCCTACAATCCATTTTCTATGACTCTTTGCTGAAGGTCGGGGGCATGAGCAGCTGGACCCAACATACAAAGCGGTAAAGATTCTACAACTGCACAAGGATTCCAGCTTTTCTGTGAATTTTTGAATGGCAGATCATGGCTTTATATGAGTAGGGGGAGAGTGCAGCTGGTATGTTAAAGTTCAGTAGGAATTAGGAATACATTGATTTAGCAGCAGTGACTTCTCAATGAAGGGGTAAAGGAGACCGGTTTGTACCAACAGAGTGTGCGACAGATGATTATTCCAAGTTGTTGTTTTCCTTCACAATCACCTCAGATGTCGCTCGTCCTGATAAGATTTCGGGCGCTGACATTAACTCTATCTGCCAGGAGGTAAGTGTAACTGCTGATCTGTATCACGTGCAACTAACCGCCTCGTTCTTATATTGTTAATTTAACCCCTCCACCTACCCCCAGTGCACATATATATTCACATACCATACAGACCTCTAGATACACTCACTTATACACATACATTATATATACCAATATTAATACTAATTGTAGATTTTGGTATCAGAAAAGCCTTCAATATTCTGCTTATTTAAGAAATCATCCAAGCCCCTCTTAAAGGAGAATCCAACCTCTTATTAAAAAAAAACCCTACCCTACATAGACCCCCCTCTCTTCCTCCCCACCCCCACAGCCTAGCTGCTACCCCAGGGAAATGCCCTTCACTTTTTACTTACCCGTTGGTGCAGATTCAGGGATCGCAGTTCATGGCAGCCATTTTCCGGGTCTTTGTGTCTTCTTCTGGCACTTCAGCAATTTCCCACAATTTTGGCGCATGTGCAGTTGACGCGAAACCAGGAAATTGTTCCTACTGCGCATGCGCCGCTTCGTCAGGCTCAGTCTCAGAATACTGAAGGCCCGGAAGATGGCTGCCCTGAACTCTGATCCCTGAATCTGCAACGAGGGGTAACTGAAAAGTTAGGGGCATTTCCCCAGGGTAGCAGCTAGGCTGGGGGGGAGGGGGGGTCTATGTAGGGGGTAGTTTTTTTTTTTAAATAAGGGCCGGGCAACCTGGCCAGCCACCCCTGCTCCCCCCGCACGAAAGTTCTGTTCCTCAAATCTAAAAATGGGAGGGGCTGTGTGTGTGTGTCTATAATGTCCTCTAATGTAAAGTCTAATCATGTCCCCTAGCAAGTGACTTTGCTCCAGATAAACAACCCCAATCTCGACAGTCTCCCCTCCTAGCTGAATTCTATGGGCTGCTTAAATATGAGCTTCACAATTCCCTTTCTGACTTTAGGAGGTTGATTTATCAAGCTCTGAATATCTGAACTACGAAAAATTCGTAATTTTCGGCGCAAAAAAAATAAAATAAATAAATACCAATTGTTCAATATTTATTAAAGTTTGATGGTCTGAAAACTCAGAATCCTAAATCTAAAAGCTCTCAATGTCCCGTTTAAGTCAATGGGGAAGGTCCTAGTGTCTGCGCTGATTTCTGTACAGATATCCGATGATATCAGGGATTCGGAGCAAAAAAACTCAGAAAAAAACTTAGTTTTTGCGGAAAACTTCAGAGTTTTCCACTGAGTTTTTTTTCTTCATAAATAAGGTCCTTTTGGGAATTCAGAGTTGCTTGTTGCAGAGTTGTATATTAGAAATACTGAGATAAATTCAGACCTTGATAAATAACCCCCTAAGGCTGCCATTTTTGTATCCTAAATACTGCCTAAAGCAGACTTTAATGTAAATCATGTGACCAGCACTCATGAGGATATAGTAGGCTGGAGATGCCCAATGGATTCTTCTTCAGGTCACTATGTTCTCCATTCTGAGCCCTTTCTCCTGCTCTTTCAGGCTGGAATGCTTGCTGTCCGGGAGAACAGATACATAGTGTTGGCCAAAGACTTTGAAAAAGCCTACAAGACGGTCATCAAGAAGGATGAACAGGAGCACGAGTTCTACAAATAAACGTTACCTCCCCCTCATCCCATCGTTGATTGTCTCCCTAAAGTACATTGTGACCAGGAGTTTCAATAAAATGGACTTGTTTTTATATAGTGATGGTCATGGACATATTTAGAGGTAGTGAAGGCTCTGTACTGTCACATGTAACAAATAGGGGGGTTATGTAATAAAAGACGCTAAGGGGCAGATTTATTAATGGTCAAATTGAAAATTCTAATTTTCTAGTTTTTTATGGTCAAAATTCTCAAATTCGAATTGTGAATTATCCAACTCGATTCGAGTTTTGATTTGAATTTCGAGATTTATCACACTTTGGCCCTTTGAGAACTCAAATTGGACTATTCGCCACCTAAAACCTGCCAAGTCCATGTATAAGTCAATGGGAGAGGTCCAGGGCATGTTAGTAGCCTTCCTGACATTCAGGTTTTTTTTTTCAGGGGAAAAAACTTGAATCAAGTTTGGTCAAGTTCGATTCAAGTTTTTGGGGCTAAATGTGAGTTAAACGCGTAATAAATAAAATCTCACCCACGTTCTATTCATTCCTATGGGATACCATATTTATCAAATGGTGAGATCCACCTTTCACCCATTGATAAATAAATACAATAATATATACAGGTATGGGATCCGTTCTATGGATAACTGTTATCCAGAAAGCTCTAAATTACGGGAAGGTTGTCTCAACAATAATAGGGATTCTTATGGCTGTGTGGGTCAAAGACTTGACTGCTAGGGTAGAAGGTTTTTTCCATACTCAAATAATATTTTTTTCCTCAAGCTGATATTTTTTACATTTATGAAAAGTTGAAAAAAGAAAAATAATCGTTGACTTTCTGACCAAAATTTAGTTATTGGAAAAAAACTGAATTCTTGACTATCGATAAATTGTCACAAAGCATGTTTGAGAAAATTCATGCTTTTGGGAAACGTTTCTTTTGAATAATTTTTTTTCTATGAATTTTCTATAAGTGATCTATATATAACCATGTCTTTGAATTGAGAAAAGATAACTATACAGTCATGTACCCAAGTGTTACCCTCATTCACCCCCCACAGGATAAAGACATCTTAGATGACAGTTAGGGGGTTATTTATCAAAATACTATTTTCTGAAAACCACTCTGACCAAATCCGCGAGTTTTCCAACCTATTTATCAATATTTTTTTTTTTTACAAAAATTTCTTGTGTGGGAAAAGACTCGATAAAATTGTGAAAAAACTGGAATGTTGCAATTTTTTTGGATTTGTTGCCGTCACCTGCACGTTTTTTGGATTTCACGCCTAAAAGTTGGGACTTTTTCAGATTATTGCTTAAAAACCTCATAGCAAATACTGGAAATACAAAAAATTTTGAAAATAGACTTTCCCCCCTATTTATCAATACATTTTCACAAGAATTTCTTGTGTGAGAAAAGTCTCAGTGAAATTGCGTAAAAAATGGAATCATTATTTTTTGTCATTTGTTGTCAACAACTGAAACTTTTTTGGATTTGAATCCCGAAAGCTGCAATTTTTTTGGGCGATCATGGGATTACTAATTTCAGAGGCAAAATGTGTTTGCCGGATTTGTTGCTGACAACTGCAACGTTTTTGGATTTGACGCCCGAAAGCTGCAACTTTTTCAGATTATTGGTTAAAAACCTCAACCCTATTGAATGAGACCCAGAGCAGATCAGAATATCTGGGACATCTGCCATTGACTTTTACATGAACTCAATTCAGACTTTTAACACCATCAGGGTTTAATAAATCACACAAAAAAATTTCTATGAAACGGTGGTGTTTTCCCCTTTTAAAGTCCGACCAGAAAAAAATCTGACTTTAATAAATAACCCCCAAAATCCACAGGAACTCTGGTGCAGGTCTCTAACTCAATCTTCTTACAATTCTCAGTCTGTCCACAACCCCTCAGTTCTCACCCAATGACTGGGTGTTAATAGCAAATACCCAAAAAACAAAAATTGTTGAGAATAGACTTTTGCCCCTATTTATCAATACATTTCCACAAGAATTGCTTGTGTCAAAAAAGAAATTTTTTGATGACTGACTTGTACCTTTTAAATTCCATGCTAACACCCTTTCCAGAGCCCCCTATGCAAAAGAGATGCAAACACTATTTTCTCAGTGAATCATAATATCTTTATAATTGTTATAAACTTATACATAAAGGGTACAATATACATGAATGATACCAACTCAGTGTGCTGTCTTGCAACTTTATGTGGTAGACTAATATGCCCTGTATAACTCAGCCTGCAGCCTTGTGTCTTTATATGGTCACAGAACAACCCCTCAGTGACTTCTAATATCCTTATCATTTACAGTAGGGGGTACATTATCCCTTATAATACATGAGTGATACTCAGAGTTCCCTGTATAACTCAGCCTGCAGCCTTGTGTCTTTATATGGTCACAGAACAACCCCTCAGTGACTTCTAATATCCTTATCATTTACAGTAGGGGGTACATTATCCCTTATAATCCATGAGTGATACTCAGAGTTCCCTGTATAACTCAGCCTGCAGCCTTGTGCCTTTATATGGTCACAGAACAACCCCTCTAAACTAGTACATTTAGATCAGAAGCAATTTATCTGAATTACTTTCATTTAGCACAAGTCAGTAAGAATCACTGTTTAAAACCCCATTGAAGGCAAGAAAGCAATCAGAATTCAGAAATCATTGGGAACATAGAGTAGATACAGTTCATCAAACGACTTCGATATTTATACTCCGTGTGCTCCGTGTCAGATCCTCCAACTCGGTTTTCTTGAGTTCCTCGTATGTGAGACTCTGTCTTATGTTAAGAGCTTCGTAGGGATTTTCGTCAAGATTAGAATCCTGGGAGAATTCATTGTGAAGAATAAATCATAAAAACATTGTTATTGCAAAATTCCAGGTATTACAACACACAATTCATTCAATCATATTATATATATTTAGCTATAGCACCGCTTAACAAAAATTTGCGAATTTCTTGCGGAATTAGGGAAAAATTTGCGAAACTGCGAAACACATTGAAGTCAATGGGCCTCAAAATTATTTTGACGCGCGTCAATTTCGATGCCCGCAAAAATTTTTAAACGCACGTCTATTTTTTCCAAATGCATTAAAGTCACTGGGCATTCCGAATCATTTTGACACGCAACAATTTTTATGCACGCAACTATTCTGACGCACGCTGAAAAATTAAAAAAAATTTGGATTGTTTGGATAAAAAAAATGCATTTTTCTGTGCATTTAAATAAAAAAAATTCTGACCAAACTAGAATCTACGATTTAACCTTATTTATTATGAAAAAAAAGCATGATTTAATCGTATCAGGGGGCAAACCCCATTAATTAGCAAAACCCAAAATTGTACAGAGTTTTTCCCAGAATCTCTAAATTTTTTCGGGCTTTTTCCCAAAAAGCCAGTTTTTCTAAAATTTTTGCCAAAGGTCCGATCTAATTTCAACGCAGACCACAGAATCTTTCAAATAGGATAGGAACTGCTCCTGTTGACTTATATACAACCTTGGCATGTCTGAGATGGCGGATTTTCAGATTCTGAATTTTACCATCTGCGTGGTATAATAAATTTCAGAAGATCAAAGTTATTTTTCCTCCAAAAAATTGGATTCTATAGTAAAAAAATAGATATTTTCAAGTTTTTGGTATTCGGACTTTAATAAATAACCCCTAGAGGTCTACAGTCTCATTGAGTGATTGATGGTCTTATCTAAGATGAGATAAGCCTTAATAAGGTGATGTTAACAGTACACATTAAGAAATTCCTAGAGTAAAGGCTTCAGACTTCAAGATGTCTGGAAAATATCAAATGAAATCTAAAACATCTTAAACCATGAAAGAACTTGACAGACCTTATATATCAAAATTTCAGAATAAAGTGCACACCCATAGTCATGTCATGGACCTATAGGAGAGGTAGATAATACTGCTCAGAGAAGTAAAACTCCTGTTCAAAGTGAAAAATATTGCATCTTCATCAGGATCATGGTGTGTTGAGTGTTGACTTCTTTGTGTAGACCTGATATGTCTGCTTTATACTGATTAATGGTATATGTAAAGATAATCGACAACAAATAGCGTCACAAAACTGAGCTATCAACATGATGGAGGGCGTATGTTCATTTTGAAAGTTTGACTTACTTACATTACCTTTATATTGGCCTCGTCTGCAAGGGTGACTTTCTTTTTAATCGGGGAGTTCATCTGTTCAGCAAATTGTGTTTCCTAAAAAAAATGTATTACCTTTTCAATTTTAAAAATGGAAGAAAAATCATCTTTTTTTAATTTAAAAACAAAAATGTTGACACAATTTAACCTTATTTATTATGAAAAAAAGCATGATTTAATCGTATCAGGGACAAACCCCATTAAAAATGAGCAAAACCCAAAATTGTACAGAGTTTTTTCCAGAATCTCTCTTTTTTTACGGGCTTTTTCCCAAAAAGCCAGATTTTTTAAATTTTTTGCCAAAGGTCCTGTAACGATTGACACCCTAAACCCAGAACCGATGCCAAACACCCTGGTCTCGGCTCGTGCTTCTGACTGTAGCAGCCGCCTTTGGCTTCGAGAGGAGCCCTCAGCTACTCAGATGCCGCCAGGTCTTAATAACGAGAGGAGCAAGGCAAGGGGTTCTGGGCAGACAAAGTGGCCCAACTGTAAGCGAAAGTCTCTGGGCAGAAGGTTGTGGTACAAGGCTTTAGACAGAATCAGGGCAGAGAGACAGAGAGTAAACGTAGTCAGGCAGGCAAGGGTCAAACCAGGAAGTCAATCAGAGGGTTAAGCAGCTGGCTGCATCGCGCGTCCCTAAGAAAACCGGCGCCTGCGGTGAAGACTGATGCGGCGGGCATCCCCCCGTCCCCCTGCTAGACCACCAGGGTAAGTTGTTACAGGTCCGATTTAATTTCAACCCAGACCACAGAATCTTTCAAATAGAATAGGAACCGCTCCCGTTGACATATAAACAACCTCGGCAGGTCTGAAATGGCGGATTTTCGGATTCGGAATTTTACCATCCACGTGGTATAATAAATTTCAGAAAATCAAAGTTTTTTTTCCACAAAAAAATTGGATTCTATAGTACAAAAATAGACATTTTCAAGTTTTTGGTATTCGGACTTTAATAAATAACCCCCTAGAGGTCTACAGTCTCATTGAGTGTAAGTTCTTCCTAGAATAAAGGCTTGAGACTTCAAGATGTCTGGAAAATATCAAATGAAATCTAAAACATCTTAAACCATGAAAGAACTTGACAGACCTTAAATGTCAAAATTTCAGAATAAAGTGCACACCCATAGTCATGTCATGGACCTATAGGAGAGGTAGATAATACTGCTCAGAGAAGTAAAACTCCTGGTCATAGTGAAAAATATTTCATCTTCATCAGGATCATGGTGTGTTGAGTGTTGACTTCTTTGTGTAGACGTGATATGTCTGCTTTATACTGATTAATGGTATATGTAAAGATAATCGTCAACAAATAGCGTCACAAAACTGAGCTATCAACATGATGGAGGGCGTACGTTCATTATGAAAGTTTGACTTACTGACATTACCTTTATATTGGCCTCGTCTGCAAGGGTGACATTCTTTTTAATCGGTGAGTACATCTGTTCAGCAAATTGTGTTTCCTAAAAAAAAGTTGTTACTTTTCAATTTTAAAAATGTAAGAAAAATCATCTTTTTTTTTAAATTCAATTACAAAAATGTGGACAAATCCCTGGTTATAATATTAAAATTTTGATATGCTGATTTGGGAGTCTTAAATGTTCTACACCTATATCCTGGAACTCAAAACTTAAAGAATATGTAAACCTTTTTTTTTATCTCTAAAATTACTCTAAACATCACTTAGAATAACATAGATAGATTCTGTATTACAAGCAACTCAACTGCATCTCACTCAGCAACATTCTTGTCTAGCATGCAGCTCTGTCCCCGTTTCTTTTCGTAGCTTTACTAACCTCTCCACCTCTCCTGTGAAGACCTCAAAGAAACATCTACTGCACATGCCTGATTGATTTCCATTGGAGCATAGCTATTGGGCATGCATAGTAGACAACCCGTTGAGGTCTTCGCTGTCTAAGAATGAATGAAAGAAGAATGAAAGAGAACTCAGAGCTTCACACTAGACAAGGAAGTAGCTGAAAGAGCTGCAGTTGAGCTGCTTGAGATACAGAATCTAAATGAGACAGAAAGCAGGGAGAAAGTTATGTTATTCTGGTGGCTTCTTAAGAGTAATTTTAGGGGATTTTAATAATAAAAGACTTACTCATGCTTTAAGAAAATTTAGATTCATCCCTACCAATCAGTTTGAGCACAAAGACAGATGTTCCCTGTCAGCTCTGTAGCAATATTCTCATAAGCCCCTAAAGAAATATATTGTCTATGGTGTATTGAATTTACACATAAAAGGAGAAATGGGTCAGACAGTGATCTCTCTTGGAGACACTTAAGTAAGTTTCATTTTCCTGAATGAAAGGGGATCTTACTTACCGCGTTGTTGTTTCCTTGGTAACATGAACACAACCTGATTTTAAATTTTCTACAGAAAATGAAATAGAGCAATAAACGTATGAAAAAAACAAAATTCATAATTCAAAATGCAGGTTTTTGCAGGCTATCATCAATTCCACTGGGACCCACTTTCTCATGACATTATGGGGCAAATTCACCAAGGGTCGAATATCGGGGGTTAATTACTTTGATCGAACGATCGAAGATCGAAGGAATAATCGTTCGATCGAACGATTAAATCCTTCGAATCGAATGATTCGAAGGATTTTAATCCAATGATCGAAGGATTATCCTTCGACCAAAAAAAGTTAGGCAAGCCTATGGGGACCTTCCCCATAGGCTAACATTGAGTTCAATAGGTTTTAGATGGCGAACTAGGGGGTCGAAGTTTTTTCTTAAAGAGAAAGTACTTCGACTATCGAATAGTCGAACGATTTTTAGTTCGAATCCTTCGATTCAAAGTCGTAGTCCAAGGGTGAAGTAGCCCATTCGATGGTCGAAGTAGCCCAAAAAACACTTCGAAATTCGAAGTTTTTTTTACTTCGAATTCTTCACTCGAGCTTGGTGAATTGGCCCCTATATCCTTATACAATTAAACACGGTAATATTTTTTTTTAAATTCTAAAATCGAAATAAGAGTTTGTGTTTAGCTCAGTAATTGTTCAAAACTTTTGTTAGGGATTCAATTTAGTATTTGACCAAATCCAAAAATTGAGATTGAGAAGATGAAAAGATAAAGAAGTTTCACTCTGAACTTTTATCCTAAAATTTGTATTTTCAATGATGTTTCCTATAACAAATTTTTTATCCAGGATTTTGTGTCTAATTGCAATTTTTTCCAAAGTGAATTTGTTTTGTTCACCAGTTGAATCATTTTGCCTGTTTACACCAATCTTACTGTAAACACATTATTGTCAATTGATTTTTTTTTATTTGAATCATCATTTTTTCACTTAATCACCTTAATACAATTTGCCATTTTTTGACCACATTAGTTTTATTTATTTACTTGATATTTTGTCACTGTTATATTTTTGAGCCATTATTTTTATCATTATGAGTAATCAGACGTTATTATTAAAAATGTAATAAAAGTTATTAATGGGAAAAATAGGCACAAAAACTTTTCATAGAAACATAAAATTGACTCTATTTTGATGCAAAAACTGACAAAGACAAATGGAGGCCAAAATCTCCATAATTTAAACGGCATTGACTAAGATTACAAGCGATAGTAAAGCTTAACACCTGGTCTGATATTCAGATACATCACCTGTAGAAGGTGGGAAGATATGGAAGACCATCTGCCGTAGACTCTTAAGGATACAAATCTACTTTTTTTTTAAAGTGATTTCTTTTTTTATCTTCAATAATAAAACAGTACCTTGTACTTGATGGTAACTAAACTGCAGGAATCCATATCGGTGGCAAAACAATTCTTTTGGGTTTATTTTTAGATGTTCATTTTAGTAAACATGAAAGACCCCCTTATCCAGAAAACCCCAGGTCCCAAGTCTTCCAGATAATAGATTCCATACATGTCTGCCATATCTGAAACACATATAACTTTTTTAGTGAACTAAAAGGAGCTGTACCTCAACACGAAGAACAAAATCAGCAGAATTGTGAGGACCATAATTATTCCATACAGGAACGGAGTGAGTGGTGAACCACAATCCATGTCATTTATGGCAGCTTCTGGAAAAATACATAATTAATAACACATTTTATTTTTGAAAAACAATGCAAAATCACATAGGGTCCAAAATGGACTAAAATTATTTCTGTCTTTGAAATGGCAAATAGACCATCTGCATTCGATTATACTCATATGAGTTTCCGAAGACTTAAGGGCTATAAATCCAATTTGTTTTGGACTTTTGAAGGGATAAACCAATTTTTTTTTAATATTTTTTCATGATTGGTGTTAAAAGTTCGAATAAAAAAGTACTCCAACTCAGACCTGCCAAGATCATGTAGAAGTCAATGACAGATGTCCCGTTGATATTTTGCGATATCCGGATCTGCACTGAGTTCCGTACAATGATCCAAATATTTTGTGGTTGCCAGGCAGTAATCCGAAAAAAAAAGTCAGAGTTTTAAGGCATCAGATTTTAAAAAATCGTACGATTCAGATTTTTTTCACTATTTTATCTGGTCTTTTCCTGCATAAGAAATTTTTGTGAAAATGTTTTGATAAATAGGGGTGGGGTCAGTGCAGATTTGGTCTGAGTGGTCTTCAGAAAATTGTGAGAAAAAGTGAGAACATTTCGGATTTTGATAAATTGTATACAGTATAGGGCAGATTTATCAAGGGTCGAAGTGAATTTGAGGGAATTTTCGAAGTAAAAAAAAAAAGTAATTTTTTGGATACTTTGAACATCGAATAGGATACTACGACTTCGAATTTACTTAGAATTCCAAGTAAAAATAGTTTGAATATTCGATCATTTGATAATTGAAGTACTTTTAAAAAAACTTCGACTTCAATACTTCGCCAAATTAAACCTGCCGAAGTGCTATGTTAGCCTATGGGGACCTTCTACACCATTTTTCTAAGTCATTACACATTGAAGTAAAATCATTCGATTCTAACGATTTTACTTCGATCAATCGATGGCCAAATTCGGTGAAAAATCCTTCGACTTCGATATTCAAAGTCGAAGTATTTTAATTAGATGGTCGAGTTTCGAAGTATTTTATACTTCGAAATTCGTCCCCTGATAAATCTGCCCTATGTTTTCTATGATCTCAAGGGGTGTGGTATCATCAGTTTTGTTTAATTTTTGTTGAAATATTTGTAGAATTGTTTTTTTATTCTGACCAATGTTGTTTTTTTTTTTAGTTTTACTTCTGTGTAAGGCTTATTTGCCTTTGCAGTAACCCATGTGATAAACATGTTTTCTTCCCCTGTAAATAAATCATGAGTGAATCATTAAAGGGGACCTGTCACCCTAAGAAATAATTTCAAATTCTTTTCTATCATGTTAGTTGAGCAAAATAAACTTTACTTACACTGTATTTATTATTTAAGTTTTGTTTCCTTCTGTTTTGGAATTATACAATCACAGCAAGCAGGTAGCAGCCATTTTGTGGACACGGTTATTAAGGGAAATTGTGTATCACCCAAAAATCTTGTGTATGAACCAGAATGAGGGACCTAATGTCCATGTGCAGTGCCCTACACAATTATAGAGCATGAGGAGGGAAGGGGGAATGTGGGGAGAGCAGAGACATGTAGGAAGTGCTGAATGGAAAGTGAAAGTAATTGACTGCCCCTCCTCTATGCCACGGGCATAGAGGCGGGGCAGGTAATATTTGATTGACAGTTTAGATATTTAAACACCTTTTTAACAGGTATGGATGTTTTAATGAAAAAAATTTTTGGGGTTCCATATTTAATTTGGAAAGGACTTTCATTATGCAGTTTTTTATGTGTAGGTGACAGGTCCACTTTAAGGGGCAGATGTATTAAGGGTCGAATATCGAGGGTTAATTAACCCTCGATATTCGACTGGGGAATTAAAATCCTTCGAATATCGAAGTCAAAGGATTTAATGATAATCGTTAATCGATTAAACGATTAAATCCTTCGAATTGAACGATTCGAAGGATTTTAATCCATCGATCGAAGGATTATCCTTCGACCAAAAAAAGTTAGCCAAGCCTATGGGGACCTTCCCCATAGGCTAACATTGACTTCAGTAGCTTTTAGGTGGCGAACTAGGGGGTCGAAGTTTTCTCCTAAAGAGACAGTACTTCGACTATCGAATGGGCGAATAGTCGAACGATTTTTAGTTTGAATCGTTCAATTCAAAGTCGAAGTCGTAGTCGAAAGCCAAAAAAACACTTCGAAATTCGAAGTATTTTTTCTTCTATTCCTTCACTCGAATTTAATGAATGGGCCCCCTTATGTACAAATACAAACCTTTCATTACAATGGAAATCTTTGCATCAGAGAAAGCATTTCCAATCAGATTGTGAGCAATGCATTCATATTCCCCAGAGATTATCTCGCTTTTGTTCATCAACAGAGTTGGGTTAATCTGGGTTATTAAAGGAAAATTATTCCTCAACCATGTGAAGTGCGTAACTTCTGGATTGCTGCTGGAAACTCTGCACTTCAGTTCAATTGTGCCATCGCTGCTTTCGCATTTAATAATCTGCACTCCCTTTGCAGCATCTATATAAAAAAAACACACGAATGAGAAAAATCCAACATGGAAAAAAAAACATGGAAGAGAATTTCAGTCCAACATCATTCCTTATGTCACCACTTTACAAACTCTTTTTAGAAACACACTGGGGCAAATTTACTAAAGGGTGCATTGTGTTTTGGGGTGAAAAAAATCGCAACAATGACGTTACGCAGCACATTCACCAATTTACTAAAAGGTGCAGAAGACAATTCGCTAGTAAAAAATCTCCGTGCTAGAGAACTTTCGCTCCGTTTCAACAGACGATTTTTCACTCAGGCAAACGATTGTTAATCCACAACTTTATGGGGCAGATTTATCAAGGGTCGAATTTCAAGGGTTAAAAAACCCTCGAATTCGACCCTCAGAGTAAAATCCTTCGAATATCGAATTTGAAGGATTTTAGCGCAAAGCTTCGATCGAAGATCGAATAATGAAATCGTTCGAATCGAACGAATCTAACGATTTTAAGCGATCGATCGAAGGATTTTTATTCGATCCAAAAAAACTTTGAAAAGTGCTGAGGAAGGTCCCCATAGGCCAACATTGGACTTCGATAGGTTTAAAGTGGCGAAGTATGAAGTCAAAGTTTTTTTTAAAGAGACAGTACTTTGATTATCGAATGGTCGAGCGATTTTTACTTTGAATCGTTCGAATCATTCGATTCGATCGAATTCAATCGAATTTGACCAATTCGATGGTGGAAGTACCCAAAAAATTACTTCGAAATGCGAATATTTTTTCATTCAAATTATTCACTCGAGCTTAGTAAATCTGCCCCTAAGTGTAAACTTTCCAATACGTTACCCTTTTCACAATATGGTTCTACCTGGCGAATTGTATGAGCAACATCGTCAACATCATATCCTGTATTCGAAAAAAGTCAAAAAAAGAAAAAAATACGAGTTTTTTTTCCATATTTTAATGTGAAATTATTTTAAAAGTTGTAACTGTTAAATATATGTCATTTGCACTTTTTTTTAACTCTTTGAAATTCATGACACATTTGTATTAGGGTGGGCTAGGACAATAGAGGATCTCTTTTGTCTTTATTTCGCATCCTTTAATAAAAAGTGGCCACTTCCAGCAATTTCACCATCACTAATAAAAAGATACATATGCCCTTTATGTACCTGCCTTATTTATCAATGGGTGGAAGTGAAAGTTCACCCTTCGATAAATATGCCTTTCAAAATCCCATAGGAATGAATGAAGAATGGCAGAATTTTACTCTAGCGGACTGTGGCGATCTCTAACTTCAGTCTTTGATAAATATGCCCCTATGGCACCCAAAAATTGGTACTTGTATCCAAATGTATGCTTCTATTTCCATGAATTAGACTCCTCAATGCCTGACACTTAGGGGGTTATTTATTAATATCCAAAAAGTTCTAATTTTTTCTGAAAAAATAGTAAAAAAATCTGAATCCTAATCTTTTCGCAATTCTGCGTTTGAACCCTTAAATTTTTTCATAAATTTGTTTCCTTTAGTACCAATGTTCTACTGCTTGTAAGCTCAGGTAGACCAGGAGAGCCCATACTTTAGTAATGCGAGGTCTACTTGAAGGGGCACATTTACTAACCTCGAGTGAAGGATTAGAATAAAAAAAACTTCGAAATTCAAAGTATTTTTTTAGCTGCTTCGACCATCGAATTGGCTACTTCGACCTTCGACTTTGAATCAAATGATTCGAACTAAAAATCGTTCGAATATTCAACCATTCGATAGTCGATAGTCGAAATACTGTCTCTTTAAAAAAACTTCGACCACTTACTTTGCCACCTAAAACCTACCGAGCACTAATGTTAGCCTATGGGGAAGGTCCCCATAGGCTTTCTAGCCAATTTCTGATCAAAGGAAAATCGTTGGATCGATGGATTAAAATCCTTCGAATCGTTCGATTCAAAAGATTTAACGATTTTTCATTAGATCGAACAAATTGCGGTAAATCCTTTGACTTCGATATTCGAAGTCAAAGGATTTAACTTCGATGGTCGAATATCGAGGGTTAATTAACACTCGATATTCTACCAATAGTAAATGTGCCCCATAGTGATGTTGTCCCATTATGATCTACATACATAAAAGCATAGTTAGCTTTCTGTTCCATGGCAAATATTCCTTAAATAAAGAATTATGGGGAATTGTATATTGCTATATCTTATGTGACCGTAGCATAATAAATAACTAAATGAAAAGCATAAAATAGGAGGGTGATTTAGACACGATGTTTGTTGGCAGTGTCTTGAGATCTACTTATCACCAGCTAAAGGTCTACTGGTCCCCATCTACCTTTCGGGCAATCCTGAGCTAGATCCTCTGCTTTGCTGAATCACCTACTGACCTTGGCATGTTTAGTGGATTTGATCATTTGCTAATTTCTTTTCTAACCCTACCCGTCCTGACCACAGCTGCCTACTGGTTTTGCCGCCTACTTCTCTTCCAGCACATGGAATTGGTAGGATGAATGGACATCATGTTGACCATTACAGACCAACCTCAGGTGCCAGAGCAAAAGCACATATCAAAGGCACTTGCTAAGTTCAGGGTCTCTCTATGTTCTGCCCTTTCAGCCGGATAAAAAATCGAGTGCAAAGTGCAGGTCCCTCCTTCTCCTGCAGTCACCATCAACTCAGGTAATGGTCACCTCATGCTCCTGCTTTTAACCACTAACATCAGAACTGCCCACCAGTGACCATTGCTCAATTTACCCATGGTTTCCGACTTCTTCTAGTCCTGCACCAATTTAGTTAGAGGCACCATGTCTTAAAGCTTAATCTTTGAGATGTCAACATCTACCAAACCCATGGGAGCACTAAGAGTACAAACTCCCTTCACTCTGTCCAACCTTTAGATGCTGCAGCCCTGTGGAAAGGTGCATTAGATGCCTCCTCTGATGAGTTTCACAATTGGATATGGCAGTGGCATGTGGAGTGATTTTGAGTTTTTGTGGCTTGTTCAGTAGGGAAAAAACCCCTCCAAGAAGATGAGTTTGTCCTCCACCAAAACATCTTGAGCTTTTCATGACAAGTGATTATCTCTTGAAAATGGACCAAATCATTTTAGGTTGATCCACCTCGTCCCACCTTGTTTTGCACAGACTCTTCCAATCTTTCCACCCACTCACAGGTAAGTTCTTTTCATTTGGGGCTCATCAATTTGGACTAGTCCGCCTCAATCATTTGGGATAGGGTGTATATACATTTGCACATGTACAATATGTGATTATTCAAATGATTTTTACAGTCACTTGACTTTCATATACACTTTATTACTGGGTCAAAATCTTTGTAAGGGGCACTCACAAAGAGATTTTTTTAAAAAATGCTTTGATTCCGTCCAAATAGTTTCATTTTTTTTAAACATGTGTCCTGATATCTGACTAATCGCTCTCTTCATGTGTGTGTTAATATTTATTTTTAGAACTTCTAATACAATATCTGATTTGAAGGCCTGCCTGTTGCTAGGGTAAGTGGAAGCCTAGTAACAAGACAGCAGTTTAGAATTCAAACTGAACAACTGAACAAAACATTCAGAAAATATTTTTTTTAAAAGAAATTCAGAGCATCTACAAATTGTTGGTGCAAGTTCTGAAAATCCCATTTAAATCGCAATGCCCTAGATCATGTTACATACATTTTAATGGAATGAGCAGATAAGGGGATTTTCCTTTCCCATGAATATTCTGTGCAGTGCAGAAATAGGGTTCCCTTGACCAGCTCACATTCTTCAGTGTAATCTTCTGCCATTGCCCCACTGGCTTCACAATCTCCACTCCCTTGAACCATTGGTAGGAATGTATATCTGGGTTGGCCTTGCTGATACATAATAACGTAACGTTATCTCCCTCTTTTAAATCAGGATCTCCGAGGATAACAGCTGTTGTGTTCTTTGGTGGATCTGTTTAAAGTAAAGAAAAGGTGAGATCATTTCACAAAAGGAAATCTGGTCTTCAATTTAAAAGATAAAGAAAAGAAATTTAGTGACCATGTTTTCTTAGGGCAGGACTACTCGGCCGATTCCATTCAATTCAGTTGTCGGATCTTGTTGCATCGTTGATGTGGTGCAACACGACTCTGTGTCTGCATCCGACAGTCTTCTCGCATCAACAATGCGACACAACCCGACACTGCCGTTACTTACCTTGACCTTACATACATTCCTGTGTTTCCTCTTGTCTCTGTCTCTATATATTAGGTACCTATCTAGTGTTACCAATCCCTATTTCTGTAGGGAAATGAGAGAGAGCAGACAGTAACCCTTCCAACACTTTCCTCTTGTCTCTATATATTAGGTACCTATCTAGTGTTACCAATCCCTATTTCTGTAGGGAAATGAGAGAGAGCAGACAGTAACCCTTCCAACACTTTCCTCTTGTCTCTATATATTAGGTACCTATCTAGTGCTACCAATCCCTATTTCTGTAGGGAAATGTGAGAGAGCAGACAGTAACCCTTCCAACACTTTCCTCTTGTCTCTATATATTAGGTACCTATCTAGTGCTACCAATCCCTATTTCTGTAGGGAAATGAGAGAGAGCAGACAGTAACCCTTCCAACACTTTCCTCTTGTCTCTATATATTAGGTACCTATCTAGTGCTACCAATCCCTATTTCTGTAGGGAAATGAGAGAGAGCAGACAGTAACCCTTCCAACACTTTCCTCTTGTCTCTATATATTAGGTACCTATTGTGGAAGGAAAAGTCTTGCAGGCCCTAGATGGCCCCTCGCATTCCTTAGCCCCCCTCCAAGGTAGACTGAGCAGTTTCAAAGTGCCCATGGGGCCCTTCTATGAACTGTTTCAAGACTACCCAGGAGACAGTGTGCCATCTGAGAAGGTCCTTATCAGTAGTATGTTATGTTATCCTTTTGCTTCTAGCAGGTGCCCTGGCCTTGAAGCTCTCCCACTATGTTACTCCCTTCTCGTTCACATAGCTAGCTAACACTAGATAATTGTACACTGAGACACTATGATAGATACTTGGCAATACTCCCTTTTCTCCCTAGAGAGGCCTTTTCCCATTGAAGTTCCTCTCCTGAAGGGTATATAATGTGTGGTCAATCTTTTGTTTCTCAGTTCTGACCTACTTGTGTATCAGAACCCACGGAGCTCGTGTATGTTTATTATATAAATAATAAACTTGGATTATTCCTTTTACCTCGGTGATCTCCGGTCTTTGGATTATTCCCTAACACTATCTAGTGTTACCAATCCCTATTTCTGTAGGGAAATGAGAGAGAGCAGACAGTAACCCTTCCAACACTTTCCTCTTGTCTCTATATATTAGGTACCTATCTAGTGCTACCAATCCCTATTTCTGTAGGGAAATGAGAGAGAGCAGACAGTAACCCTTCCAACACTTTCCTCTTGTCTCTATATATTAGGTACCTATCTAGTGTTACCAATCCCTATTTCTGTAGGGAAATGAGAGAGAGCAGACAGTAACCCTTCCAACACTTTCCTCTTGTCTCTATATATTAGGTACCTATCTAGTGTTACCAATCCCTATTTCTGTAGGGAAATAAGAGAGAGAGCAGACAGTAACCCTTCCAACACTTTCCTCTTGTCTCTGTCCCCATATATTAGGCTGCTATATCGAGGGGCAGATTTATCAAGGGTCGAATATTGAAGTGGAAAATACTTCGAAATTCGACTATCGAATAGAATTCTCCGACGTTCGAAGTCGGAGGATTTTATTCATCGTACGATTGTATTCCGATCGTAGTACGATCGTACTTCGAATTGTACGATTCGAATGATTTTATTGTACGATCGTACGATTTTATTGTACGATCGTACGATTTTCCTTCGACATTCAAAAACTTAGAAATATGCTCTGGCAGGTCCCCATAGGCCAACATAGCACTTTGGCAGGTTTAAGTTGGCGAAGTATTGAAGTCGAAGTTTTTTTAAAGAGACAGTACTTCGACTATTGAATGGTCGAATATTCGAACGATTTTTACTTTGAATTGAAGTCTAATTAAATTCGAAGTCGTAGTATCCTATTCGATGGTCGAAGTATCCAAAAAATTACTTTGAAATTTGAACTTTTTGTACTTTGAAAATTCACTCGAACCTTAGTAAATCTGACCCCTGGTGTTACCAGTACCTATTTCTCTAGGGGAATGAAAGCAGAACAGGCAGTAAAAATTTTCTCATTGTAATCCAAAATATACAATTTACTGGTAAAAAATTAATTATTTTTACCCCTTTCTTGAGATGTTCAAGACAAGTAAGACCAAAAAAAACAAAAAAAAATCATAGCCCAATCATGGCTTTCATTCTTGGCATCCAAAGCGTGTACTCAGCCAGCCTGTGAACAAGTTCTATTAAAGGACTGTATAACATGATGGCAGTCTATATTACATTCCATACTACTTTGTAATAATAAATATTAATATTATAATCTATAAATATAAATGGTTTATTTATAAAGAATTGGATCTGCCCAATGGAAGCTTAACTTCGATTACGGAATGAGTTTCAACTGTCATAAACGTTTGCAAAATTGCTTAAAATAACTTTATGACATATTATTAGTGATGGGCGAATCGCGCCGTGTTCCGTTTTGACGCGGCTGCCAGTTTTTTCGACGCCGGCGCCGTTTTTTGCGCCGCGTCCGTTTTTTCAGAAACAATTTTTTTAATGCCGGCGAATTTTTGGCGCAAATTTTCGCGGGCGTTTCGCAATTTATTCGCTGGCGATGAATCGCGCAAATTCGCCGCAAATTCTCGCCTGGCGAATAAATTCGCCCATCACTGCATATTATTATAATTTTGGGGGGCTCGGTTACATTATTCCTTTATTAACATATTAACATATTAATAATACATTTTACAGTTGTGATATTTGTGTCTACCAATCTCTCTGACTTCAAAGTAGGGATGCACCGAATCCAGGATTCCGTTCAGAATATCGGCCATGATTCTGCCTTTTTCAGCAGGATTCGGCCGTACTGAATAGGAATCCTAATTTGCATATGCAAATTGGGGTCGGGGAGAGAAATCAAGTGATTTTTTGTCACAAAATAAGGACGTAAAAAATTTTTCACAGTCCCACCCCTAATTTGTATATTCAAATTAGGATTTTTATAATTCCAGAATTAGGATTCGGCCTCGGTTCGGTATTCGGCTGAATCTTTTGAGGAGGATTCGGGGGTTCGGCTAAATCTAAAATAATGGATGTGGTGCATCCCTACTTCAAAGAAATATTTATTATTTTAGAGCAAAACCAACTAGTTATGTCTAAAGTGCAGTTAATGAATCAGAGAATAATAACTATTATTATTATTATTGATAATTACTAATTTCATACTTACAATTCAAGCTGATTAGAGATGACTGGCTGCTTTGCCCACTGGGGTAAATATATGTACAATGAATTCCTGCTCCATCATCCTCGTATGTAGGAGTAAAAATGAATTCTGTAGCAACTGTTACTTTTGAATGAATAAATCTTTGGATTTTCCGCGATATATAGTTATACTTAATTTCCCGGTGCATTTTGGCTCTTGGAGGTCTAGAGGCACACGTATGTTCTGTCTGGCAAATAACAGTAACAAGCTCTCCTTCAACAATTGCCCTTTGTTTGGTTAGAAATGGCCGAGGCGGGGAAGCTGAGAAATAGTAAAAAAGCAGATTTCTGTAGTGCAAATCTTTAAAATATTAATAGAGGTACCTGTTATCCAGAATGGCAACCTGGGGTTTTCCGGATAACGGATCTTTCCCTAATTTGGAACTTCATACTTTAAGACCCAAATTCACTAAGCGCCGAAGCGCCTAACACTAGCGTCAATTCGCTAGCGTTGGGCATTTTCGTTACTTCGCAAATTCACTAACGAACGCTGGCGTAAATTCGCTAGTGTTACTTCGCACCCTTACTCCTGGCGAACTTTCGCTACGGACGTAACTACGCAAATTCACTAACGCTTGCAGTGTACTGAACGCTACCTTTTACGCCAGACTTCCTTCGCCACCTCAGACCGCTTCGCTTAGCGAATCAACGCTAGCGCAACTTCGCAACCTTACGCTACCCCTGTGCGCAACTTCGGATTTTAGTGAATTTGCGGAGCGCTCGCGAAACTACGCCTGGCGCAACTACGAATCTTAGTGAATTTGCCCCTAAGTCTACTAGAAAATCAACTAAACATAAAATAAACCCAATAAGCTGGTTTTGCTTCCAATAAGGATTAATTATATCTTAGTTGGGATCAAGTACAAGCGACTGTTTTATTATTACACAGAAAAAGGAAATTATTTTTAAAAATTAAATGGAGGTTTCTGGATAACCAGTTTCTGGATAATGGATCCCATGCCTGTTTAATCATTTTAAAATATTCTAAGCATTGGTAATACATTAGTGAAAACACAGAGGGGCAGATTAATTATGCTTTGTAAAAATTGCACCAGCCCAAAGTTTCAGCTTGTCAATAGCAGCAATGATCCAGGACTTCAAACTTGTCACAGGGGGTCACCATCTTGGAAGTGCTAATATAGTTTATATAAACAAGCTGCTGTGTAGCCATGGGGGCAGCCATTCAAGCACAGGATACACAGTAGATAACAGATAAGTACTACTATAGTTTATATAAACAAGCTGCTGTGTAGCCATGGGGGCAGCCATTCAAGCACAGGATACACAGTAGATAACAGATAAGTACTACTATAGTTTATATAAACAAGCTGCTGTGTAGCCATGGGGGCAGCCATTCAAGCACGGGTACCAGGCAGATACACAAAAAACAGTGGTCGCCGGGCGGAAAAGACAGGTATGTCTGTATAAAAATCGGCTGCGTGCGGCGCCATTTCGCCGGATATTCGCTATTATTTTTCAAGTGTGACACGACAAGGGCCGGAAATCGCTATACATAAGTACTACTATAGTTTATATAAACAAGCTGCTGTGTAGCCATGGGGGCAGCCATTCAAGCACAGGATACACAGTAGATAACAGATAAGTACTACTATAGTTTATATAAAACAAAGCTGCTGTGTGCCAAGGGGGCAGCCATTCAAGCACAGGATACACAGTAGATAACAGATAAGTACTACTATAGTTTATATAAACAAGCTGCTGTGTAGCCATGGGGGCAGCCATTCAAGCACAGGATACACAGTAGATAACAGAAAAGTACTACTATAGTTTATATAAACAAGCTGCCGTGTAGGCATGGGTGCAGCAATTCAACCTGAAACAGGAGAAAAGACAACTAGAAAAAAAAGCAGATAACAGATAATCTGTGCAATAGAATACCGTGGTATTCTACAGAGCTAATATGGTTTCTGCTATGTAAATTTGTGCTTTGAATGGCTGCCCCCATGCCTACACAGCAGCTGGTTTTATAATTATAGTAGTTTTTCTGAAACAAACACACAACTTTTACCAGTGCAGGGCAACTATTCATTGTATTTTAATTATTTTAAAACACTTTAATTTTTTGGTGTTACTGTTCCTCTAAGAAGCAAAAGCAAAGTCTGCAGATATGGTTCCAACTATCTATAACGTAATCTCGTGAGTCGGTGCCTATTTTTCAAATTTCTCATTTTTTTTCAAATCAAATTTAGGTTTTTTATTTCTTAAAACTCAAAAAATTTGAGATTTATAAAGTGCAAATAAGTGATGGGCGAATAAATTCGGTAGGAATTTCTGTGTTGTCGTCAACATTATTTGGACGGCCATTGACTTTAATGCCCGTGTCAAAATTCTCAGAGGCTTTTCATTGACATTACCATTTTAGGGGTTTTAGAGGTTTTTAAAACCACAACTAAACTGACAAACTCTAAAACCATGTTTGTTGTTGAATTTATTTTAAAAAACCTCTAAAAGTTCTAGTTTTTCAGAAAAAAACCTAGTAAAAAAAAAAGAAAACATCTTAAAATCCGAATTGATTATAAAATGGTCCTTGACAACGTTTACTTGACACATTTTTGTATTCAAGGTTTCTGTGGTTTTTACACTTAATAAATCTCGAATTTGTAGAGCTTTTTTTAAATAAAATAGGAAAACCATGAATTTTTAAAGATTTCTGGAAAAACTAGAAATTCGATTGTTAGTAAACAAGCCCCTAAGTTTGCCCAAAAGCATTAACCAATAGCAACCAATCAGCAGGAAGCATTTACTGGTCATCTGATTAAAACCAAATATCTTATTGGTTGCAATGAGTTACTGCTCCTGAGCAAATTTAGTCCCTTTATTACAAATGGGGGTTAGAGTTTAATCAAAGTTTTAAAAAACTCTAAAACCACTAGAATTTGAATGTTGATAAATGGGCCTCCCTGTGTATGTTTTGTAGTCTGTAGTTTTTTTGTCTTACTCTTCTTTCAATATTTTCTCTTCACCACTTTGCTTTATAAAGTGGTAATAGAACCATAGAACAATAGAAGAATGCAGAATAGAACAATAGGACTGAGTTGAGAACCTGCATTGCTTCACACCGTTTCACACTGCCCTTCCATACACATTTTTTTTTTAAATTATACTTAAAGGGGAACTATCGCAAAAATTTTAATTTATTATAAGCTTCATCACACTGAAATAAAAAACTTTCTAAATACAATCAATTAAATATTCTCTACAGTTTCTGAAACTTATACCTCTCTCAGCATCTGTTTCTCCTCATTCTTTCTTCTTTCAGGAGTTGGGTGTCAGATGAATGATCCAATATATCTTATAGGGAGGCTCCTTTTGCCTAGAAGATGTATTAGAGCTCACTCTATTAAACTCACCAGAAATCATGTCTCTCTACATGCAGAATTTGTGCAAAAGGCAGTTATTTTGTTAGATTTAAACTCACCAGACATCATGTCTCTCTACATGCAGAATTTGTGCAAAAGGCAGTTATTTCATTAGATTTTGTTTATACTGGAATCGTTCTGGCTAAAAGGAGCCCCCTTATAAGATATATTGGATCTAACTGTCAGTGAATATCTGACACCCAACTGCTGCATGAAGACAGAATGAAAAGAAACAGATGCTGAGAGAGGAATAGTGAAGATAAACTTGATTATTTCAGAAACAATGCAGAATATTTAATTGATTGTATTTAGAAAGTTTCTTATTTCAGTATGATGACGCTTATATTACATTTTTATTTTTGAGATAGTTCCCCTTTCAGTTACTGGGGAAATATATTTTATGTCTCCCCCTCCATGGAATACATTGAGAATAAAAAAAATAGATACGGTGCTCAGTAAAACAGGTCAAACTTCTCTGCTTACATTTTAAGAACCCCAAAAGATGTCCTGGACAAGCCCATAAGTTAACAGGGAAGCCTGTATCAGAGAGTTAAAGAGGCTGGCAAGTTTAAAGAGATACTGTCATCGGAAAACATTTTTTTTTCAAAACACATCAGTTAATAGTGCTACTCCAGCAGAATTCTGCACTGAAATCCATTTCTCAAAAGAGCAAACAGATTTTTTTTATATTCAATTTTGAAATCTGACATGGGGCTAGACATTTTGTCAATTTCCCAGCTGCCCCTGGTCATGTGACTTGTGCCTGCACTTTAGGAGAGAAATGCTTTCTGGCAGGCTGTTGTTTTTCCTTCTCAATGTAACTGAATGTGTCTCAGTGGGACATGGGATTTTACTATTGAGTGTTGTTCTTAGATCTACCAGGCAGCTGTTATCTTGTGTTAGGGAGCTGTTATCTGGTTACCTTCCCATTGTTCTTTTGTTTGGCTGCTGGGGGGGAAAGAGAGGGGGTGATATCACTCCAACTTGCAGTACAGCAGTAAAGAGTGATTGAAGTTTATCAGAGCACAAGTCACATGACTGGGGGCAGCTGGGAAATTGACAATATGTCTAGCCCCATGTCAGATTTCAAAATTGAATATAAAAAAATCTGTTTGCTCTTTTGAGAAATGGATTTCAGTGCAGAATTCTGCTGGAGCAGCACTATTAACTGATGCGTTTTGACAAAAAAAATTTTTTCCCATGACAGGATCCCTTTAAGTAAAAATATGGGAAAAAGACAAACCTTAATAAAATAAAATATTTCATATATTTAATGAAACCAATTGTATAAAATTTTTGTCATTTTGCTTTGACTGATGAGCTATAAGCTTACCTAGGACCTGTACTTGAATCATGCTCCGGTTGAAATCATATGCCGTAACATTATCGACTCTTGGATAATAATATTTCCCATCTTCAGAAGTCACGTTGTCTATGTGCAGACTACACAGGAATCGCGATTTTTTGACAAGCGATGTGCGGCGTTCGTAATGAGCTAGAAGCGGCGTTGTGTTCCAGCTGTCAAAAATCACATGATGCTGATCTTGATCATAAACATACCACATCACATGATACGGCTGACGGGAATTAGGTCTGAAATGACAGGGGATCTCCACACAGGAGCCCTTCAGTGCTTCTAGGTATTTTGGAATGCTGAAGACCACTTGTTGTCCACATGACGCTAGATGTAACAAAAAAAAGAAGAGGAAAACACGGACAAAAAGAAGAAGAAGAAAGAAAACAAAATAATTTATTAATTACAGAAATCATTTCTAACTGGCAGCTAATTAGTGGGAGTATGAGTTCCTGCATCATCTACTGTGCAATTGTATTGAGACTCAGGACTGTAAAATCTACCGCAATCGACCACAATTTTTTTGTGGGAGCATCTGTTCTTATTCCCTATTAATTTCTTCTCGTTTCTTCTCCTGCATCTTGCTCTCCAACCAGTAGCTCATGAGCAAAATGTTGCTCCCCAACCCCTTGGATGTTGCTCTCAGTGGCCTCCAAACAGGTGATTATTTTTGAATTCCAGGCTTGGAGGCAGGTTTTAGTGGCATAAAAACCAGGTGTACTGCCAAACAGAGCCTCCTGTAGGCTACCAGTCCACATAGGGGCTACCAAACAGCCCTTATTTGACATCCCCATGGGCTTTTTCATGCTTGTGTTGCTCTCCAACTCTTTTTTACATTTAAATGTGGCTCATGAGTAAAAAAGGTTGGGGACCCCTGTCTTAAATTGTATTATCCATCTGTATCTTCACTGAAAGTGTTGGCAGAGCTGCAGATGAATGAGCCACTCAAAGAATGGACAAGTGGTGAGAAATATCGTCTCCTGTAGAACCAAACCCGGCACAGCTCATTAGTTTTTGCAGGGCTTTCAATGTGCTACTAATAAAGACATAAAGTAACTATAAACAAGGGAAAACTGCTTTATTGGGACACAGTGCACTTGGGATGGGCCTATAAGTGTCACGGCCGGCACCCAATACCAGAACAAATGCCAAGGACCCTGGTCTCGGCTTCACCAGTAGTGTGACCACCTTTGGGCTTCGGGAGGAGCCCTCAGCTTACTTGGGTGCCACCTGGACTTAACGAGGGGTACAAGGCGAGATGTTCTGGCTGGCAAAGGGGCATGACCGGATAGCAAGAGTTTTTGGGCAGAAGGTCAAGGACAAGGCGTCAGGTGGAAACAGAACAGACCGGATCAGGACAGGCAGATAACAGAATCGTCAGGCAGGCAAGGGGTCAAAACCAGGTAATCAGACAGACTGGATAAGGCAGAAGGATGGTCAGACAGGCTGGGTCGAGGCAGGCGGATATCAGAATTGTCAAACAGGCAAGGGGTCAAACCGGGTGATCAAGCAAGGGGTTAAGCATGAAGAGTTGTCGTAGGCAGGCGAGGGTCAGGATACAGAATGCAGAGTAGTCAGGAACAGGCTGGGTCAAACACGGATAATCAGTCAGGATAGCAAATTCAGAAACAGGTAGCAAAAGCTCAGGAAACCTACAGGATAATGAATGGCCTTAATAGAACATCGGTGCCACTGGCTAGCAGGTACAAGGACCCAGGGTAAAGGTATTTCTTACAATAAGATAACAACTGTCCACCCTTGTGGATAGACCATCCTCGCCTATTTCAATCACTACAAATAGAGTTCATGCATCTCCACTGAATGTAAAATAAATCAGAAGATCCATGTATTACATGCGGGCAGTGCAATAGAGCTTTCTTACATGTGATATATGTTACCTTTTAAAAGAAGGAAGAAGGAAATCTTCATAAAAAGAATCATCGTTGTCAGTGATCAAAATGGATTTTCTCTTTCCTGCTGTAAAAAAAAACCATGTGAGGTTCTATTTATACCTAGATTTGGGAATAACTGTTGTATAAACTGGCTTTAGACTAGGCCCTCTTAGGTCCCCCTAGAAAAACTGATTAGGGCCAACCTAAGGAAATCGTACTTGCAGGAAAAATCTATTCCTATTCCTATTTTTTATCAAATGTTTCGGATAATGGAATGGAAACCAGCATCAACCCCTCGACCATCATGAAGGCAACAAAACATCTTCTAATTGTTAAAGGGACCATCTGCCGTTGTTTTTTTAATGACTTTAACAGGTGTTAGCTGGAGTATTTTCTGATTCATTTTTTAGCAGCTTCGGAGCATAATAAATCTTAAAAATGTCAAGGTTTTTTTCCCCTTCTAAAAATGTGGATTCTTCCCCTTAAAAACTCAACTCAAAAAAATTGAGGTTTTATAAATAGGCCCCATTGTAATTATGCATTTTCTACCTAAGCCCAACTAAATCAGCTCATGTTAAAAAACAAAGTTTATATTTTTTCCCTTTAACTTTCAATGGCTCTTTTATTAAATGGGTGTACCATGCAATAAAACAGGCAGAAAGTGCCAAGATGTGTCAGAATTCTGAAATTACCCAAACATCTCTTGGCTGGCTGGTAAAAGGTGTAGTAGAAACATCCACACTGAGGTTTTCCATGTGATTCTCAAAGTGGCTACTTTGGTTTTCTGAACAGTTTTTTCATGGGATTCCCATTGCCAGTGAGTGAGCATGACTTTGGCAACTTTGATGCCATGTTTTGAACAGGGGGGTAAAACATCCAGCATTGCTATAAGTTTTAAAGACCTGCTCTGCTGCTGCCCTATGCTCCCTGTGTATGCCATACTCTGCCTGCCTTATGCTCCCTGTGTGTGTGTGCCATACTCTGCCTGCCCTATGCTCCTTGTGTGTGTGTGCCATACTCTGCCTGTCCTATCCTCCCTGTGTTGCATACTCTGCCTGCCTTATGCTCCCTGTGTGTGCCATACTCTGCCTGTCCTATCCTCCCTGTGTTGCATACTCTGCCTGCCCTATGCTCCCTGTGTGTGCCATACTCTGCCTGCCTTATGCTCCCTGTGTGTGCCATACTCTGCCTGCCCTATGCTCCCTGTGTGTGCCATACTCTGCCTGCCCTATGCTCCCTGTGTGTGCCATACTCTGCCTGCCTTATGCTCCCTGTGTGTGCCATACTCTGTCTGCCCTATGCTCCCTGTGTGCAAATACAATGGAAATCTAAAATACTTGATACTGCTGTTTAAAGACAAATTTCCTAATGAGTAACTGAGTAAAGATACTCACAGGATTTTTCGGTGAAGTATTTCTGCCTACTGCATGGAGAGTGTCTCTCGCCACAACACTGGGGCTTTTATCCTTTAGCCTTAGCCTTCAATGTGGTCCTTCCACAAAAACATGAACGTATGCAAGGGTTTTCTCAAGTTGCCTTTGTTGCTTTGTCCAGTTCCTTCCTAGTATCTCTTACTTACTGATGGAGAGGGTGAACCACTTACCCCGTCTGTACTGTACTTCCTCTTCTGTCTGCTGGGTGGGAATCTGATAGGGCTGCAGGTACATCACTGTATGATAGAGGAGTGTTTCCCAGATAAGACTCTGTCTCTCATAACTCTATCTCCTGATCTACCAGCATAAACTGTCACGTTAAATAAAGATGATACTTGTCATTTGAAGAAATTAGAACTTTTAGACAAAAAGCACTCGACGTATAATTAAAAAATACAGGAAAGTATAGGGTCTGGCCAAGAGTGTATCTCAATGTTAAAATGTCCAGGGTCAGTAAACATTTTGTAATGGAGAGTGATTGTGTATAAGAAAGGTTTTATTTGTAATATGGCAGCTTACTGTTTTCCTCAAATACTTAAACATTACTTTTAAAGATCTTCTAGGGCAGTGCTGTGGTACAAAGGGCCAGATTTTTTCTGGCCTACATAAACCAGTGTTGATCACTCCCTGTTTTTAAACCACACCCACTTTAAACCACACCCATGTTACCACAAGACCATGTCCACCAAAAAACCAAATGTTTGGTGCTCACTGCAGGGATATCACTTATCATTCATATGTGAAAAAGTTAAGTCATATTAAGACATACCCTTAAATCCATATGCCTCATCCTCCCCTGTGGATAACACAGCCCCCCCCAGCACATGATTAAACACCTTAGGAGCACCTAACAATAATTCTCAAATGCTAAAAAACACCCAGAACAAATACCAGGTTTATGTTCCACAAGCAGAGCAGGGCACACACAGGCAGAGTATGGCACACACAGGGAGCATAGGGCAGGCAGAGTATTACACAGGTAGCATAGGGCAGGCAGAGTATGACACACACAGGGAGCATCAGGCAGGTAGAGTATGTCACACACAGGGAGCATAGGACAGGCAGAGTATGGCACACACAGGGAGCATAGGACAGGCAGAGTATGGCACACATACAGGGAGTATAGGACAGGCAGAGTATGGCACACACAGGGAGCATAGGACAGGCAGAGTATTACACAGGTAGCATAGGGCAGGCAGAGTATGGCACACACAGGGAGCTATCCTATCAGGATTACTCTAAAATGTACTACATACAGTGACACAATGCCGTTGCCCTTCCAGCAGTTTGTATGAGTGTGAACAGATGAACAACGTGGGCAGTTTCATTCTGAGTCTCAGGTGTGAATAGTACAGGGCTTTACAGGTGTGAACCATACAAGTGTTACAAGTGTGAACAATGCAGGGGGGATTAAATGTGTGAATAGGGGATTACAGTCTGAATTTAAACAATGAAGGGGCCAGTTAATCTCGAGTGTGATACCTTTTAAATTTTACACATGGTAAGGAGACACAGCAGGCAGACTTTGATGTGGAGGGCCACAAAAGAAGGGGCCATTAGCCACCAGTTGGATCTAGGGTATATTTCTATTAAAAGGCAAAAAGAACTTACTTAAAGTGTTTCTCTGAACACTTTTGTATTTACATTAATTTGATAAATGCAACTAATTATAATATTAAAGAAACAGTAACGTCAAAAAATAAAAGTGTTTTAAAGTAATGGAAATATAATGCAGTGTTGCCCTGCACTGGTAAAACTGCTGTGTTTGCTTAAGAAACATTACTATTGTTTATATAAATAAGATGCTGTGTAGCAATGGGGGCAGCCATTCAAAGGAGAAAAAGCTCAAGTTACACAGCAGATAGAAGATAAGCTCTGTCTGTCTAATGGTGTTATCTGTTATCCATTAGTTACCTGTGCCATATAGCCGTTTTTCAATTTCCGCCATTGCTCCACAGCAGCTTGTTTATATGAACAATAGTAGTGTTTCTGAAGCAAACAGATCAGTTTTACCAGAGCAGGGCAACAGTACATGATATTTTCATTACTTTAAAACACTTACATTTTTTGGTGTTACTGTTCCTTTAATGAAATATATTAGACTGTTGGCTCAACAGCTATCTTCAATGGAGTGTGAATGACCATAACAGTCTGAGAACGTTTTAAGTAGTGATGTGAAGAATGGTCCAAAACCCAGGTTGACCCACCAGTTGGGCAAGTTTGGCTTGAAACTTGGCCAAACATTGCAGGTTTAGGTTGGGTGTGGATTGGGGACGTGCACTCTTCCACGGCTCCCAAAGATTCTGTGTCTTGGAAGCAGAGTCACACACACAAGTAGTGTACGGTACAGGTCCTACAATGGCAGCAATTTGCAGGTTAGGGTTCGACGCGGGTTAAGGTGGGGCACGGGTTTAGTTATTCCTGACCTGCACATCACTAGTTCTTAGCACATTATATGCACCCCCTGTATGTCAGTTAGCTCGACGGTTGCAGACTTTCAACAGAGCTGCTGAGCCAAAAGCCTGGTATCCGCAATCTAAAAATGAGAATATTTCAGAAACTGCTAAAAATAGAAAATAAATGTAAATCACAAAAGTGCTCAGAGAAGTTGACATCAAATCATTTTTAGGGGTTTAGGTCCCCTTTAAGGTAACATCATCTGCAATTAAAGCTATTTTATGCTCAGCTCACGGGCTGTGGATAACAAGCCGATTTGCTCATTAGTAATATCCAGAAGAAGCCATTATTATTGATTTTACTATAGGAATTATGCATAGCGAGAACTCCCTGATAACATTGGGGGTGGAGGAGAACGATTACAAGTGTACAGTTCCAGCGCTAAATAATTGTCCAAAAAAGTTTTAGTACCACCCTTTGGCCAAAATATGTAAGTTTAAGCGCCATGTCAAGGGCAGCCAATTAAGATACACTATAAGTTGTGATGAACTAATTTTTTGGCAGGCATGGATTCACAGTGAAATTGTGTATTCCACTATTTGAGAATTTTTTTGTGAAACTGTGGCAAAAATCTGGCGTGAAAAATTTTGCCAAAAAACAAAAAAGTCTCCAGGAAAAAAAATTTGACTCAAAAGCATTTAGACAAAGTCGCCAAGACGAAAAATTTGCTAAGACAAAAAAGTCGGCCATTGACTTTAATGCAATTGGAGTGAAAAAAAATTGTCGCATGTAAAAAAGAAATTTTGACAACCATTGACTTCAATGCATTTTGTGAATTTTTCGCCATTTTGCCAATTTTGATTCGCTCATCTCTACCTTTAAGGAAATCCTTGTTGTTAAGGCAACTAGAATACCAGCAAGTTGTATACAAATATCGTTGTTTAATCTGTAAATTATAGCATTGTGGTATTACTTCTTTTTGTCATTCAGCCTTAAAGGGTTTGTTCGACTTTAAATTAACTGTTAGTATGATATAGAGAGTGATATTCTGAGACAATTATTATTATAAAATATATTATTTGTGGGTTTTGAGTGATTTAACTTTTAATTCAGCAGCTCTCCAGTTGCAGTTTCAACAATCTGGTTGCTAGGATCTAAATTACCCTAGCAACCATACATAGTTACATCGTTAAATTGGGTTGAAAAAAGACAAAGTCCATCAAGTTCAACCCCTCCAAATGAAAACCCAGCCCCATGCACACACCCCTCCCTACTGTCACATAAATGATATATCCCCATATCTATACTAACTATAGAGTTTAGTATCACAATAGCCTTTGTATTATGTCTGTCCAAGAAATCATCCAAGTCCCTCTTATAGTCATTAACTGAATCATCACCCGGCAGTGCATTCCCCAACCTCACTGTCCTGACTGTGATGAACCCCTACTCTGTTCCTTTAAATGAAACTTCTTTTCCTCTAGTCTGAAGGGAGGCCTCTGGTACGTGATTCTCTTTATGGGTAAAAAGGTCCCCTGCTATTTGTCTATAATGTCCTCTAATGTACTTGTAAAGTCTAATCATGTCCCCTCACAAGCGCCTTTTTCCCCCCAGAGAAAACAACCCCAACCTTGTCAGTCTCCCCTCATAATTTAACTCTTCCCTCCCTCTAACCAGTTTAGTTGCACTTAGTCTCTGCACTCTCTCCAGCTCATTATATCCCTCTTAAGGACTGGAGTCCAAAACTGCCCCCATACTCCAGATGAGGCCTCACCAGGGACCTATAAAGAGACACAATTATGTTTCATCCCTTGAGTTAATGCCCTTTTTTATACAAGAACTTTATTTGCTTTAGTAGCCACAGAATGACACTGCCCAGAATTAGACAACTTGTTATCTACAAAGACCCCAAGATCCTTCTCATTTAATGAAACTCCCAACACACTGCCATTTAGTGTAGAACTTGCATTTATATTATTTTTGCCAAAGTGCATAACCTGCATTTATCAACATTGAACCTCATTTCCAGTTTGCTGCCCAGTTTTCCAGTTTAGACAAATCACTGTGCAAAGTGGCAGCATCCTGCATGGAACCTATAGTTCTGCACAATTTAGTCTCATCTGCAAAAATAGAAACAGTACTTTCAATGGCCACCTCCAGGTCATTAATAAACAAGTTGAAAAGCAAGGGACCTAGTACAGAGCCCTGCGGTACTCCACTAACAACACTGGTCCAATTAGAAAATGTTCCATTTACCACCACTCTTTGTAGTCTATCTTTTAGCCAGTTCTCTATCCAGGTACAAATACTATGTTCCAGGCCAACATTCCTTAGTTTAACCAGTAACCTTCTGTGTGGCACTGTATCAAATGCTTTAGCAAAATCTAAGTAAATCACATCCACTGCCATCCCAGAATCTGTTAGTTGATGTGGTCCTGCGATTCAGCAGTTTATCTGCCAGTGTATAGGGGTTTCCGACAGGTTTCCCCAATCGATATCTGGCCAAAAATCGTCCAGATATTGATCGTGGATTTTTGTGGCATTTAAGGACCATATTGGATAGTTGATGTGGTCCTACGACCCGACGGTGCCCATTCTCTTCGTTGTTATCCAATCAGATTAACCCAATATTGCCCCGCTATTGGTGGGCATATCAGGGAATGTATAATGAATGTATATTTTTGTCGTTTTTTTACTTGTTTAGCTGTTTCCTATTGTAGCTGCTTTATAGGACACTCTGTTGGGTTACACTGGGAATATTGAGTTAATGCAAATTCTAATTCGTCTGATATATGTGAATCAATTAAAAGTGTAATATTTTGTTTATAAATTGGCATTGTGTGGAACTGAGATTTTTCTTTGATGGGAAGCAGATCCAGATTTGCCAGTAACTTTATACTAACTTTATTTGACTATATGTAGCACTTGGCCACACCCCCTGCATAAATATATTTTTTATAATGTTTCTAATGCTTTTTGTCTCTTCATTTGAGTTCAGTGTCATTGTTACATAACGTGACAGTAGATCTGTTATGGGTAGATCAGGAGATAGACTTCTCAGAGACAGTCTTATCTGGGCACCACTGTTCTTTCTCACGGTGATGTACTTGCAGCCATATCAGATTTACACCCAGCAGACAGAAGGAAGACGTTTGGGTGCAAACGGGACAAGTGGTTCACCTAATTGGTCAGTAAATCAGTGAGTAGAAGCGACACTCGGAAGGAACTAGACAAAGCAACAAAGACTGATTGACACACCATTTGCCTAAGTTCTACGTGGATGAGAAAGGATCACTTTGAAATCTATGGACAAAAGCTCCAGTGTTATGGTGAGAGACACTCTGTATGCGGGTTCTTGTTACTTGATTGTTACTAGGTTTGGGCGAATTTGACCCGTTTTGTTTCGGCAAAAATTTGCCACCTGCGAAATGTCATAGACGCCCATTGAAGTCTATGGGTGTCAAAATTGTTTTGATGCCCAACGCCATACAAGTCTATGGGCGTCGTTTCCACAGCGAAAGGTAAAAAAATTCGCCCATCCCTAATTGTTACTATAATTGTTACTATAATTGTTACTATAAAGGGACGGGCCATTGTGATAAATTTTGTTCTTGAAATGTTTCGATTCTGAGAAACATTCTGGAGACACCAGACCTTAGTAAGTGGACAAACTATAATAACAATTGCTTGCATGGGATAAAGATCTGATAGAGGGACCTGTTATCCAGAATGCTCGGGACCTGGGGTTTTCCAGAAAAGTGATCTCTCCTAAATTGGATCTTCATACCTTAAGTCTACTAGAAAATCATATAAACATTAAATAAACCCAATAGGCTGGTTTTGCCTCCAATAAGGATTAATTATATCTTAGTTGGGATCAAGTACAAGCGACTGTTTTATTATTACACAGAGAAAGAAAATCATTTAAAAAATTTGGATTTTATGGATAAAATTAAGTCAATGGGAGACAGGCATTCTGTAATTTGGAGCTTTCTGGATAACGGGTTTCCAGATAATGGATCCAATACCTGTATATCTTTCTGTATAGAGTATTGCCTAACTGTGTTTTGTGCACCCAGGGGAGATATATAACTAACAAGTTTTTTTAATCTATTTTTTCTTTTTGTATTGAAGGCTAATATCTTGTGTTCATGGTTACTAGAGTTTTGACTGACACAAAGGGTCTAGGGGTGCAGCGTGGATGGTAAAAATGATTTTTTTAATTGATAGGAAAACATGAAAAAATATAGGAAGGCTGGTATTTTTTTCCAGAAAAGGTGGCAACCCCAATTACTATAAAGTGTAGTGAGTTTTCCCATCATGGAGTTCACCTATTCAAAACACAGCATCAAACACCCTCTTGCAGACAGCAGAAATCTGATAAACCTGCCAAGAAAGGGTGATTTTTTTATGATTCTTGGTTAAAAATGGAGGCCCAATTTTAGGTGAGAGACTCATGAGAATCACCTGTGTGCAAGTTTCAGGAATTCCTATACCAGCAATGGAGGTGTTTGGGGTTCTACCAGCATCTTGACACACCTTGTATTGAGCAGAGATAAAATATGGTAGGGGAAAAAGCCCACAATATAAATATATGCCATAGAAAAGGTTGTTGCTATGTAGGAAGTAGATCGTGTGACTGCTATGGAGCCTAGGAGGTACAGAGAACTCAGTGGGGCACCATTCCTTCTCTTCTATGACATACAAGTAAAGACCCCATATATGGTGGGCACAAGTTGAAAGTTTGATATATATATTTTTTTTATCTGTAATTGAGATAATGAACGCTCGCAAGGCTAGTTATTACTATGAGTGACTTCAATTATCCAGACATTGACTGGGGTAATGGGGTTGCCAAGTGAGAAAAAGCTAGTAGGTTTGTAAATATGCTGATATTTATAGAATTTGTGTGGGTGAGGGGCATTTAGGGAATAGTGATCATAATATGGTCTCCTTTGAGATTCTGTTACAGAAGCAATTCTATAAGGGAGGAACTAAAACACTGAATTTCAGACGTCCAAGCTTTGACAGTATAAGGGCATCTCTGCAACATATTAAGTAGGAAATGCTTATCACAGGGTTAAACACAGAACAAAAATGGGAAATCTTTAAAACGCTGCTTAATAAATATACTTGTCAGTATATTCCCCTTGTAAGCAAGGAACGTCGTTGCAAAACAAAACCGTTGTGGTTCAATAGAAGTGTTGAGGTGGGTAAGAAAAGACATGTTTTAAGACTTTTGAATTAGGTCAGGTACCAATAAATCATGCAAAAAACTTAAATCCATAAGGAAATTGCAGCAAGCAGTAAAAAGAACCCAAAAAAAACTACAGCATGTAAATAGTAAAAAAAAAATGAAGCTGGAAGGGATGGGACACTTGTTGTAAGAGGATAGGTCAGTTGGTTTATAAGAACAGAAATAAAGCAGAAATTCTGAACTGTTATTTTTCATCGGTCTACACAAAAGAGAAATCAAGTAATGAAGGATTACTTCATTTATAAATGATGCAAGGGAAATTTTAAAAGAGACTAGAGCATGTAAAGATAAACAAGAATCCGGGACTGGATGGTATTCATCCCAGGGTACTAAATTTTCTTAGCTCTGTGATTGCCAAACTCTTGCGGTCCGGCATGGTGCAGAAAGACTGATGGACTTTGCTAAAGCATTTGATACAGTGTCACACAGAAGGTTACTGGTTAAATGAAGGAATGTTGGTCTGGAACATCGTATTTGTACCTGGATAGAGAACTGGCTAAAAGATAGACTACAAAGAGTGGTGGTAAATGGAACATTTTCTAATTGGACCAGTGTTGTTAGTGGAGTACCGCAGGGCTCTGTACTAGGTCCCTTGCTTTTCAACTTGTTTATTAATGACCTGGAGGTGCCATTGAAAGTACTGGTTCTATTTTTGCAGATGAGACTAAATTGTGCAGAACTATAGGTTCCATGCAGGATGCTGCCACTTTGCACAGTGATTTGTCTAAACTGGAAAACTGGGCAGCAAACTGGAAAATGAGGTTCAATGTTGATAAATGCAGGTTATGCACTTTGGCAAAAATAATATAAATGCAAGTTATACACTAAATGGCAGTGTGTTGGGAGTTTCCTTAAATGAAAAGGATCTTGGGGTCTTTGTAGATAACAAGTTGTCTAATTCTGGGCAGTGTCATTCTGTGGCTACTAAAGCAAATAAAGTTCTGTCTTGTATAAAAAAGGGCATTAACTCAAGGGATGAAAACATAATTATGTCTCTTTATAGGTCCCTGGTGAGGCCTCATCTGGAGTATGGGGGCAGTTTTGGACTCCAGTCCTTAAGAGGGATATAAATGAGCTGGAGAGAGTGCAGAGACTAAGTGCAACTAAACTGGTTAGAGGGAGGGAAGAGTTAAATTATGAGGGGAGACTGTCAAGGTTGAGGTTGTTTTCTCTGGAAAAAAGGCGCTTGTGAGGGGACATGATTAGACTTTCCAAGTACATAAGAGGACATTATAAAGATCTATTTTTCCATAAAATGCATCATCACCCCCCTCAGACTAGAAGAAAAGAAGTTTCATTTGAAGCAACGTAGGGGGTTCATCACAGTGAGGACAGTGAGGTTGGGGAATGCACTGCCGGGTGATGTTGTGATGCTGATTCAGTTAATGCCTTTAAGAGGGACTTGGATGATTTCTTGGACAAGCAGAATATCCAAGGCTATTGTGATACTAACGTATTGTGATACTAATGTAAGTAGCCTTACACTAGTATGGTTAAAAAAATAAATAATTGACATTGCAGTCAAGCTGAACATTATACTCTCCACCCCATTCTCAACCTTTACAATATCCCTAGAGGATATGTTCCTGCATATCAATGTACAATGATGTGTAATAGAGATAAAGACTATAGAGAACATTGCTCATTACCTAGAGTAGTGTTGTGTGTCGTTTTACATGTAGTAGGACTGGTTGTGTGACATAGCACATGTTTAAGGTCCAGATCATACTAGAAGATGAGGCTTTGATCAGGATGGTGGTCTGTAAAATTCAATGGTGGATACACATATTATTAGTGCTCACCCCCTGGGGTTTAGAAATAAATTAAGTAAATAAACCAGGGTTGGACTACCATACCAGAATTTTCTAATTTTCACCATAGGGCTATGCCACAGCAATACCACTTAGCACTTACTATGTTTAATGTTTGTGAGAGTGGGCCTTCAATTTCAGTTTCTCTTGTGGGCCCTTGTGGTTTCAGTCTGTTAGACTGTTATAGACAACTACATAGCATCTTTATGTTTCCTTCAGAACCATGTATATTTGTTTTGTTTTTTTATAACAGGAGAGAAATAATTCATTTGAAACATTTTGGCCAATGATGATTCATTTTCTTAAGATCTGCTTCCTCCTTCTTTTAAAAGGTAAACAATGATTCCACCTTTATGAAAACAGCATTGTACTATTCACATACAGTAAATCGATCTCATGATATATTATACACTTGATGTAGGAATGTTCTGTGGAATAATTCACCTAGACAAGGGTTACTTGGGAGCACATGTCAACCCTAATTGTATCTTCAATGGACCACAACTATGAGTATTACCAGTTGCATCCCATTAAAAGTGTTTTCCTATACTCATTTTATTTATGAATCCATGAGTAGCCAATTGAAAACCCTGAAAAATGAAGTGAGCTGTGCAGGGGTGAGTTTAACCAAAATGTGCATCTCCTGCTTCCTTGAGCATATCCCGTCTGTTCCTATGCCAACACTATCAGTATTTTAGTAAGCAGCTAAGATATAGATGAATAAGAGGAGTTAATAAGAAGGAATGAGTAGAGTAAAATGTAGGGGAAACAAAAAGGTACTAAAAAAAGTAAGCAGCAAAGACGATGGGAGGAGCAGAAGAAGTAGAATAGAAAGCAGATGAGAAGTATGAATTAAGGATACATTAAAATAAACATCCCAAATGTTTGGGCTGACAGCAATTAAGATTTGAAAGACCTCAATAACAAAAAGGTAACACAACACAATCCAACAAGGCATTCTTCTACTAAATAGCTGCACATTAGTAGTAAACCAACTTCCTTCCTTTTATTACATCTAGAATCACGTGGGCAGCAAGAGGTCTTCTCCTTTCCTGAAAAACTGGAGGCACTGCAGGGCTCATGCGTGGAGATCCCATGTATTTTCAGTTATCCAACCCATCATGTGAGGTGGTATGTTTATGATGAAGACAAGCATCATGTGATTGTTAGCAGCGACAACACCACATCAATTTTATCTCATTACAAACACCGGACATCACTTGTCCAGTCTACAAAACACAGCTGCACTCTGCGCATAGACAATGTAAATGCTGAAGATGGGAAACATTATTATCCAGGAGTAGATAATGTTACAGCATATTATATCAACAGGAGGATGGTTAAAATAGATGTCATAGGTAAGCTTATTGCTCATAAGTTTAAATAAAACTGACTGTAACAACTTACCCTGGTGGTCTAGTGGGAGGGGGCCTGCAGGGATGCCTGCAGCCCCCTCGGCGGGGATGCCCGCCACGCTGTAATGTGTCCTCCAATGACCCTTTCCTGCCTGACTCTGTTTGTACTCTGCCTGCCCCGACCCAACTGAATGACTATGCTTTCTGTCTACGCCTTGTACCACAAACTTCTGCCCAAAGACTTTGCATTACCGTTGTGCCCCTTTGCTTGTTTAGAACCCCTCGCTTTGCACCCCTCTTAATAAGACCTGGCGGCATCCCACAAGCCGAGGTGAAAGGTGGCTGTTAAAGGCAGAAACAAGAGCCGAGAACAGGGTGCTTAACATCGGTTCTGAATTAAGGGTGCCAACCGTGACACTGACATAATCTTTAAAAATTAGACAAATTGCCCTACTGATTGGTGAGGCTTCTTTCATGATATCAATTGAACAGGTGGGCAGTTATTGCACAAGCATTATAGGGTGAACAAATAACCTTGATGCAGATATTTTCAAAGTTAAAAGGAGCAGTTAGCAGTAAGTCCAAATACAGGCACATGTCTGGGCAGGCAGCAATCAAGCAGAGTCAGTAGAACAGGCAAAGGGTCAGGGCAAGCGGCAGCCAAACAGGAATCCACAATAACAGGTCAAGGTCAAAATCAGGGAGTGAGAAATGTATTATTATTATTATTATTATCAACATGTACAGTATTTATATAGCATTTATTTTGCAGCGCTGTAAAGTAAATGTGTTTATACAACTAAGTCATATAAATTACATACACAGAACATATGGAGTTACATACAGTACATCACAACCAATACTGGTACAAAAGGTAAGGAAGGCCCTGTGCAAAAAGAGCTTACCATCTAAAGGAAAGGGAATAAGACACAAGATGTGCAGATCCCTTGTTCTAAACCAAGAACCCTTGTGCCTGACAGTTAAAGGGATACTGTTGAGGGACAACATTTTTTTTTACAAAAAGCATCAGTTAATAGTGCTGCTCCAGCAGAATTCTGAGCTAATTACAGATTTTCTTATATTTAATTATCTTTGAAATTTGGCAATTGCTAGGCATGATGTCAGTTTTCTAAGCACTCCCAACCATGTGACTTGTGCTCTGATAAACTTCAGTCACTCTTTACTGCTGTACTGCAAGTTGGAGTGATGTCACTGATATCACCTCCCCAGCAGTCCATCAGCAGTCTATCAACAGAACAATGGCAGCTAACCAGATAGCAGCTCCATGACACCTATGCTGAAGGATTTATTTGCCTGAACTTCCATGGGCTAATAGCACTGCTGCTACTGTAGTGAATTTTAGCAAGTGTGTGTAAAGGCAAAACTGCCTCACACAAACACAAACAGAGTCACTTGTATGCAAAAGCTCATTTAGATAAGCCACTGTCATTTTGGAACAAAGTGCTTTGAACTGATAAGACAAAAATTTAGTTATTTGGTCATAACAAAAATCGCTTTGCATGGCGGAAGAAGAACACGGCATTCCAAGAAAAACACCTGCTACCGACTGTCACATTTGGTGGAGGTCCCATCATGCTGTGGGGCTGTGTGACTAGTTCAGGGACTACTGGGGCCCTTGTTAAAGTCCAGGGTCGGATAAATTCAACCCAATATCAACAAATTCTTCAGGATAATGATCAAGCATCAGTCACAAAGTTGAAGTTAAGCTGCAGGGGTTGGATATTCCAACAAGACAATGACCCTAAACACACTTGGAAATCTACAAAGACATTTATGCAGAGGGACAAGTACAATATTCTGGAGTTCCCCGATTTGAATATCATGGAAAATCTATGGGATGATTTGAAGCAGACTGTCCATGCTCGGCAGCCATCAAATTTAACTGAACTGGAGAGATTTTGTTTGGACCAATGGTCAGAAATAGCCACATCCAGAATCCAGACACTCATCAAAGGCTATAGGAGGCGTCTAGAGGCTGTTACATTTGCAAAAGGAGCTCAGCTAATTATTGATGTAATATCTCTGTTGAGGTGCCCACATTTATGCACCTGTCTAATTTTGTTATGATGCATATTGTATATTTTCTGTTAATCCAATAAACTTTATGTCTATGCTGAAATACTACTGTTTACATAAGGCAAGTTATATATAAAAAAGGAAGTTGCTACTTTGAAAGCTCAGCCAACGATAAACAAAACTCTAAAGAATTAAGAGGGGTTCCCAATTTTCATATGACTGTATACACAGTATGCACTTGTAATTCATGGTACACTGGCTTCTATGAGCAATAACAACTGGATGCAGTGGGAACTTTAGCCCCATGGACAATAAATACACTGAGAGGCAGTGGGGACTTTATCCCAAAATACATTAATTGCAATCAGAGTAATGGTTTCTGATACCTCAGACCCCCTTACCCTATCAAAAAGTGCTTTCTTCCACCCACAACATTCAGACTTGTGCTTTCCCCCACAAGTAGAGAGCGTTGTTGTGAATTTATTGCATTTTTACTTTTTATTTTATTGCTACATTTAATATCCTTGCAGCACCCTATGGGAGTTTTGGGATTATCCATTCCGCTGGTATACATAGTAACAGGTCCGGACTGAGAATTAAAATAGGCCCTGGCCTCTCAGGTACACAGAGGCCCAATCAGCCTACATAGAGGCCCAAACAGCCCCAACCAGCCCACTAAATAGTGATTTTCTATGGGACCTTATAGCAGCCCCTCTGGCATTTGCCAGAACCCACAGATTGCCAGTCCGGGCCTGCATAGTAACATAGTAAGTTAGGTTGAAAAAAAAGACACACGTCCATCAAGTTCAACCTTTTAACTTTTTTTTTATAACCTGCCTATCTGCCAGTTGATCCAGAGGAAGGAAAAAAACCCATCTGAAGCCTCTCCAATTTGCCTCAGAGGGGAAAAAATTCCTTCCTGACTCCAAAATGGCAATGGGACCAGTCCCTGGATCAACTTGTACTACAAGTAACTAAGGACTCCTCCTGAGGCCAAATGCAGTTGTTATAGGAAAGACAATTTCTAGACTAGACAATTGCAATTAGAATGTCTCATGGTCTGTTTAATGAGACCTAGTCCTGCAACAACCAAGTATAATATAACAGATTTGTAAAAAAAAATATTAATAATAATCGTTCTGTTTATCCTTCTCATTAGTGGTCCTGTAGCCCTACTAGTAGTTCTTCATATTTCATACCCAGGTCTGTTGTTTCAGTCTCTAATAAACCCCCAGCTCTTTTAATTTTTTAAAACTGACTTTACATTTTAAAAAGAAAATACCTCTTAAAACATTTTTCAGATTCCCTTAAGACTTCTCTTCGAAAGCCGAGTGAAATTGTTGAAGGAACAATTGCAGTTGCTAAATGCTATGCAACACACACATGTGCCTCTAGCCCTCCGAAATTCAAGTGGAACAAGGAATCTGATTTAATTGAGAGAGAGACAGACACCCAAAGTCCCATTCAGCCGGAAGTAACAGAAACTTCAATAATAAACATGCATCCTAAAGCTTCGGACGACAGAACGGAAATTCAGTGTACAATTACATACCCCAATGGACAAACAAGCCAGCGATCGTTTCCAATCAGCGTTTATTGTACGTATGGAATTTGAAATAGAATTGTGTGAACAATAATCAGCTTTTGCTTAGGGATAGCATTTGAATGGATATTATTATGTATATATATATTATTTGTAGACTTGGCTTTCTTGAGTGGCACATTTATAAGAGTAAATAAGTAAAATATATCATTTAGTTTTTAAAATGTAAATTTGTTTAATTTTTAATAAATATAAATTATATAAATTAATACAAATGTTAAAAATAGTTTCAGTTCACAGTTTTCCCTTTTGCCAAACTCTAAACTCAAATATCCTTGGAAGCCAAAGTTACTTTTGAGACTTCATTCATTTATAAATAAGAAAGCTGAGCTACCCCATAGGTCAAATATAAAGATGTTTCCTACTGTTGGGCCTATTCATTAAGTTCGAGTGAAGGAATAGAAGAAAAAATACTTTGAATTTCGAAGTCTTTTTTTGGCTACTTCGACTTCGAATCGAATGATTCGAACTAAAAATCTTTCGACTATTTGACCATTTGATAGTCAAAGTAGTCTCTTTAAGAAAAAACTTCTACCCCCTAGTTCGCCATGTAAAAGCTACCGAAATCAATGTTAGCCTATGGGGAAGGTCCCCATAGGCTTGGCTAACTTTTTTTGGTCGAAGGATATTCCTTCGATCGATGGATTAAAATCCATCAAATCGTTCGATTCGAAGGATTTAATCGTTCGATCGATTATTCCTTCGATCATTCGATCGAACTATTTGCGCAAAATCCTTCGACTTCAATATTCGAAGTCGAAGGATTTTAATTCCCCAGTCGAATATCGAGGGTTAATTAACCCTCGATATTCGACCCTTGATACATTTGCATTTGTCAGACTTACAGACCTATAGTTTTCAGGCTGAGAACGGGATGCTTCTTTGAAGAGCAGCACCACATTAGCAATTTGCCAGTTTCTCGCCACCGTGCCAGAATCCTGATAAATTTTTTTAAAGAGGTTTGACTATTCCAGAGTTAAGCTTGTTTAGTACCCTGGAATGAACGCCTGGGACCCTTGTTTACTTTCACATGTCTTTAGATTGTAAGCTCTACGGGGAAGGGACTTCTTTCCTACTGTGTCTCTTTCCACATAGCACTTGAGCTCTGTGTACTGTGTATATTTATTATATTTATTGTGTGACTTTTCCTCCCTGTGTGTACTTTTATATATTGCATTTTGACTTATATTGTACTTTATTGCATTATATGGCACTGCTGCTCCTTAACAGCGATATACAAATACAGTTATATATATATATATATATATACATACATGTTCATGTCTTTTCCTCCTGAATGACCAGGCATTGCCATGCATTATTTATTTAAGTTAATTACATTTCTTGCTAGAAATAAACTGACGCACAATAAAACATACATTATACATGTAAGGACTGGAAGAATGTCCAACCTGCAGCCTTTCAGTTGTTAATGACAATAGCAGTGACATTATTTGTGTTCTGTTCTCATTTTCCTAATACCTAATATATATAAGGACTGAGACAAGAGGGAAGTGTTGGAAGGGTTACTGTCTGCTCTGCTCTCATTTCCCTACAGAAATAGGGATTGGTAACACTAGATAGGTACCTAATATATAGAGACAAGAGGAAAGTGTTGGAAGGGTTACTGTCTGCTCTCTCTCATTTCCCTACAGAAATAGGGATTGGTAGCACTAGATAGGTACCTAATATATAGAGACAAGAGGAAAGTGTTGGAAGGGTTACTGTCTGCTCTGCTCTCATTTCCCTACAGAAATAGGGATTGGTAACACTAGATAGGTACCTAATATATAGAGACAAGAGGAAAGTGTTGGAAGGGTTACTGTCTGCTCTCTCTCATTTCCCTACAGAAATAGGGATTGGTAACACTAGATAGGTACCTAATATATAGAGACAAGAGGAAAGTGTTGGAAGGGTTACTGTCTGCTCTCTCTCATTTCCCTACAGAAATAGGGATTGGTAGCACTAGATAGGTACCTAATATATAGAGACAAGAGGAAAGTGTTGGAAGGGTTACTGTCTGCTCTCTCTCATTTCCCTACAGAAATAGGGATTGGTAGCACTAGATAGGTACCTAATATATAGGGACAGAGGCAAGGGAAACATGATTGAGAGGTTACTGCCTGCTCTGCTCTCATTTCCCTACATACATAGTTTTTGTGGAAAAGCCCAAATGGCCTGTTATTAAATAAAATAGTTCCTTTTTAAGTTAATGATTCTTACATTTCCTTTATTTCAAACAGATCCACCAAAAAACACAACAGCTGTTATTCTCGGAGATTCTAATATACAAGAGGGAGATGACGTTACGTTATTATGTATCAGCAAGGCCAACCCAGATATACATTCCTACCAATGGTCCAAGGGAGTGGAGATTGTGAGGTCAGCAGGTGAAGGACAGAATATTACACTGAAGCATGTGAGATGGTCAATTGAACCCTATTTCTGCACTGCAAAGAATAAGAAAGGACAGGGGCAATCCGCTTTTCTGATCATTCCAGTAAAATGTATGTAGTACAATGATCCTGGGTATGTTAAAGGGTATTTGATGTTTACAATTTGCTTTGGGATTATTTGCTGTTGGCCTCCATTATTATTCACTTTTCTCATAATTGAATTATTTATATATAGTGATGGGCGAATTCGCGGTGAATTTGCGCAATTCGCCGGCAGCGAATAAATTCGCGAAATGCCCGCGAAAATTCGCGTCAAAATTCGGCGGCGTCCAAAATTTTTTTTTCAAAATCGGGCGCCGGCGTCGAAAAAACGGGCGCCGGCGTCGAAAACGGGCGCCGGCGTCAAAAACTAGACGCCGGCGCGATTTCGTGAATTTTTCGGCATTTCGCGAATTTCGCGCGAAATTCGCGAATTTTTCGGCGAAGCGAAACGGCGCAAATTCGCCCATCACTATTTATATATTATAGACAGGCACACATTATTACGTGGAATTCCTGCTTAGAATAGAAAAGGAAAGGATCCACAGCAAAAACAAAATTATTTCAAAAGAGTCAAATTATTGGCTCATCACCAGGAAGCAGAGCCAGGAGCTAAGAAGGTCCAAGAAACAAAGCAACTAAGTGGTTATACCAATGGTAGATGAGTAGTTCACCCAACTATTCTACCTAATAAAGTTTTCCAAGCACGTTATTTCATATACAGGTTTAGGATCCATTATTTGGAAACCCATTATCCAGAAAGCTCTGAATTATGGGAAGGCCAGCTCCCATAGAATACATCAAATAATGCAAAAATTTGAATGATTCATTATTTCCCTGTTCTCTGTTATAATAAAGCAGTACATTGTATGTCATCCAAACTAAAAAATAATTCATCTTAATTGGAGGCAAAGCCAGTCTGTTGAGTTTACTTAATGTTTACATGATTTTCTAGTAGACTTAAAGTGTGAAGATAAAAATTACAGAAATCTTCCGGGAAAACCTCAGTTCCTGACCATTCTAGATAACAGTTCCCATAGCTCTATAAGGAACAACTCTATAAGGACTAAGGACACGGTGATTTTGAGTAGTGTGTCTCCCTTTTTTAAGACTGTTGGGCATGAACACAACTCTTGATATCGTTCCTTCGTCCTTTGAATGGTTTAACTGGCATGATTGGTGATATGAAGTTGAAAATGCCCACTGGCACGTTGTCAAGCAATACTCATGAAATTACACTGGGTGCATTCAGTCAATTCCCATTCACATGAAAAAGATTAGGTGATATTGAGCACCCCCCCAACAACCCAAAGAAACTAGACAAAACTTTGTCCATACCCACCTATACCTTTACGTTCGGCTTTTCCTTCCATGTCCCGTCCATATAATAGTGCAGCTACAACATTCTTAAGGAAGGACCAAGCCCAAGCAGCAATTTACTGCAAAGTGCTTTTATTCACACAAAATGTTTTGGGTTTAGAACCCTTTTTCACTTGAAAAAGGGTTCTAAGGCCTAAACATGTTGTGTGAATAAAAGCACTTTGCAGTAAATTGTTTGGGCTTGGGCTTGGTCCTTCCTTAAGAATGTTGTAGTTAACCCAAAGAAACTACAAGACTCTCAAAATCACTTCATGTGCCACTATCCTAACCTGTTTTGATGCTCAATGGAGCAATGTAACATCTCATGAACCTTATCAGAGAGCTGCATCATCTGAAGATTGAAGAGAAGAAACAGAAGGTCTAAGCAAGGGTCATTAGACAGACTGAGGTCATGAAAGACAGAGTTTATAGAGGGCTATTAAACAGGCCAACCAGCAACCAAATCCAATAAACAGGTTGGGGTCAGTAGGTAGGAACAATCCAGCAAAAGGTCAAGCAGAAGTCAGAAACACAAGAACAAGGAAAAACTGTGTAATTGTGGGAGCCATGAAGGTTCTATGAGGTTTGCAGGAGAAGATGATTGTGTCCATAGTGTCTGTTTAAAAAATAATTTACTGCATAAACAGTAATCCTGATTAAACAGTAATCCTGAAACTGAGATTACCCATCATCTGATATGTTTCTCTCACCCATGAGCTTTTTTTTCAGATGCTGCAAAGGGAGTGCAGATTATTAAATATGAAAACAGAGATGGGACTACTGAACTAAGGTGCCAAGTGTCCAGCAGCAATCCAGATGTTACGCACTTCACATGGTTGAGGGATAATTTTCCTTTAATAACCCAGAATAGCCCAACTCTGTGGCTGAATAACTCTGAGATAAACTCTGGGGAATATGATTGTGTTGCTCACAATCTGATTGGAAATGCTTCCTCTGAGGTCAAAGTTTTTGTCGGAATGAAAGGTTTGTATTTACAGGGGGGACATTTTCGTACTCATTTAGCTCCAACAGCATTTTATTACTAAGTGTCACAATGTGTTACATGGGTTAATGGAAAGTAGTGATGAGCAAAAGTTTTCGGCAAGCTTCCCAGTGGAAATAACACCCAAAAATCCAATGGATGAAAAAAATTGTTGCGCTCAACAAAAAAGATTTGTTGTGCGTCAAAAAACATGTTGTCGTCCATTGACTTCAATGTTTTTTCTCCGTTTCGCAGATTTTCAGCAAAGCAAAACAGGTCAGATTTACCCATCACTATTGGAAAGGCAAATATTTAAAATAACTTTACTTCCTCATTGTATTATTTAGAAGAAATAGATCTTTGTTCTCTTACACTGGACAAGTTTGCCCCACTGTAGTACCAACAAACAATTGGCACTGATTATTGAATTGCATTAAAGGGATACTGTCATGGGAAAAAATTTTTTTTTCAAAATGAATCAGTTAATAGTGCTGCTCCGGCAGAATTCTGCACTGAAATCCATTTCTCAAAAGAGCAAACAGATCTTTTTATATTCAATTTTGAAATATGACATGGGGCTAGACATATTGGCAATTTCCCAGCTGCCCCAAGTCATGTGACTTGTGCTCTGATAACCTTCAATCACTCTTTACTGCTCTACTGCAAGTTGGAGTGATATCACCCCCTCCCTTTCCCCCCAGCAGCCAAACAAAAGAACAATGGGAAGGTAACCAGACAACAGCTCCCTAACACAAGATAACAGCTGCCTGGTAGATCTAAGAACAACACTCAATAGTAAAAACCCATGTCTCACTGAGACACATTCAGTTACATTGAGAAGGAAAAACAGCAGCCTGCCAGAAAGCATTTCTCTCCTAAAGTGCAGGCACAAGTCACATGACCAGGGGCCACTGGGAAATTGACAAAATGTCTAGCCCCATGTCAGATTTCAAAATTGAATATAAAAAAATCTGTTTGCTCTTTTGAGAAATGGATTTCTGTGCAGAATTCTGCTGGAGTAGCACTATTAACTGATGCATTTTGAAAAAAACATGTTTTCTGATGACAGGATCCCTGGGGGGTTGGCTTTTTAAAGGGGAAAAAACATTTTTCCTAGAAAAAACCTTGAATTTGTTAAAGTCTGATGGTGATAAAAGTCTGAATAAAAAAGTACTCCAACTCAGACCTGCCGAGTTCATGTAGAAGTCAATGGCAGACGTCCCGTTGATATCCTGATCTGCTCTGGGTTTTGTTCAATAATCCGAAAATGTTATGGTTTTATGGTGTCAAATCTGAGAAAGTTGCAGTTTTCGACGACAAATCTGAAAAAAAAATTACGATTCGGATTTTTCCACAGTTGTATTGAGTGAAATTTTTGGAAAAATGTATTGATAAATGGGGGAAAAGTCTGTGTGGATTTGGTAGGAGTATTTTTCAGAAAATAGTGAGAACATTTTGGATTTTGATAAATAACCCCCTTAATGTAAGTAAATCTCTAGTTGTAAAGGCTTCAACTACAGGAGGTAATATATTGTACTGTATATAATCAATACTAATACATGAGTATATCCACATGCGGTGCCATGCCACAACACAACAGCATTTCTTTATGGGGCAGCCGGGGAGCAGGTCTGGGCCGACAGAGGCCCATGAGGGCCAAAGCGCACCAGGTTTTTTCCTGGTGTCCCGCCTGCCCAGTCCTACCCTGCTGGCACTGTACATGTGGGGCAGGTTTGCAGATAAAGCACTATGGGAATGGTATACCAACATATGTGATAACCAGCATCAGTGCAATTATCATAAGCAACAAATAACAATTCGTTTTGGGTCAGTCTATTGCAAATTGTCAAATAGATCTGATTGGTTGCCATGGTCATGACTTATGGCAGGAGTATCTTTGTTAGGTGCTGATTATCAAATTGTGTCCAGTGAGTTTTACCTGTACTTGGTTAACACTGTGTTGTGTTATGTTTTGGGTAGCCGAGGATGAGTAAAGTATAACAGTGCTTTATTAGCAGGCTCATGCAGGCATTACACAACACTAACTTTCACTGTCAGGAAGTATTCACAGTATAAGTCTGAGCACAGTGACATCTGCAGGCCATTTGTATAAACACCACATGTTAAGCACAGGTTTTTTCCTGTATTGCATTATTTAGGATGCGTGCCTGTTGTTTGCAGCCTGTTTTCAGTTGCCTCCTACTCTATTAATTGAAACTAAATAGAGATTGGATGGATTTTTCTTGAACAATAATATTACTGTGTTTTTTCTTTGTTTTTTTTTTTCCTGTAGAGACTCCAAATGGCACAGACGCTGGCTCATCCCCCATGTATGGACTCATTGCTCTCCTCCCTATTCTGCTGATTCTGTTCTTTATTTTGAGGTATAGCTTCTATACACACAGAATCATACACACAAATATCTGTCTTTCTAGCCACAAAAACTCACAGATAAAATGATTAGCAGGGCTGGTTCGATTGCGGCTAGGGCAGTATCTGCATCCAGAATCCTGCGCGGCTCCATTTTCTAAAATCAGTTTGCCCCACACTAATCTGCTTTTGACCCACTTATTAGCTTCGTGGACCCGATCTGTGGCCTGACCCACTGCCCTAATACCCACAGCGCTCCCTGCTGAAATGATAAAAGCTACTTATACTGAGACAATTAGAGAAAAAGATCATTAATGACAACAAAATAAAATAGAGACGGAGACGAGAACCATTCTGACAATGTTACCCTCGTTTAGGGGGTTATTTATCAAAATCGGAAATTTGCTGATTTTTTTAAATAAAAAAAGTCCGACCAAACTAAAATCCACTATTTGCCTGTATTCATCAATAAAACAACTTGAAAAAAATCAGATCGGGGAAAAAACGTTGACTTTTTCGGATTAGATGCTGAATTTTTTGTGAAATCGGCTGAAAACAAAACCCAGCACAGACCATAATATCTTCTAATTGCAAATAGGACCTCTGCCATTGACTTCAACAGGACCTTGACAGGTTGAAGATGGAGTATTTTCAGATTCAGATTTCTTCCAGCCTTGGGGTATAATAAATCTTGAAAAATGTAAGGTTTTTTTCCACTAAAAATTTGCATTTTAGCATTCGGACTTAACTGTAAGTTGGATAGATTTAAGTTTAGGATACCCTCACTTTAAATATGAAACACACTCCAAAAGTCTGTTTGGATGCTTTACACAGAATCTTCAGGTCAGTCAAAAGCTTATGGACAAATGGTGCAACTCCAGCCCATCTGATACTCAGATACAATCCCCTGCAAGTGCTGGTTCCTCTAGTTTGGACTCCTCTTACACTCTGGGGTATATTTATTAAAGAGTGAAGTTCGAGATCACCACAGTCTGTTAGAGCGAAATATTGCCTCTCTCTTTTCATTTCTATGGCACTTTTAAAGGAGTACCAAAGTGTGAAGTTTCACTTTCACCCGTTGATAAATACTCTTTTTAAAATCCCATAGAAATGAATAGAGAGGTGTGAACATTCTAGCAGTCTGTGGTGGTCACTCTTTGATACATATTCCCCTCTCTGTCTCTCCAGACACAGTATCTGGTCTCCCTGTGCCAACCTGATCCATGTGGATCTTTCTGCCGCTCCACTCCCAAGCTGTGTCTGCTCCATTGCAGGGAACTGCTGCAGAAGTGGGGTAAGTGCAGGGATTCTGTACTACCTCCTTTAATTGAATTGAGAATGATTTTTGTGGATAACATGCTGTGTTACACTAGGAGGTGTCATTCAGTGGCGACTAACAGATTCACTGTTGCATAAAAAAGTGCATCAACTCAAGGGATGAAAACATAATTATGCCTCTTTATAGGTCCCTGGGGCAGTTTTGGACTCCAGTCCTTAAGAGGGATATAAATGAGCTGGAGAGAGTGCAGAGACTAAGTGCAACTAAATTGGTTAGAGGGATGGAAGACTTAAATTATGAGGGGAGACTGTCAAGGTTGGGGTTGTTCTGTTTGGAGGAGAAAAGGTGCTTGTGAGAGGACATGATTAAACTTTATAAGTACATTGGGACCTTTTTCCCATAAAAAGGATCATCGCACAAGAAGACATCCCTTTACACTAGAGGAACATCAATTTTCTGTTAAAACGGTGTAGGTGGTTCTTCACAGTGGTGGTTCTTCATGGTGAGGACCATGAAGTTGTGGAATACTTCCACCTCCTGACCAGGCAATATCTCCAGGGTTCCCGTTGTGCCCTACGTGAATATGTGCAGCTCCTAAAGAATATCGTGCAGACATCACTCACATCCCAAAACACTGGATATGAAAACGGGCAGACTTTTAAATTGTTCAGCAAAAATGTGTTTATTTTGTGATGAGTAGTGTTGGGCAAATTTGACCCGTTTCGCTTTGCCAAAAATTCGCCACCAGCGAAATGTCGCAGACGCCCATTAAAGTCTATGGGCGTCATTTTATTTTGACGCACGCCACCATACAAGTCTATGGGCATCATTTTTGCGGTGGGGGGAAACAGTGCACTGTAGGGGAACCATGATGCTTAGAAAGGGAGCACTGCCATTGAAAATAAGAATTTCCCACTTGTTGGCGCTAAATAAACGATGATGGTGATATAAATGCTAGGGATTATTTCCAGTGCAGTTGTCTAGAGCTGCATTTGCCACATATTTTGGGACTGAATGTTAACCACATATTGGAAGTTAACCTGAAGGTGCTAAATATTTGACATTGCCAAAAATGTTACAAGTGGCGTATGAATTTTAAAGGGCCGAATTAACACGAAAGGGGCTATTATCCGAATGCCAAAAACTCTTAAAATTCAAATGTTTAGTGGAAAAAAAAAATCTAATTTTTTTAGATTTATTATACCGTTATAATCCGACCTACCAAGGTTGTATATAAGGCAACGGGAGAGGTCCCTATCTTATTTGGAAGTGGTCTGCACTGGAATTAACCCAAAAATCCAACTTTTTCATACTTTTCGGGCAACAATCTGAAAATTGTGGGCTTTTCGAGGAAAAAGCCCGGAAAAAACAAGCAATTTTGGAAAAAACACAGAAAAAAATTGTACGATTTGGATTTTAGATAGATTTTTTTCGTGTTTGTCCCTGATCGGATTAATGCGTTCTGCATTGCATTCAGATTTTTAATTCATGTATTGCTTTATCTACTTTTCTATAGAAGATATAAAATCAAATGGTGTCCGTCAAACCAAGGAAGGAACAGTGAGGTAAGGAAATCTCCCTTTCATTCAGCCATGTGAATCTCAATGTAGAACAAATACTCTGTTATCCTTTTAGGGGTAAAATAAAAAAGAACCATTGGGCTGTGGTGTAAGTCAGAGAAATGTAACAGGAGCCAGGACTACCCTGAACTGTGGTAACGTTTTCAGTTTATTTTAGCTTCCTATAGATCTGCTACGACTCTGACGTGTTTCAAATGAGGGGTGGGTGTGTCCTAATAGTCCTTGGCAGAAACACTGTAGGAGGGGGACAGCCAATCACAGCCCTACAGTCACACAGGTTTCTATTCCCAATCAGGTTAGGCAAGCTGCTGATTGGTTCCTGTCCTGCTGAGTTCTGTCGGCTCCCCTGACCAGCCTGGGAAAGGAGGCAGCAGGAGGCGGAACAGATGTGCGGGACTTGCAGCGTTTTTGCATAAATTTCTAAAAAAATCAACCAAAACCACTATTCTTTAAAATCGCAATACTTCTAAATATTATAGATTAATACTAGTGATGGGCGAATTTGCGCCGTTTCGCTTCGCCGGAAAATTCGCGAAATTCGCGAAACGGCGAAAAATTCGCGAAACGGCGCCGGCGTCTCGTTTTTGCTGCCGGCGCCCGTTTTTGACGCTGGCGTCCGTTTTTTAGAAAAAATTTTTTGACGCCGGCGAATTTTTTCTGCGAATTTTCGCGGGCCTTTCGCGAATTTATTCGCTGGCGGCAAATCGCGCGAATTCGTGCCTGGCGAATAAATTCGACCATCACTAATTAATACACTAGCACATTCTTGTTTTTCACACTTTGGGCTCAATTCAATGTGATAGTCTACATTTTGTGTTTTTTTTAACTTTTCGTGTGTCCGCTATGCAATTCATTGCGCTAATGTCAGGGGCCTATCGGCTCCCACCAGGGAGTAGTCAGTTTCCAGGAGGAAGCTCAGGGAAAAAGGTCCAAGTTCGTGGTATCCTGAAAGGGGTAGGCGAAATCGTAGTCAGGTACAGACAAAGTAATCAATCAGGAAGGCAGCAAGGATCAGAAACAAGGTCAAGCAGGAGTCAGGAAACCAGGAAACTGTAGAATAGGAAGTTAGAGAAACCAGGAACACAAAGCAGGAATTCTTATATTCGGGCTTCGAACCCGTGACCTGGAAGTCTTTTTATTTCAAAGTTCACGCCGGGCGCGTGATGTCAGGATGCTGGCATCAGCCCACGTGGGTCAGGGGCGCCGCCATCTTGCTTTGGACGCCACCTATGTTTTTAGTACTAGTGATGACCGAATCTGTCCCGTTTTGCTTTCGAAATGCATCGAAGTCAATGGGCGTTTTTACGAGTGCTAGTTTTTCTGCGTGCAACAATTTTTCTCGCTCCAAATGCATTAAAGTCAATAGCCGTTTTTTCTTCTGCCAACTTTTTTGTCCAAATGCATTAAAGTCAACCGGTGTTATTTCTTATGGGTGTTTTTTACCGTGGCTAATTCTTTCCGCAGTTTTGCAAAAAAAAATCGCACATGGTGGAAAATTTGCCTTGAATCCATGACTGGCGAATAAATTCGCTCATCGCTATTCACTTCCTAACGGAAGTAGCAGAAAGGCTTACTTTTCACAATTCAATTCAACCCGAAACTTATTGTGTGAAGTCTTTTACAATAACTTCCAGTTTACCTTCCGCCATTTTGAACTGGCTGAAATGGCTACACCGCAGCTTGTTTATATAAACTATAGCTGTTTTTCTGAAGCAAATATATTAGTTTAGCCAGTGCAGGCCAACAGTACATTATATTGTCTTTCCTTTAAAAAAAACTTTTTCTTTTTTTTTCTTTTAAGTCTCACATCAAAAGTCTGGTTGCAGTTGGCAGCTAGAATGATTTACATTTTTGTCATTAAAATGAAGATCTTTAGTCATATTTTAACTTAAACATCTTACGTTTTTATTTTTTTTAGGAAACACAGGTCTCTGAACCCATATATCTTGAGATTAAAGAGAATAAACCCTTTAAAGAATATTCCGATATTAAGGTAACGCCAACAAGCAAAACTTTCAAAAAGCAGCCCTTGGTTGCCATGGGCTACGGGGAAATGTGTCCAGTGTTAGTAAATGAGCAGTTGTGTATTGTAGTCCTGGGAAACCAAACAGTATTAGTGTAAGAAACAAGGTATGTGGTTCCTTATAATAATACTGTGTATTGTAGTGCATTGTACCTGTGAGACCCTTTGATTATAATGTTTGGGTATCCTAGGTTAAAGGAGGTGAACTTTAAAGGGATTTTGTCATGGAAAAACATGTTTTACAAAATGCATTAGTTAATAGAGCTCCTCCAGCAATCATGCATTGAATTAGTTTTTACTAAAGAGCAAACAGATTTTGTTTAATTTTTAAATCTGTCATGGAGCTAGACATATTGTCAATTTCCCAGGTTCCCTCAGTCATGTGACTTGTGCTCTGATAAACTTCAGTCACTCTTTACTGCTACACTACAAGTTGGAGTGGTATCACCCCACCCTCCACCACCCTGCAGCCCTTCAGCAGAACAATGGGAAGATAACCAAGATAACAGCTCGCTGAAACCTGCATTGCTAGATATGCTCCAAGTGGTAGATATTAGAACAGCACTCAATAGTAAAAATCCAAGTCCCGCTAACCCAAGTAGAAGTAACGATGGCCTGCCTGAAAGTAGTTCCGTAGCAAAGTGCTGGCTCTTTCTGAAAGCACATGACCAGGAAAAATGACCTAAGATGGCCCCTACATACCAATATTACAACTAAACTTTTATTGGTTTAAGAATAAAATTTGAAATGTTAGAATGAAATAAGTGCCAGTGAGAGTGAGAGTGTCTTATACAATGAAATCAAGGTAAAGTCCAGTGATTTGATACAAACTATACAAATATGGAACCAGTATATGCAGTATATTATATTAGATGAGCTTACCGCTATATGGTGGGTCCGGGTACACATGCCCCAGACCTTCAGAAAATGGAGCAAACACCAGAAAACATCAGAAGAGGCTGGCACAGGCCTGGACCCAGGGCCGCTATCAGAGGGGGTACAAGTGTCCAGGGCCCGGGCCTTAAGGGGGCCCAGGCAGTGCTGCACTTTTGAAAGAGCCGGGCCCCCCTTTATATCGCCGAAGCCGTGCGGCCATTTCCGAAGTCCCGAACAGCCAAAATGAGGTAGTGCTGAAAAGCCAAACAGCCGAAGTCCCGAAGTGGTAAAAAGACCCAAAGTCACGAAAACAGACAAAATTAAAATCCTGAAGCGGCGAAAAGACCCAAAGTCACGAATGGAGGCGAAATTGAAGTCCTGAAGCCATGAGTTCAATTCTACTGAACACCAATTTGTGTTTACCAAGGACACTTAGTCATAGGCTAAACTTGTCTCCCATTGGCTTCTTCTCTTTTAAATATCCTGTATGTAGTATTCAATGCTCAGCCTATGACTAAGTGTCCTTGGTAGACACAAAACGCGTCAGGCTTGGTTCTTAAATATGGAGAATAAAATGTAAGCTTTTTAACCTTTTTGCAATCTGACTCCGGCTCCACTACTTTGTGGGTCCAGGCCTGTGCCAGCCTCTTCTGATGTTTCTTGATACTTAACAACCCAAACATAAATATGGAACAAGTTTGATAGATTTCAAGTCCAAAATGGATTTCTGTCAAAGGAGCCTTTCCTTTGATTTCAAATTGATTGCTTTGTTTTATTGAGGTGTTAATCTAAATAATATGCAAATTACATACATGGGCAATTAACCCTTGCAGTGATGGGTGAATCGGACCCTTTTCGTTTCTCTGAAAATTTGTGAAACTGGGAAAAATTTGCCAAATGCATTGAAGTCTATGGGAAACGTTGTTTTTGCCATGAGTTAGGAAATGTAGGGGGGAAGGAGGGGAGCCCCAAAAATTTTTTTGATCTTTTTCAGCCTATCACCCATAATAAAGAAAAAACGCCAGTGTTTTTGGGACTTAGAAAAATGTTTAACTTTTTTTGAAGCAATCCCTATCTACTCTATTGCGCTTCGCCTGGTCTGAGGTGGCGAAGAAAGTCTAGCGTAAAAGATAGCGTTCAGAACAATGCGCGCGTTAGTGAATTTGCGTAGTTACGTCCGTTGCGCAAATTTGCCAGGCATAAGGGTGCGAAGTAACACTAGCGAATCTACACCAGCGCCCGTTAGTGAATTTGCGAAGTAACAAAAATGCCCAACGCTAGCAAATTCACGCTAGCCTTAGGCGCTTTGGCGTTTAGTGAATTTGCCCCTCTGGGTGTAAAAAATTTCACTCATCACTAACCCTAATGCTTCTGAAATGTGATGCCTAGGGGTAGATTTATCAAGGGTCGAATTTCGAGTTTATGGGAGTTTCTAAAAACTCCCATCAACTCAAAATTAAAAAAAAAACGACCAATCGAAATTTATTTAAAAAAAAAATCTAATTTTTTACATACGGTTAATTATGATTGATTTGCAAATTTGAATCCGATTTGAATCAAATTCAATCGAATTGGATTCAAGTTTTTTCACAAAAGTCCACCAAATGGCTCCAAATTCATTGTAGGAGGTCCCCCATAGGCTAAACACCAATTCGGAATTTCAAAATTCAAATTTTTTTTAAAATTTGAACCTAATTTGTACTATTCCCTAGTCGAATTACACTAAAATAAACTCGAAATTCGAATTTAAAAATTCTAATTTTCAATTCGACCCTTGATAAATCTGCCCCTAGTGATAATTTTATAGCTATTGGTACAGTTCTTCCCTCTGCTGTATATTACAGTAATGTAGGACTCACCGAGGTTTTCTGTGACCCTATTTCTCACTTATGCCATTAGAATGATGTACCCCTAAATAAAAATGAATAGTTATTCATTTCAATTAATTTTCCCGGGGTTCCCAGTCTACTGACAATCTCTACAAAGCGCTTCATTTACAAGACAATCAACCATATGGCGAAATCAAGGTAAAACAACTGGGCCGGTTTGATATATCCCATCATTTAAAGAATCAGGACAAAATAGTACAATGTCAAGTTTAATAATAAAAATGTAAATTTCACAGACTGTGACTCTGTAAAGGAATAGATATAATTAAAATTATAAATTATAAAATAGATTAAAAGGCAACCAATATTGTATGACCCCTTGGGGGATATCAAAATAATACTCCAAAAACCAAGGTAAACGCCAAATTCATCAAATCTCTATTTGTAGCAATTTGATTAATTTGGCTTTTATCTTAAGAGTAATAAAAAAAAAATTTATAGTAATTAATTTCAATTAATTTTCCCAGGGTTCCCAGTCTACTGACAATCTCTACAGAGCACTTCAATTACAAGACAATCAACCATATGGTGAAATCAAGGTAAAACAACTGGGCCGGTTTCATATTTAACCCTAACCCAACGTGACCGCAACTATTCTGTCCTTGTGTTTTCTTAAACATGCCACTGCTGGAGAATCAACAAATTATTCAGTAGTTGTGGGTAAAACCATGAATTTTTTTTTCAAGCTATTGTGGTTTTCTATTTCTCATGCTCAACTGTGGCTAAATCTACCGCTAAATGTTATGTATCTCATTTTTTTTCACAGTCTGGAATCCCTCCACAAACTGACCCTAAGGGGCCCATTCACTAAGCTCGAGTGAAGGAATAGAGGAAAATAGAGGAAAAATACTTTGAATTTCGAATGTTTTTTTGGCTACTTCGACCATCGAATTGGCTACTTCGACTACGACCTTCGACTTCGAATCGAACGATTCAAAGTAAAAATTGTTCGACTATTCGATAGTCGAAGTACTGTCTCTTTAAAAAAAAACTTCGACCCCCTAGTTCGCCACCTTAAACCTACCGAGGCCAATGTTAGCCTATGCGGAAGGTCCCCATAGGCTTTACAAGGTTTTTTTGATCTAAGGGATTTCATTCGATCGATGGATTAAAATCCTTCGAATCGTTCGATTCGAAGGATTTAATCGTTCGATCAAACTAGTATTCCTTCAATCGTTCGATCAAACGAATTGCGCTAAATCCTTCGACTTCGATATTCGAAATTCTCCATCTCATGGTCTCCCATCAGTCTTAATCATCTCCATCAAATCGGTGGCTTTGGGAGACAGTGTGCACATACCTGTGATGTCACTTCCATCAAGGTCACTTCCAGATCGACTAAATTTTCTGGCTAGGGACGAGCTTGGAAGGTTGCCAGATCTTTTATAGTTAATAAGAATTAATTCGATTTTAATTGCCATCAAGTACAGGTACAATGTTACTGTGAAACAGAAAAAGGTAATCATTTTTAAAAATGATAATAATCGAAGCTATGGGAGATGGCCTTCCCCTAATTCAGAGCTTTCTGGATAACAGGTTTCCAGACGCAAGATGCCATAACCATAGAGAACTTTCAAATGCTCCCTAAAGACCCCACCTGTTTAGAGAAGCATATTCAATGTACAGGCATTTATTTATGTATCATAATCATCAATCTGTTTTTAAATTCCTTTTGTTTCAAATTTACCCATAACCTTTTAGATTGTAAGCTCTTGCAAGTAGGACCCTCTGATCTTATTCTGTAAACTCCTTTTTGTCACATTATTGTAAGATCCCTGTAAGTTATACATTAATGTAAAGTGGTGCATAATTTGCTGGTGCTATATAAATAAATGATGATGATGAAGACACAGATATATATATATATATATATATATATATATATACATATACAACACACTGGGCTAGGTAGAAGAGTCTTGCAGGTCTGATAGAAGAGACTATGGGGGGCATGACTATAGTTGGGGGTCTCTCTGTTTTATCTAAATTTCAATTTACTTATCACTAGCGATAAGCATAATTTCATAAATTTCATAATCCATAAACTCTATATTCTCCATAGACTCCATAGACTTCTTCTGTACTTCAGCAACCACAAAGACCAACTTCAAGCTGCCTCCACATGTCTTCATCTACATCTTATGAACAGATCATTTTTCAGGTTAATTTTTTTGTTTAATGGTTGGTAGGTTCTGTGCTTAAAGTGTTAAACCCAAAAATGGTTCACCAGTGTCCTCCCTGGGGATAAAAATGCAAAATATTATATAAACATTTCTGGTAAAAGAGAAGTATTTCCTCTTAATTGTGTTTAATGCATTGCTGGGTACAACCAGTTGTTATTTCTTTCCAGCTAGTTCTACAGATGTGTGCAGCATGTTGACAATTAATATTTAAAAAAAACTTCTAACAGCATAAAGTCCACATGGGTTACATATAACAACATTAGTTCCAAAGATACATTAACATTCAATACATAATAGGTCATTACCTTTAGAATCAGGTGGTGATTTAGGATGAAGAAAGGCACATCTATCAAATGGGACCTTGACCGACCTAACTGCTAGTTGATCCAGAGGAAGGCAAAAAAAACCCATTTGAAGCCTCTCCAATTTGCCTTAGAGGGGAAAATGTCTTCCTGACTCCAAAATGTCAATGGGACCAGTCCCTGGATCAACTTGTACTATGAGCTATCTCCCATATCCCTGTATTCCCTCACTAAACACCATCCAACCCCTTCTTATACCTATCTAATGTATCAGCCAGTATGACTTCCACATCTTCACAGCTCTCATTGTAAAAAAAATCCCTTCCTGAAAATTTAGGTGGAACTTCCTGTCTTCTAATCTGAATAGATGCTTCAGATGGAAGGACCTACTGGAGAACAAAGCATCAGATATGGGATATATTAGACCAATAAAGGTTAATGACCAGCTATAAAGCAGATCAAGACTTACACTTGACTCACACAAGGCTGGGCCTTTGCCATGTGGAAGGTATGAAGGAAAGGTGTAGTTGAACTACAACTCCCATAGGCTGCTGTGCTATAAATTAAGGACACCAGAGGGTTCTTGCAGCAACAAAACTGAACAAGTTTATTTGTCCAAAACAATAGATCCAGAGGGTTAATACTCACTATTCCACAGAGGCAATGGCAGATAAGATGTTAAAATGCCAGGCAGAGACAGTAAAATGTGGCACCATGTGAAAGCAGGCAGTTTAAGGTGCACCTCTAGGATGGAATGCCCCATTGTGGTCCGGATCCCATACAGTGGAATGATCACGGAGAATAAATCTAAAGCCTGATTCCCTATCCAACTGTGGCTAGAGGTTGGGGAGAGCTACTCACTACTACAATCCTTGTAGGAGCACAGGCTGCTCGTGCTGTTTAACCTCTCTATCTTACTCTCCTAGAGAGTACTATTAAAGAGTTAACCTGTCTCTGGCTAAGCCTCATTCACTGGGACCCTGCCCCCTGACTTATCTCTAGAGGTACTGGCCCCTCTAGGGCAGAACAGCTGGGCCTTGGTGCACCCAGACTCCCTGGAACACATTTAGCTGGGTCAGCAACCAGAAGCCGAAGAGGAAGATCCACCCCTAACCAGGCACTATGTAAGGAAGTGGCCCTAGGCCCGTAGACAAATAACCGAAACAGATAACTAGATACATGGGCATCTGTCCAGCAACTATGGAGATAGGGAAGTGGATTTAAAGCCATGGGGACATATTAAATCTATGGGTCCTACATATATATTTATACATAGCTATCTTATCACCCCTTAAGCGCCTCTTCTCCAGCATGGACAACCCCAACTTGGCCAGTCTTTCCTCATAGCTAAGATTTTCCCTTTACCAGTTTAGTTGCCCTTCTCTGTACCCTCTCTAATACAATAATGTCCTGTTTGAGTGATGGAGACCAAAACTGCACGGCATATTCTAGATGGGGCCTTACCGGTGCTTAATAAAGGCAAGAATGACCCTCTACTGTTGTGAATCACCTTCTGCACTTTGGGCTGCTGACTGGTATTGCTTTCTATAGTCAAATTTACTAATCACAAATATCCGCGGGTACTCAAGGGACTAAATCAGTCCAATTAAGGGTATACAAATAAAAATCTGCCCGGTGTAACTATGTTGAAAGTACAGCAAGATGGCTCAAGAGCAAAGGGAAAGTATTTTCTTAGCTTTTGTTTACCTTTAAAAAAAATTGTTTTTCCTTACTTTTTTATCTTTAAATCATTGATAAGAGCTTTTTCAGCAGAAACAATTGTATAACACCAATAAAAGCAGAGTGACTGGTAACAGAGTTAGTTCTATTATTTATTCAGTCACTACTTCTGTTATTATTTTGGTTGGTAAGAAATCTCGCAACACAGGAATCTCCCTATTTTTACCATGGACCACATAGAGGTTACTAAATCACAGTCCTTATCTGGACCACTCAGGAACATTTTTATGCTTGTGTTGCTTCCCAACTCTTTCTATATTTCAATGTGGCTCATATGTAAAAAATAGTTGGGGACCCCTGGTCTAGAGTGTGGCCTGGGCAGAGTCATGGCATGTCTGTAGTTGGAATGGGCATGGCCTGGGTTAATAGGGGGTATGGTTAAGATGCATCTGGTTTTTAATAAATAAAGTTGCCATCTCTGACTCATAACTTGGGCACCATTTAGATGCTAAGGAATCCCAGGAACTGGCACAGGAGACCTCTGGACTTATCTTATGCCCATAGTTGGCTATAAGAACAGGGTTACCTTACGCCTAATATCGTTATAATCTGCACCTTGCATCTAAAGCAATTGCAAATGATGGACACACTACAGAGTTCAAGCAATGGTCTCCATGGGTACATTTTAAATCTGAGTGAGCTTAAAAATTAATATATAATAAAACTAACTGCAAAAACAAAAGGTATTTTTATGTTAGGAATGCACTGTTACCCTGAGAATAGTCAGTACTGTATTTGATCCAAAGTCAGTATTACATGAGAGATACTCATGTATGAGTAGTTGTGCGTGTAGGAGCCAGATAAAGATCTATGGCACGGAGCAACACATAGTGATGTGATTTATAGTCCAGGCTGCAGAATGAGGAAGAAAAAGAAATATTTGCAGATATACAGCTACGAACAATAGAATTCTACCTGTATCTGAGGATTCAGCACTAACAATGGCCAATGTTCGGATGCCTTCAAAGGCACCTGATCAAAATTTTCCGGCCAGCCCAATTAACGAGACGTCCGATATCCAATATTTCGGCTCTGCTCCCACCATACATAAAACGAATATTGTACAAAAATTTGTTTTGTATGATATTATTGGTGTGTCTATGGCCACCTTTAGTCACATTATCAACATTGTAAGGGCTGGCACAGGCCCAATAGAAAGAAAGGGAATTCTAGGTGTGATATCAGTGCCCAGTGGATTTAAATGACTTTGCAAATTAGTTGGTCTACCTTTCTGCTGGTCACTCTTCCCATGGTAGGTGGTAATTAATCCTGGTATTGACCCATGGCTATGTTACCCTGTATTGTGCCTGACATTTTTAGCCTTTGAAGTGTTGTGCCTTGGGCATTTTTCCTGCCTGAACACATGATACCATGTGTTCCCCAATCAGCACCCTCCTTGGCACCCAGTATCAACAAGTAAAATTTGTTTGTTGAGCTTTGCCAAAATCCACTAAATGGCAAACATTGGCCAAAGTACAGTGGCGCCATTGGGAAGGGGTTCTTAGCTGTGCAATAGATACATTGCCCTACATTATGCGACAACTGTTCTTCATAGAAATAAATGACTATTTTATTTTATTGGTCATTGACCATTTTATTGGCTTTAGTCAGAATATAGTTTAGCAAATACTAAGTACCAAAGTAACATTCACTTGGCACAAAGATGTACTGCAGGCTAGACTACTTGGACGCAACAAACTATCTCCAAAATCATTTCTATGATCTATCATCTCTTTTTGGTTTAGCCCTTTTTTATCTTTTGCAGAAGTCTTAGTTTGACCTCAGGGCCCATCCAATGATATCCCTTATCATTGCTGTAAGCAGCTATGGTGCTGTATTGTATTAATGCACAGACAACCCAAAGTTCGTGTATTTTAATGCATTCTGTTTAGTTGTTATCTTTCTCAGTATCTGACTCCCTTTTCATGCAAAGAAGGGGCAAGTTCTGTTCAGGAAGTTCAGAAAGGAAGACGGGCTTTCTGTTCTGCTTTGTTCACAGCAGAGTGAGTTTGGTGACAACTCTGTGGTTGAAGAAGTTGAGCTCTAATATTTGAGGCGAAGGAAATTTAAGAAGAAGGAATCACTGTAAATGAAGGTAATGGGAATCTTGCAGTGTTGGGATATGTATTGGGAAACAAGCTGTATAGTATATGCGAGTGTGGGGGTGGGATCATGTTTGAAATGTTTCCATCTATTGATTAAGATAGAGACCACCATTCCCCTGTAAGGACTGAATTACTGAGGTCCATATTCAATCCTTGAATCAGGAATGTCAATAACATACTATTTGCTTTATGGAGGTTCAGAATGTTCACCTTTTCTACATATTCAACTGAATGAGCTCATGCCAAAAAGGGTGAATATTTTCCCTATCCCTGGCACCTTTTGAGGCACGGCTGCTGCAATGGCATCTCACTTGGAAATGTTGCTAAGACTTGATAGGCTACAGTGCGAATAACACTATTAACACTAATGTGTGTCTTCTGTGTGTGACTCTTTATGTGACATCTCTAGAGGGAGCAAGTCTGATGAGCATGACAAGGCTGGGGTTTGATTTGTCTTGGGTGAGTGGCTGGATTAGGTAGGTTATTCTTTATAGTGTGCTGGTTAAGGCTTTGGTGTGTAATTCATGTATCTGGACAGGAAACAAAAGTGCAGATAAATAAGATTGACTGCTCAGATCAACCTATGCCAATATGTTTAATAAAGTCATTGAATAGTTTGCCTATAAACAGGGCATTTTATTCCCTCTGTGACATTACCATGCACAGAATATAATACATGGGACTGTAAGGGAAAGCTGGAGACTATTTAAAATCAGGGTGCTGTGACTATGCAGACACGGCCTCCGCTGCACGGGAGAAAGATACATTAGTATCACTGTACAGAGGAAGTCTAATTCACGCTTGAAGAACCAGGCTCTGTGTTCCTCTATTTTGCATTAACTTGTATTATTTTCCACAGCACAAGCCAAGCATGGCAGCACTTTTCATCTTAGCTCCTTCCCTTTTCTCTTTTAGAAAGCAGTTGGGTAACATATACTGCTTTTAAAACCATCACCTGCGTTATATCACATTGCAAGTCAAACAGAAAATCTAATCTGTTTATTTCTCTTAATGAATTTCCATGACTGATTCCAGCCCATCATTTGTGTATTATGTCTACTGACAAATTAATTTCTACTTTTCTCCCCCCTGTCATCCATAACAAGTATCATCCCAACACAACCAGGCTACTTTCAGATCCACCCATAAACCAACCAAACACAAAAAAGCCCCACCTTTTTAAAGGTTTAGACTACCCTAAAGCAAATGGAAAAGGAATGTTGGTAGGTAATTTGTGTGGCGAAACCAGGCTTCATGGTTAGCCTGACATAAATACGGATTCCATTATTGCCACAGGCTATTGTATTCAGCCATTCATTCATGTTTTTGAAACCTCAGATAACTATTTTATAGTCTTACACATTTTAGAAGGTGTTTATCATTCTTTAAAATCCACCAGTCACTCCCGACTTTAAGATAACATTATAATATTACAATTCACAGGGGAGGAAACATTAAGGCATGAGACAAAAGGCCAAGTACTTTTAGATCAATGATCTTATAATTAGGGATGCACCTAATCCACTATTTTGGATTCAGCCGAACCCCCGAATCCTTTGTGAAAGATTCGGCCGAATACCGAACCGAATCCTAATTTGCATATGTAAATTAGGGGTGGGAAGGGGAAAACAGTTTTTACTTCCTTGTTTTGTGACAAAAAGTCACATGCTTTCCCTCCCTGCCCCTAATTTGCATATGAAAATTAGGATTCGGATTCGGTTCGGCCAGGCAGAATCCAAATCCTGGCCAAATCCCGAACTGAATCCTGGATTCTGTGCATCCCTACTTATAATATTCTAAACATTAATTCAAATAATTTCATTACTAGTGCTGGGATTGTTTCTGTTCTGTTTATTAAACATTGATTACCTTTATGTTTCAATACTTTAGGATCATGGATAAAGACCTGTTTTACAATGTGCTGATTAATGGATTGATACTAGTGCTAAATGCAGGTAAGTACAATTAAGTACCATTACACATCATGCACCATAACTGGTACAGATATAGGACCTGTTATCGACAATGTTCGGGACCTCGGGTTTTCTGGATAATCGATCTTTCCATAATTTGGATCTTCATACCTTAAGTCTACTAGAAAATCATGTAAACATTAAATAAACCCAATAGTCTGGTTTTGTCTCCAATAAGGATTAATTATATCTTAGTTGGGATCAAGAACAAGCAACTGTTTTATTATTACACAGAAAAAGGAAATTATTTTTCAAAATTCAAATTAGTTGGATATAATGGAGTCTATGGGAGATGGCCTTACTGTAATTCTGAGCTTTCTGGATAACGGGTTTTGGGATAACGAATCCCATATCTGTATGCTGTGATATGTCTTCATGACCTTCATGATAATACTGTTATTTGCTTTATTTATAGGTTTAGGAATACAGGCATAGGATACATTACCAGAAAGTTCCGAATTATGGGAAGGACATCTCCCATAGACTCCATTTTAAACAAATAATTAACATTTTTAAAATAATTTCCTCTGTAATAATAAGACAGTACAATGTACTTGATTTTAAGTACCAGGGCTCCTTTTTCTTAAACTTGCAGTTCAGTTAGTTCCAATCCTGTAATCAGACCATGGGCCAGATTCAATTCAGTGAGAAAAAGGTTTATCACATGAAAAGTCATGGATAAGATTCAATTTGAGATGCAGTTCAGAAAAACATATCTTGCTGTTTATCATGTGAAAACTCTATTGAAGCAAGAAAATTTCCTGCATTACTCCTCGGCACTTCCTCTGAGGAACTCCTGAGTATCTAGGCAAGAAACGCGTAAGTCCATCGCACCCACTGCACAATAATTGTACCACTGTTTTAATAAAACCGCTTTTAAAGAAAACAATTGGTTCTCGATGGAGGTCCGGAACAGCGCAGAGTAATGCGGGAACTTTTCTTGCTAAAGAAGTATTTAGGCTTGGAGTAGCTGACATCTAGCGAGGGCAGCGTCTGGAAGAGAGGACAGGAAAGCTGGGTAAGACTGCATCTAATTTATTTGTTTATAGAAAACTCTATTGAAGTCTATGGGGAATAAAAGCTGGAACTGAATTAGGAGAAAAGTTATTTCTCCTGGAATTGAATATTGTCCATGACTTTTCATGTAATAAACCATGAGATACCTTGATGTCCAAATGTAGCTTTACTCTTGAGACACGCTCTCCGACACGACTTCTCCTTCTCTTTCTTCTCTCCTCTATTTCCATCATTTCTATGCTGTGCTTAGTTAATGTGAAAATCCATAAATGCATAAATAAAATCAATAAAAAACCCGACTGTCCTCACTGTGAAGGACCACCTATGCTGCCTCCAATGAACGTTCTTTTCCTCTAGTCTAAAGGGGGGCACATCCAGTGAGCTGATCCTTTTAATGGGAAAAAGATCCCCCACTGTCTATAATGCCCTTTAATGTACTTATAAATGTAATCATGTCCCCTCTCAAACAAGACAGTCTCCCCTCATAATTTAACTCTTCCCTCCCTCTAACCAGTTTAGTTGCACTTAGTCTCTGTACTCTCTCCAGCTCATTTATATCCCTCTGATATCACTTTCAGTATTTCCCAACCTAGGAAAACCCACATGATACAGACATATCAACTCTCCAGACCTTTTCAGTAATCAACCTGCTTTACAGTAACAGTCCAGTCACCTGTTTCTTGTGATTTGCACCTGAATGAATGTTAGCATATACTCCCTTGTACTTTACAGAGCTGTGTAATATGTTGGTACATTATATATGCCTGATATAAGAACAATGTTTATGTATAAAAATTGTTGTTCCTTCTGGTACAAAAATCATATCTGCTTTATATTTTCTTGAAGGTTTTTGTCATACAATATGGAAAGATGATCCCGTGTATTTCCCAGAAAAGATTACAGCCTGGAAAGGTTCCTGTGTGCTGATACCATGCTATGAGAAACCTAACAGTCGTATCAAAAACTTTCTATGGTATCAAAACCCAGTGTATGATAATAACCAATCCAAATGGACTGGGACAATTGTTTATCAAATTAAAGATCCAGTGAATGTGGACAGTCATAACATGAGGATTTCCAGGTATCAGGAATCAGGAAAATGTGGAATTGTACTGAAAGATGTGCAGGAAGGAGACATTGGGAAATACAAGCTGAGGATAGAAGATGAAGATAATTTGTGGATGACAAAGAAGAGTGTGTCTCTGAATGTCTCTGGTAAGTACCTTGTACTTGTGTTCAGTCCAATGGAAAGTGATAGGGGACTTATACAGTCCAGTCGTCTGATTGGCTCACAGGTGATTTTATTGCCCCTGCATACTTTGATGTCCCACCCATCTACAGAAAAGGAGCACAGGCAGATCGAACTAAAATGCAGTGCCGTATTGTGTTACAAGAATCACCTGTGAGAAAGAGAGAGAAGCCTTTTCTAATCTTCCTCCTTTCTCATACATCAATATATAGAAGACTTTTGACTGGTGATCACTGGAGTCATTTATCAACAGTGCTCACATGATGTTCTAAGGCAACCAATCCCATTGTAACTTTCATTGTTCTTCCTGCAGAGGGTTGAAAAACAGGTTCTCCGTGATTGGCTGCTATGAGATACTGCTCAGGTGCAAATTTGCCTTTAATTTGACTGCTTAAATTGTTTAAAAAATAGTTTTAAACAACACACACCTTGGTCTCCCGCAGTTGGTTAAGAATTTCCAAATAATTGCAGAATGCCAAGAGGTATCCATTTACCATTGTTAGACATAGTGCCTCTACCCTTCTTTGTACTGAATGAAGCCTGAAAATGCTTTACAATGACAATGAAGTGGGAAGCGTGGTGAATGGGGGTTATTAGATGGGGAGTCTGTTTAGGAGGGGGGCTTAGTTCTCCTTTAAAGCTTCCAACTTCAGTTACAGGAACATATTGAGTCAGATTGATACCAATTAGCTGGGATTCTCATTGGAGGGTTCCTTAGCATTTTTATTTGGAAGAGCTGGGTAAAGGTTTAATTGTATTATATTGTTTTAATCAAACAACCCTGATTTTAGTGGGCTGTGGCTCCCAGAATTCTCTCCCACTCAAATAAACAAGGTGAGTGATAGATTGTTTGCAAGAATACACAGAAAGTCTGTTACACTTATATGGACAAGATATTGTATATTGTGACATGGGTAAAGGGGAATCCCTCATAGATGCATTGGACCCCCATAGTTTATCACTAATCAGCCGTCTAAGGGGCAAATACACTAATCGCGGCGAACGCTAGCGTCAATTCGCTAGCGTTTGGCATTTTCGGTACTTCATAAATTCACTAACGGACGCTGGCGTAATTTCGCTAGTGTAACTTCGCACCCTTACGCCTGGCGAATTTGCGCAATGAACGAAACTACGCAAATTCACTAACATGCGCAGTGTTCTTAACCCTACCTTTTCCGCTAGACTTCCTTCGCCACCTCAGACCAGGCGACGTGCAATAGAGTAGATAGGGATTGCTTCAAAAAAAGGCAAAATTTTTTCTAAGTCCCAAAAAACGCTGGCGTGTTTTCTATATTATGGGTGATAGACTGAAAAAGATCGAAAACATTTTTGGGGCTCCCCTCCTTCCCCCCTACATTTCCTGACTCATGGCACCTTAACTATACAGTGGGCACATGTGTAGGGCAAAATAAAAATTTTATTTGATGTTTTGAAGGTTTTCTAGGCATTTGTAGTGCTGATACGTATTCCTCCATTGTGATTTGAATTTGGCGCCGTATGCAAATTAACCATCGCTAGCGAAACTTCGCTTCGCGAATTAACGCTAGCGCAACTTCGCAAACTTACGCTACCCCTGTGCGCAACTTCGGATTTTAGTGAATTTGCGGAGCGCTGGCGAAAATACGCCTGGCGGAACTTCGAATCTTAGTGAATTTGCCCCTAAATGTGCTGTTTTGCCCTATTCATCTTGCATGGCTGCCCCCATAGCTACAAAGCAGCTTATCTATAAACTGTAATAGGGTTTCTGTGGTGTTACTTGTCCTTTAAAGGAGAAGAAAAGCTACCAAGACAGTTTATTACCAATTGATAAGCCACAACTAGTGTTGGGCAAATTTATTCACCTGGCCCGGAAAATTTGCCGGCGTCAAAAAAAATGGACGCCGGCGCATTATAATTGCAAAAAACGGACGGCGTCAAAAAAGAGACGCTGGCTCCGTTTCGCAAATTCGCCCATCTCTAGCCACAACAGTGCAAACTAGAACACCATTTTTATTCTTTAGAATGCTTTACCATACCTGAATAAACAGCTATCTTTAGGATAGCAGCTGCCATATTAGCTTGCTGTGACATCACTTCCTGCCTGAGTCTCTCCCTGCTCACTTATAGCTCTGAGCTCAGATTACAGCAGGGAAGGGAGGGAGAGAGGAGCAAACTGAGCATGCTCAAGCCCTAGCCCTGGAGGTTTATGCTGAAAACAGGAAGTCTGATACAGAAGCCCATGAGTACACAATAGAAGGAAAGAAATGTGCTGTTTCTTTTGACAGAGGACTCAGAGCAGCATTACTTTGAGGCTTTACTGGTGTATTTATATAGACCTTTCTGATACAGCTTACTTAGTTTTAACTTTTCCTACTCCTTTAATGCCAATGCGTATTTACACTTGTAATGTTCATCTGCCTAAGGGAATACATTCTTTGTCTCAATAATGATTTTTCTTCCATAGATTCTACGCCAGAGTTTATGATCAAACCTGTGGAAGTGGGGAGAGAATCCTGGAAGCTCACATTGTCCTGTTATATTAATTATTACTGCCCTGATGATTCCATAAGACTGTCCTGGGCTGGAGATGTGAAAGGCGACAAGGTGCAAATCATTCCCAAGATCAAGGAATCATTAGATAATAAGGAGACAATAAGAACAGAGACAACACTATCTTTTAACCCAAACTGGACAGATCACAATAAAACAATAGAATGTGTCCTTACCAGAGGGAATAATAAAGTCATTAAGACTGTTGTGTTGAATATACAGTGTAAGTACATTCATATAAATAAGATAAAGGGGTATCAGTAACAAGGGTATCTGCTGTGTAACTTTACTATTTAGCGACTGACACATGCACCTTATTCTTCATACAACTGCACTGTGGCCATTGACTCAAGGGGCTGTAGGAACTCTGGAGCTATCGCCTGGTTCAGAGGTGACAGTAACTCCAGGGGTCTCCTGAATCAATAGGCCAGTGTTTAATTCAGAACAGGAAGCAGGAAGGACTGAGCAGCACCAAGTACAATTATATGGAACGCCTTTTGCTACTGAGAGGCCCAAAACTGTGCTAGTGGTGACAAATGACAACTTATATTTTATTATCAATGACCCAGTGGTTGTTTTGTGTGTTTATTTGAATGTTCCTTGTATGGTTTTCGTGAAATCATTCGATTTACTAGGACTGACTGTAGTGTTTTCCTTTCAGATCCTCCCAAAGGAGTCCGTATACTGCCTGAAACGTCTACTATAACAATAAGAGAAGGGGAAGAAGTACCACTGGAATGCTCTGCAGAAAGCAGTAACCCTCCCATAGTCAGATACTGGTGGTATAAATCTAATAATAAAGTTACAGAGGATAAGTCTCATTACAAGGCCCGTGAGTCAGGAACTTACTATTGTGCGGCTGAAAATGAAATCGACAGAACGCGTTCTACAAGCGTGACTATAAATGTGCAATGTAAGTACCAGGACAGTATATGAACTACAGGCACGAGACCTTTTATCCAGAATGCTTGAGACCTGTTATCCACAATGCTTGGGACCTGGGGTTTTCTGAATAAGGTATTGAAATCATTGAATTACAGAAAGACCACTTATGTTTGCTTAAAATGAAAAACCCAATAGGATTGTTTTGCCTCCAGTAAGGAGGAATGGATCAAGAACAAGGTCCTGTTTTATTTTTACAGAGAAAAAGTTTTTAAAAAATGAAGTTATTTGATTATAGTGGAGTCTATAGGAGATGGCCTTGCCATAATTTGAAGCTTTCTGGATAACGAGTTTCTAGATAATGGACCGGGAGATCGGTATGTTGGCGCATGAGCAGTTGGAGCAATTTGCCGGTTTTCGACAACTGCGCATGCGCCGAAATTGAGGCAGATTGCCGATCTCCCAGTCAGCTTACAGAAGACCCGGAAGATGGATGCCGTGGAGTCCGCTGGCAGAATCTGCGACGAGAGGTAATTATAAAGCATGGGGCATTTCCTGGGGGGGGGCAGTTAGCCTGGGAGGAGGGGGTTCTACGTGGGTTGGGGGGTACAAGGTTTTTACTACAGGGCTTCCTTCTCCTTTAAAGTGCAGCAGTGTTGTGGACCCTCTACATATGCAGTTTTAATTTCTGCTCTGCATTTAGATGGAAAAGTTGACCCAGGAAAAAAACAAGTGGGCCCGACCCTTTTGGGCCCATGCCAGGCCAGATCCCTTCTCCTGAAGACCCCTCTCTACAAAAAAAAATGTTTTTCAGGGCTGAGAACATGCATGTGGTGCCGTTCGCGCATGAGCACCTCCATGCGTGCTCGCCAAGAGGCGCATTGGAATAGGGGGGCTGCAGGGCCCGAGGGAGCCCTGGACAGCAGTCCCGGTGGGCCCCAGACCCCCTGTCTGACCTTGTACAGTATGACATATCTATTTAATGACTGTATTATATCCAGTGTAATGTTTCATGCATAGGTCACGGCACGTTTGACACCTACAGTATCTAATTCAGAAGCAGCACCCGGTACACAGAAAACCCCACCAGTAGCAACTGAGGAGAGACACCCTGTGATGGTGTAGGAGCAGTTAAGTTCATGTTAAATAGACGAGTTAGTGCCCAAACATTTTTTAAAAAAAACATTGTAATAGGACATTCTATCTATAATCTCAACATTGCCTGTACCTCGTACCAGTAAGAACTATAGCTTATCACTTACCAGCTGTAGAAAAAAACATTTGGTATTATTGGTGGTTAAAAGTGAAGGATGAACTTATATTCTATTTCATACACCGTTTTTGAGTAACTTGTGGTATCGCTGCTGGATAAGGCTGAGACCTTAACAACTGCTGTCAGTGATTGCAGAGATAGATCATGATGGAACTACACAAAAACAACAGTATCATTTATGAAATTAAAAAAATTAAAAAGACTGTGTCTGAGAGCTTTTTACCATTTTTCAGATGCTCCAAAGGTAGAACTTAAAATCTCAAGCCAAGAAATAAGGGAAGATTCCGATTATACACTGACCTGCTCAGTTGATGCAAATCCTCAACCTGAAGACATCTCTTGGTATAAAGACCGTGAAAAGATCTCAAGCAAAAACAGCAACACTCTGGAACTCGATAATATAAGAGAGCAGGACTCTGGATCATATGAGTGTGAAGCACGGAATAGTCTTGGAACTAAGAGATCTGCTGTGTATGTGAATGTCATGTGTAAGTATTAACATTAAATATCTATATTGAACTCTGTGCCTATAGCCTGTCCAATGGGATTTTTCCTGGACTCATGAAAGTAACATGATAATTCCCCTGAGTTAGTGATCCCATCCCCAGTGTCCTATCATCTCTAGCAATCAAATTCTTCTGGTCCTGTATTAACTGAGGGTTCAATTCCCAGCTTACATGCAAAAAACACAATGCAGTGACCCATAAAAAACTATCACACATTTGCTTTCATTTTGGAAGACCTTTAAGGGTTGATTGACCAACATTGCTGCTAAATTGTAAGATCACTTACCCTTTAGGACAACTCCTGCTATAGTTAAGAGCTGAGATGCAAACATTTTTATTTACTATGCTTTCCAAAACCAAGAAAGGACGGCACTCCAAGAAAAGCAGGTTTATCACAGGATCCTGCGAACAACAATCGCCTTACGCGTTTTGGGAACAAATCCCTTAGTCATAGGTGATTGTTGTCCGCAGGATCCTGCAATAAACCATCTTTTCTTCAGAGTGCCGTCCTTTCTTGGTTTTGGAAATTGTATGCACAGTGGGGATGCTGTGGACAGAGCACCTGGACCAATGTGGGTGGACAGTTAAGTGAGTTGCTATGCCACCATTTTCAATCTAAATATAATTATGGGCCCCCGGCTCTTGTGGACCCCCAGCTCTTGTGGGCCCCGCCAGCCCTGACCTGCTCAAGGCACTAATCTTCCTGCCGTGACCTCCTTTCTTTGGGTTGGTTGCAGTAAAAACACAGCGCACATGCAAGTGCAGTGCATCGCATCGTGGGGGTGGGCTGGTAGAGGAGAGTTGTGGCAGGGGGCCCTGTTACAGGAGCCTCCAGTCCGACCCTGATCCTTGACCCACTTCAGTATTCGAAAAGGTAAGCAAATGGCGCTCACTGCACTAAAAGAGTCAAAATTCTCATTTAAAAATCAGAATTTCTGGTACCATGAGTGTCTTTTTGACACCTGTATTCGTCTGCTGCACCCCTGGGCATAAGCCCCGAGCAATAGAATTCTTGGAAACCAAAATTAATTCTAAAATCTCACATTCGTCTAGGCCAGTGATCCCCACCCAGTGGCTCGTGAGCAACATGTGACCCCTTGGATGTTGCTCCCAGTGGCCTCAAAACTGGTGCTTATTTTTGAATTTCTGGCTTGGAGGCAAGTTTTAGTTATACAAAAACAATGTATACTGCCAAACAGAGTCTCCTGTAGTTTGCAAGTCCACATAGGGGCTACCTATTGCCAATACCATTTCATATTTCGCACCCCTAGCAACTTCTTGCATGATAAAGCACTGCGTATCTTGACAGCGCTTTATAAATTAATGATGATGATGATGATGTTGCTCTCTAACTTATTTTACATTTAAATGTGGCTCACAGGGAGAAAAGGTTGGGGACCCCTGGTCTAGGCAATAGGATTACTAAGAGACTAACAGACTAAGTAACATGCTATTGCATTTACTGCATTTACATTGCTTTACTGCAATAAAGGTGAAATACTCAATCTGGAGGACATGGCGATAGACATCAAATAAAGCACATTGTACTGGTTATTTATATTATACATTTATTCATGTATAATATAACTATTTATAGGAAGAGTTTAACCTTTTATTAAATGTAATGTGTTATAGTTGAACATATTCCATTCAATTTTTTTCAGTTGGCCTTCTCTTTTTTATTTGGAATGGTTTTTGTATTAGCTTTCCTGTGTGTTTCCAGCCTCCAAAAAAAATAATTTGTCAGGGTCACTGACCCTCTCAATTAAAAAAAACTAGAGAATTTTAAGCTGCTTATCAATCTTTTCAAGCCCTTTCCTATCCATATAATTCTGAAAATATTGGTTGATAACTACCATGACAATAAATCCATAGTTACCAGTTCACAGATGAAATTCTTAGCCTGAGAATGACAAAAGCGACTAAAAAAAAGAAGAATAGCTATAACTTGTCTTGGACTAATGCTCCTAAATCATACTAAAAGTAAATAATAAGGTAAACTGCACCCTTTTTGTATTACATACATAATAAAGGCTTCTGGGTTAACAGTCTACTTATTAGAATGTAGATCCCTTTGTCATTGGAGAGGTTCTTCTCAGCCTATGGTGTCCAGCGACCTCTGACATTAGGGATATGGGAGAGACAAGACCATTGAGAGGAATGTCTGTTCTTTAATTTCTGACCTCAGAAGTTTATTGATTTCTATTGTTTTTATGTTGCAAGAGATAACAAACCCCTTTGGTAAATGTTCAACAAACATCTAATCTGAAATACTGACCAAAACAGAGTAGACCTTTAATATTGGTTTCTCTTCACTTTAACCTTCACTGTCACAAGAAGGACAAACATTTCTTACCTTTGCTATACTGTCGCAAAAGCTGCTGAATAGGGAAACAGTAACAATATATATTTTCTAGATCCTCCAAAGAACCCGGAAGTTGTTCTTCAGCCAAAAAAGACATTCTATGTGGAAGGGAGTAATGTTCAATTAAGATGTAGTATCAACAGCAGTAACCCCGAAGTATCACAGATCACATGGTTTAAGGACGGGAACTCGTGGGCCTATGAGAAAGGAAACAACAAGCCAAATGATTATATTATCATTGATAGAATCAAAGAAGAGCATCGTGGAAGTTACACGTGTAAAGCTGCAAATAAAATAAGTGCTACTTCTTCCAAGCCTGTTTCCATAAATGTCCTCTGTAAGTATATTTGTACTTATATTATTTATAAACTACTGGGTGTGTGGGTCTATATTGAAAGAGCCAAATGGAATAATGCTAAACATTTGCTCCATTGCTGCTAAACATTTGCGCCATTGCTGCTAAACATTTGCGATAGCAGCCTGGTCTGGTTAGGCCGTTGACATTCCTCCACCAGCATTCCCGTCTTTCTCATTTAGGGCCTTCATTCTCAATGTGGCAGGAGAGTGTATTATTATAATAACAATAGCAAGATATTGGTACAATTACCATACCTCCCAACTGTCCCAATTTTGACATCTCAGCCTGCAGTCCCGGATTGTTACTGAAATGTCTGAATTTCTCTTTGATCTCCTGCACTCAACAGCCAGAAAAAGATACAACGTTTCTAAAACTTGATTGGCTTTTGGCAAAGAGCCCAGAATATGTGGCAGGTGCACCTAGATACATGTGTAATAATTTAGGATGAGCAAAGAAGCAATTGTAACAATTAAAGATAAGCAGGTCTCTCTGGGAAACCATGACTTGCAGCTTAAAGGGCAATTCACCTTTATTAGCAAAACTTTATACCGTATATACTCGAGTATAAGCCGAGTTTTTCAGCCCCCAAAATATGCTGAAAAACTCTACCTCAGCTTATACTCGGGTCAAGCGCAAAAACGGTCGCCGGCGTCTAAGAATAGTCACCGCGCCTAAGAATAGTCGCTGGCATCCAAGAATAGTCGCCGAGAATAGTCTCCAAGAATATTCGCCGGCGTCCAAGAATGGTCGCCGGCGTCCAAGAATGGTCGCCGGCTTCCAAAAACAAGACGCCGGCACCTCCAATGGGAGCAGAAACCCTCAATTTTTTGATTGAAACTTACCAGAAGCTGCTGCATTTCTCACCCTCAGCTTATACTCGAGTCAATAAGCTTTCCCAGTTTTTGGAGGTAAAATTAGGTACCTCGGCTTATACTCGGGACGGCTTATACTCGAGTATATACGGTAATAATAAATCACAGCAATGTGCTCAAACTTTCATAACCTGCCAAATTTTGTAAAATGGACATGATAATTAGGGGAGGTCTAGCTGACACCCAACTGCTGCATGAAGAGATAATGAAGAGAAACAGATGCTGAGAGAGGAATAGTGAAGATAAACTTGACGATTTTAAAAACGATGCAGAATATTTAATTGATTGTATTTAGAAAGTTCCTTATTTCAGAATGTTGAAGCTTATATTACATTTTCATTTCCGCAATAGTTCCCTTTTAAAGTCTGACTGGTATAATTTCTAGTGCTCTGTGTGTGTAAGTCCTGTGTGTACCCTACATGTTTGGTGCAACTGCGCTGCAGCTATTGATGTGGGGAGCAGTGGGAACCCTGAAGCTTCGGCCTGGTCAAGAGGTGGTGGTTCCACTACATCAATCGGTGTAGCAGCGTCTGATTTAGAATGGAAGGCAGGGAGGACTGAGTGGGGCCGTCGTTACTATACAGAAGTGCAAAGAGCACAGTTTGACACAAGTTCCTCTAATGAAAGTGGTTTAATGTCACAAGTCACTGCGGGGAAAAGTGCAAACTTACTTGGCTGTAATTCCTTGTGATTACTAACACTAAACACAGCAGTTTGAAATTCCAAAAAAAGTTTTCTTTTTCCCCAGATATCAGCGTGTGTATTCACACTAGTCACGTTATTGCAAGACACTCTTCACAGTTTACACCCTCAGGTTGGATAATTTCACCCAGACAATTACATTTCCTTCCCAATCTATTTTCAGCTCCTAGTGCCTTTCTAGGGTCCAGTCAACACAAACCCCCTCCCACCTTTACAAGACTTAGCCTGGGTCACCAGACTTGCCAGATTTCTTCAATGGGACTTCAACACCTTTCACCAGTTTCTTGAGAAATCCAATAGAGCTTTCCTGTAGCCTAAATATCCACTCCAGCCCTGATTGGTGGGTTTGCTGCTGGGACACTATGCTCCACTTACTCCTATTTGGGACTCAAGCTGCCCATTCTGGCTGTCCTACCTCACCTCACACTACTACAGTGTGTTATTACACAAACTAGGCCCTGAACTTGCTACATTTCCTACCTCTTCCTCTTGGGGCTGGTCAGGTGACTTCCTGAGTAAATCTTCATGACCAAATCTCATCCGAGGTTCCTCTTCTGTACCCTCTCTAGAGTCTGCCCTCTGGAACTTTCATAAAACTCTATTAAAATATTTTTATTCAGTAGCTCCCTCAAGAGACTTATATACTCCAATTACATAACTCTGTCTAATGGCCAAAACTATCTCCTGTTTAGTAGCCAGAACAAGAACTTGGTAGACCAACCAGCCAAACTCACTTATGATCATTCAGAAAGCTCTATTGCACGTGGTCTGACTATAACTCTTTGCCTTTTGTGGAAGGTACAGACACAAACCATTCCTGTCTTTTTAACACCTGCCATTCTGCACTGTGACAGAGTTTCCTGTGGTAAATGGAACATTTTCTAATTGGACCAATGTTTTTAGTGGAGTAAATTTGACTAAATTGGAAAACTGGGCAGCAAACTGGAAAATGAGGTTCAATGTTGATAAATGCAGGTTATGCACTTTGGCAAAAATAATATAAATGCAAGTTATACACTAAATGGCAGTGTGTTGGGAGTTTCCTTAAATGAGAAGGATCTTGGGGTCTTTGTAGATAACACGTGGTCTAATTCTTGGCAGTGTCATTCTGTGGCTACTAAAGCAAATAAAGTTCTGTCTTGTATAAAAAAGGGGATTAACTCAAGGGATGAAACATAATTGTGTCTCTTTATAGGTCCCTGGTGAGGCCTCATCTGGAGTATGGGGGCAGTTTTGGACTCCAGTCCTTAAGAGGGATATAAATGAGCTGGAGAGAGTGCAGAGACTAAGTGCAACTAAACTGGTTAGAGGGAGGGAAGAGTTAAATTATGAGGGGAGACTGACAAGGTTGGGGTTGTTTTCTCTGGAAAAAAGGCGCTTGTGAGGGGACATGATTAGACTTTACAAGTACATTAGAGGACATTATAGACAAATAGCAGGGGACCTTTTTACCCATAAAGAGAATCACGTACCAGAGGCCTCCCCTTCAGACTAGAGGAAAAGAAGTTTCATTTAAAGGAACAGAGTAGGGGGTTCATCACAGTCAGGACAGTGAGGTTGGGGAATGCACTGCCGGGGTTGATGGATTCAGTTAATGACTATAAGAGGGACTTGGATGATTTCTTGGACAGACATAATATCAAAGGCTATTGTGATACTAAACTCTATAGTTAGTATAGATATGGGTATATATCATTTATGTGACAGTAGGGAGGGGTGTGTGTATGGGGCTGGGTTTTCACTTGGAGGGGTTGAACTTGATGGACTTTGGTCTTTTTTCAACCAGATTTTACTATGTAACTATGTTATAAAGGTAGCTACAATCTCAGCAATAAAACAAGGCAGGACTGCTGCTTTTTGAAGAAGGGAAACAAGATACGGAAGACTAGTAAATCACATTGTCAAAATGTCCATTGTGCAATGTCAATGTGACATTTCTAAAGAATGCCCTACAGTGTTTTATATTTAGGAACATTTCACTTGACCATTGCTTTTCCTGATAATCCCCTCAGTGATAAATGTGGACAGATTTGCTTCTTGCCTTGTTCATTCCTGAATTGTAACATTGCATTTCCCTACACACAGATCCCCCCAAGGAGGTAAAAATTAAGCCCCAATCCCCAGTAGTGGAAGGAAATTCTGCATCGTTACACTGCTCAGTAGGAAGGAGTAATCCGACAGTCAGTGAATATCGCTGGTACAAGGACACAGTCCTACAGTCCTACAGAAATAATCAGATTAAGTTTCCAGGAATAAAATGGACGGATTCTGGCAACTATACATGTGAGGCAAGGAACGACATCGGGAATGTCCTGTCTCAACCAGTTCCACTCAATGTCCAGTGTAAGTATAAAAAAAAAACCAATTTAAATTGCACATTTTATTTTGTTTCGAATCCTTGCTTTTCAACTCACTTTTTCTGTCTACCCCTCCTGCTTTCCTCAGCTATGTTGCCCCATTATCCGTCGCTGAAACTCTTTCTATGTTTGCATTGGCCAACTTATTGTATTATAAAAAGCACTACTTAGGTCTCTACTTGGGAATCTACTTATTCAGCCAATAAAGGTGTGCGTGTCCTACTTGTACAGTGCCATGGAGTGTGAACTACTATTTAAAGGGGTGGTTCACCTTAAATTTAACGTTTAGTAAGTTAAAGGATAAGTAAACGTTTAAAATAAGTGAATGTAGAATGGATGAGGGGGGCTATTCTAAGCACTTTTGTCATTTGAATTTATTATTTATTTTGTTTTTATTCCAAGATATTAAGGGATACATGTACTGTTAATATGAATGAATTTTGTTACAACAGCGCCACCTGCTGGTCAGTTTCCCACCAGTCTGACCAGCAAGTAGTCAAGGAAGTTGTCAGGGGAAAGAAAGAGGCTGCTCTGATGTTCTTCCAGTCTGACCACCAAGTAGTCAAGGAAGTTGTCAGGAGAAAGAAAGAGGCTGCTCTGAGAACATCAGAGCAGCCTCTTTCTTTCTCCTGACAACTTCCTTGACTACTTGGTGGTCAGACTGGTGGGAAACTGACCAGCAGGTGGTGCTGTTGTAACAAAATTCATTCATATTAACAGCACATGTATCCCTTAATATCTTGGAATAAAAAGTGCTTAGAATAGCCCCCTCATCAATTTTACATTCACTTGTTTTAAACGTTTACTTATCCTTTAAAGAATGGCCAGTTCTACACAACTCTATAATAATCTTCATTATTTATTTTAAGTAGCCACCTGCTGGTGCGTTTCTAACCAGTCTGACCAGCAAGTAGTCAAGGAAGTTGTCAGGAGAAAGAAAGAGGCTGATGTTCTTCTGCTTAGGAATAAAATTAGAAACCTTTCTCACATCTTTCCTAAGCAGAAGAACATCAGCCTCTTTCTCCTGACAACTTCCTTGACTACTTAGTGGTCAGAATGGGCAGAATGGCGCTGTTGCAACAAAATTCATTTATATTAACAGTACATGTATCTCTTAACATCTTGGATCGGAAAAATAACGAATAAATAATGAATTTACATTAGAATAGCACCCTCATATTTTAAAGGTTTGCTTATCCAATAAATGCCATGTGTGTATGTATCTATACTCTTTAAAACACAGGCCAACAGACAGGTAACTAATACTCTTTTACTTATGACTATTAGGGATGGGCGAATTTGTGCCGTTTCGCTTTGCCGCGAAATTCGCAAAACGGAGAAAAATTCGCAAAACGGTGCCGGCGTCTCGTTTTTGACACCGGCGCCCGTTTTTGACGCCGGTGTCCGTTTTTTTTTTTTAAAAAAAATTTTTGACGCCGGCAAATTTTTGCCTCGAATTTTCATGGGCGTTTCGCGAATTTATTCGCTGGCGGCGAATCACGCAAATTCGCTGTGAATTCGCCCATCACTAATGACTATTCCTGTTCTCTCTTCCAGACGCCCCTGTGAATGTAATGATCTCCTGCACTCCATCCAACCCGGTGCCTGAACACACAAAGGTGACATTGACTTGTAAGGCCCAAGCCTATCCCACAACCATTACTTACGCCATTTACAAAGATGGAGTCCTTCTCCAGAATTCCCATAGTTTGGTTCTGCATGATATTCAGTTAAATAATAAAGGAAAATACCATTGCACGGCAAGAAATATTTTCGGGAGCCGAAAGTCAGATATTATCGACATACATGTTTCATGTAAGTTACTTCTTTTATCTAAATCAGTTTAACTAGATTAAGGAGCGAGTTTTTCCCAAACCACCCTATTTACACTGGGGAAGACACCCAAGGCCAAGGCCATTATGGATTGCTACAAGCAGGTATTTTCCCCCATGGAAGTTTTCCTTAGTAAACTGAGCCAGGAATTTTGGGGGTGTACTGCAGAAAACATAGGTGTCATCTCCAGAACATTGGGAGCCTTGAGAAGACATAATGATGATTTTTAAAAACATGTAAATATACCTTTAATCTGTAAAGCATGTTGGATCAAACAGGTGAAACCTTAACAATAGTGAATATCTACAACCCTTATTGGCTGGCCAATTACTTATATGCTTTGATGCATTCTATAATCATACACTTCTTATTTAAAGGAGTTGTTCACCTTTGAGATAACTTTTAGTATGACGTAGAGAGTGATATTCTGAGGCAATTTGCAATTAGTTTACATTTTTTATTATTTAAGGTTTTTGAGTTATTTAATAACTTTATTCAGCAGCTCTTTGCATTTTAAGCAATCTGGTAGCTAGGGACCGAATTCCCCTAGCAACCATGCATTGATTTGAATAAGAGACTGGAATATGAATAGGAGAGGCCTGAATAGAAAGATGAGGAATAAAAAGTAGCAATAACAATACATTTGTAGCCTTACAGAGCATTTGTTTTTAGATTAGGTCAGCGACACCCAATTGAAAGCTGCAAAGAGAGAAGAAATAGGCAAATAATTTAAAGACTCAATAATAAAAAATAAATAATGAAAACCAATTGAAAAGTTGCTTAGAACTGGCAATTCTATAACATACTTAGGGGCACATTCATCAAGGGTCGAATATTGAGGGTTAATTAACCCTCGATATTCGACTGGGAATGAAAATCCTTTAACTTCGAATATCAAAGTCGAAGGATTTTGCCCAAATACTGCGATCGAACGATCGAAGGAATAGCGATTCGAAGGATTTTAATCCAACAATCGAAGGATTATCCTTCGACCAAAAAAACTTAGCCAAGCCTATGGGGACATTCCCCATAGGCTAACATTGGGTTCGGTAGCATTTAGGTGGCGAACTAGGGGGTCGAAGTTTTTTTTTTAAAGAGACAGTACTTCGACTATCGAATGGTCGAATAGTCGAACGATTTTTAGTTCGAATCATTCGATTCGAAGTCGTAGTCGAAGGTCGAAGTAGCCCATTCGATGGTCGAAGTAGCCAAAAAAACACTTCGAAATTCGAAGTTTTTTTTACTTCGAATCCTTCACTCAAAGTTAATGAATTGGCCCCTAAATGTTACCTTAAAGGAGAACCACCCCTAAGTACTGCAGAAGATATTCGGATTACCGAATAGCCTTTTTTTTTTAAGATACTCCAACGCATTTCCAATTGTTTAAAAATCGCCTTTGCAAAGAAACCCCTCAGTTGCACAGTATTAACGCCTATTGACACAATCTGCAATGGGAACCTTGGAGCTACCACCCTCAACCGAAATAGTCCCACTTGGGTATCATTCCTCAGAAGAGTCCAGATAGATATCATTTGAACTCATATGGAACCACAGCAGAATGTTTGGGTAGTACCTCGCTGAATTTCTATACAAACCCAATCATTTTGTTGGGCACCGGATATATTTTGTGCATGTGCTATTGATTTTCATGCTTATAAAGGATGCACGTGACAACCACATATTACATCAAACAGATGAAACTTTTCCGTTGAATGCAGCTTTCCAGTCCAACTAATATAAACTTACCATAAGCATCCGAGACTCACAGCTACAATGTCTTCACTTCTCCAGTCTTCCCCACTAGGTTTAAGTCTGCCATATGCATTAGTTTGCTCTAGAACAGGGATCCCCAACCTTTTGAAGCCGTGAGCAACATTCAGAAGTAAAAGGAGTTGGGAAGCAACACAAGCATGAAAAATCTTCTTGGGGTGTTAAATAAGGGCTGTGATTGGCCATTTGGTAACCCCTATGTGGATTGTCAACCTACATTGAGGCTCTGTTTGACAGTACATCTGTTTTTTATGCAACCAAAACTTGCCTCCAAGCCTCGAATTCAAATATAAGCAGCTGCTTTGAGGCCACTAGGAGCAACATCCAAGAGGTTGGAGAGCTCACGAGTTACTGGTTGGGGATCACTGCTCTAGAACAATGTCTAATCCATTTGTAACACTGTAGTGTTTTTTTGCACAATGTATTGACTTTAGTTTTAGCCTTTGAGTAAACAGTATAAAACATGTATATGATTTAGCAGGACAGTTTATGCATTTAAAGATTGAAAGTAAAGTACAATATGTTTTCTTGAAGATGGTTTAACCTCGATATTCAAGTATGTAGGAGCTGCCCTTGGGATCTTCTTTTCTCTTCTCGTCTTCATCATTATGGCGATCTACTTCAAAATCTGGTAAGTCTATAGCTTGACTAAATCTAATAGCCAGTGACTAGGATGGACGAAATGTTGTGCCTCGTTTTTCCACGAAAAACAAAAACTACCCATAGACTCTAATATTCACGTAATACTGTGCTGAAATCTTCTTCTGCTTGGGATAGTGCATGAACAGCACATGATTATTTTATAAAATGTCTGTACTATGCAGGGAAAACCTGGGAAGAATGAAGAATATAGTGGCATTACACTAATTTGTGAATAGTTCTGCGGGGGTGGGGTGCCAGCTCAGGGTAACAGATAAGTCACTATATTGACAGGGTGGTGCTTTACCTTTAACCTTTCCTTCTCCTTTAAAGGAGAAGGAAAGGTTAAAACTAAGTAAGCCTTATCAGAAAGGCCCATCTAAATATACCAGTAAACCCTCAAAGTAATGCTTCTCTGAGTCCCCTGTCAAAAGAAACACCACATTTCTTTCCTTCTATTGTGTACTCATGGGCTTCTGTATCAGACTTCCTGTTTTCAGCTTAAACCTCATTGCCCTGGACAAGAGCATGCTCAGTTTGTTCCTCTCCCCCCACCCCTCCCTTCTCTACTGTAATCTGAGCCCAGAGCAGGGAGAGACTCAGGCAGGAAGTGATGTCACACCACGTTAATACTGCAGCTCCTATCCTAAACAAACAGAGAGTTTCTAGAGCTTTTTACTCAGGTATGGTTAAAGCATTCTACAGAATAAATATGGCATTCTAGCTTGCACTATTGCAGCTAATCTATTGGCAATAAAATGCCTCCGTAGCTTTCCTTCTCCTTTAACTAGGAGCAGATGTACAACTAATGGAGGTTTAATACACATGGAACACATGACCACACCTGTTCCCATAATAATAGGAATGTTGTATGAACCAATAATTCTCCATCTGTATGTATTAAATACAGATTTTAAATAGAGATTACAGCTCTGTTATTATTAATATTACTGTCTTTTATTCCAGGAAGAAGGTGTTTCCATTTAGATCTGATGATAGTGAGTCTCATTTCATTGTGATGAAGAAGGTAATGAGCATAAAGCATAGAGTGAGATATTCTACTGGTTAGTCGTACACTGGGTGGCATGTGCTATGTACAGTACTTGGCTCAATTGAAGGTAATTGAAGGCCGATTGAATGCCTTTAGTGTGACTCTGTATGAATTGGTATGTTGTGGTAAGTGTTGTATTGGTGATCTATACAAATGGGTAAGTCATTCAGTTGCAGTATACAGTAGATATTTAGATCACACTTTGACTAGCAATTTGGTTAAAATATCTTAAAATTAGTGATGGGCGAATCTCTCAAGAGAGACAAGACAAGGGACACTTCCTTGAAGATAACAAGGTCCAAATCTTGGATAAAGAAAACCGCTGGTTTGAACGAGGCGTGAAAGAGGCGATTCATGTCAAGGTGGAGAAACCATCCCTGAACAGAGGCGGGGGCCTTCAACACCACCTGTCTGCTACATACAATGTGTTCTAACATCTGTACCCCGCGGTTTCACAACACTTCACACATCCATTCATGCAACTCTCACAAGTAACACCTGTATCTAGGAGTCGCATGACACATTGGATAATCCTATCACAACTACACAGAATCAACAACTCTGTGAGTTTCAGATGTCACCTCTCTGAAGAGTTACAATGGGCCATTGTGATTGGATTAGTGGAAGAGTTTATATGCCGAGAACTTCCCACACCAGTCAGTTGTACTGAAGAAGCTTCTCGGATGAGTAGTGAAACGTCTTCATTGATTACTCAGCAAGTCCAGTTGTTTTTAGATTGACCTATACTAGATATACTATGACCTGGATGAATGAAAATCTTCATAGTCATATTACTTCAACCGTTTTCACCATAACCACATGCATCTAACATTACACAGGAACAGACATTCAGACTTGTATAATATTCACACAGGCTTGTTCAAGTTTAACCCTTTATCCAGAGGACTGATACTTGGGATGGCTGGGTCAGGTACTCACACTTGTCTCCAGTCACCGGGAATTCCTATTCCCCCCCTGTCTCAGTAATCCAGCACTCCCTGCGGTGCCCCTTTACAATTCCGACCAGTCTTTTTTCCACTGGCAGACCACTGGCCCGAAGCCCATCAAACCCTACTATTGACCTAAATCCTATCCTCTTAGATCCCTATCCTGAGGAAAATCCCCTGGGCCTCTACTCTAGTTATTGGGGCATTAGGTGGTCCATGCTCACTATCCTAGCTCAGACACCTAGTGCCTACTATACTCCCTTTTACCTACTCTCAGCCTGCTTCTATTTCTTTTTCAGATCTCTTTTCTTCCAGTCTTCCGTTCTCTGCCGTTCCCTCCAGACTAAGGCCATAAAACCAAGTTTTGGTCCCATTTTTATATATCTAGACTCACCATCTCCCTCTAGTGACGGGGGAGTAAATTGCATCCACACTTCTATTACCTTCTTACACCACCTAGTGGCTGATTTATCAAGTTACACTTAACACCCCATATTGCAAATTAGTGTTGCCACCTGTCCGGTATTGACCCGGACAGCTCGGTTGTTTGAAGGGCTGCTCAGGTCAAAACTGCCTGCCCGGTTTTCCAAATTAGGAAAACCGGGCAGGATTCCCTATGATTGACACAACAATCCTTCAATCGCCAATTGCCGCATCATAGCCTCGTATATCACTTCCCGACCCCCTCCACTTCACAGTCCCGCCCCCTCTGCATCATGGCCCTGCCGCCTGCCTGGACTTCACTGGGCTAAAAGGTGGAATCCCTATCTATTTAATATAAATGAACCCACTTTTATACCCCACACAGTTCCAAACAGCAATGTGCACACAGTCATTTTCACTCATCATAACATACATCACCCACTCTACCCCCTTACACTTGGTAAAACATACACGTTGCTTCAACTTTCCAAAGTCACCTGAAGTTGCATTGCAAAGAAACTTCCATCGACTTCGGAAAATAAAGCAACGTGTAAAGCATTCGTGGGAGATTTGTCACTTGTTGTAGTGCCTTTTACTACAGGTGACAAATCTCCCCATGTGCCATTGCCCTAACTGGGGATAATAGTGGTTCCATCTAGATTACTATCTGCCTTTTCTGTTGATGTCAGGAGTTAATAGACCCCTTGTGCTGTGCTCATCATCAGTAGAAGTGAACTCCGTTTATCAGATCTTAGACAACAAGATATATCAAATTTCAATTAAAGGCCTTATACTGTACGTTTGATGAACAATCTGTACTGTTTGTCTTTTTTTTTCATCCTTAATTTTCTTTCCGTAAAAGTCCCACCCTGAGTTGCCGGACAATGCGGTGAGACAACCCCCACCAGCAAACAGCGACTTGGATCAGCTGAACTATTCTACAATCCAGTTTCCTGCACAACCAGTAGGGGGAGCAACATCCAGGTCTGTTGTGCTTATTTATAAAGCATATCTGTCCAATAAGGGGAACATGCTCTAAAACTTGATTTTACACAATATTAGGAAGCATGTAATACCAATAACATTATATACACAAACCTCCATGTGCTAGGCCCAATCGTACCTTAAATGACAAATAGCCATACACTATAATTAAGATAAAAGGCAATATTTATTTCCCACCATGACACATGTATTTAAAACCATTTCAAGTAAATTAGAATAAGCAGCGCTGCATTGGGGATAGGGATCCTTCTACCCCAGTTATCTGTAACTGTTGATTCAATAAATTAAGGTGTATAGGACTGCATGTAGTTTGTGTTCCTTTATATGGGATGGCTAAACAGCCCCCAACCAGTGCAGTATAATGCCGTGAACAGAACCTCAGTCCAAATGAATCCTTGAGTAATTATACATATAGAGAGGATGACATCGGTGTATGAGGCAATTCTAATTGATCATTCCCACTAATAGCGTCCCTAGGTCCGTGCTCGAGAACTAATCAGTCCCGTGGGATAATAAGGTTGTGCCTGGGGATCGGTGTGTAAGAGCGGAGCCGGTCTGGGCGTTTAAAATTGTTACGTATATCACAGAGAACTATGTGTAGTCTCTTTTGGGGGCATTACCCCTATGTGTTTGCAGCCACTCATTCTGTGCTATATTGCATAATTCAAATTTAATACTTACATTGTCTTTTGCTTTGACAGGACCATCCCCCATGATCATGGTGTAATATACAGTGTGGTGCAGAAAACACATGGTACTTCCAAGGTAACTTAGAGTTGCGAGTTTGTTTCATTAGCCCATGATTGCGGAGACATAGGCAAAAGCTAGCCCTGATAACATCAAAACTAATTGCCTTCAGTAAACAACAAAAAAGCTGGAATGAACTTGTAGCAATCCAGTTGGGGACGTGGGGTAGGAACAAGAATGTACAACATGAATAACGATGCATAACTTTCTAACCCAGGCCTGTGTAACTGGAGGAAGGTGGGCCAGATGGACCCTCCAATCAATTTTTCTGGCCTCTACTTAGCTCAAGGGCTCCATAGATTTGTATGACATTATTATTTTATTAATTCAGCCCTTGAACATAAATCTGCTATGTGTAAAAACTGGCTCAGCTTTAATCTTACCCAACAGACTTATTCAATGAAGAACCAATATAGAACCTCAGAAACATTGTACATTGAGGGTGGAGAATGGCATTTATAGAAGATAGGTTAGAGAGATGTAAAAAATAACAGCTTGTTACATGCTCTAAAAGTGAACATTAATATTTAAAAAAAATATGAAGGAATTAAAGTTGATGTATACAAGAACCACTTTGAAGCCTTATTATCGGCCAACATTTGCCACTTATATCTGGTATGTTACTTAAAGTGAGAATGTCACCCAAAGGTCCAAACATTTGTATTTTAATTTCTGTGTAAGATTCTTTCAATTAATACAGTTGTGACCTTACATTTGCAGGTACATGAATATGAGAACATGAACACAACAAACAGACCCCAGGGAGAGAATCCTGATGAGATTCACTATTCAACAATTACTAACCTACCTAGAGGTGGTACAGTGCACCCCAGTGCTCCAGAGGTGCAATATGCAATGCTCAACACCAACAACCAACAGAATATCTATAGTTAGTTGCAGAGGTCCCAGAAGCTACAAACAGCTGTCGGTGTAATCAGCACAATGTTCTTTTGTTATGTTTCTGTCATGTTTCCCCAAAACAATCCCTAAATACAGTATTTTTATATTATGTCCGGACTGTATTTCGTTGCACTTGTTATATGCATTGAGTAAAGATTTTAATTGTTTTAATTTGTTCACTGCGGTGTGCTTGATGTTTGGTAGAAATAGGTTCTATGATTCTGACAGTTCCCATGTCTGTCAGTAGATAGGTCCTTATAGGTAGCGTTTGGCAACATTAATATTCTTTGTCTGCTTATGGAGTCATAGACAAAATGTATTACACAACTAGGACAAGAGATAAATAATAGATTCAGCCATTCAGATTTCTTGGAACAAAAACTATCCACACATCTTCAGTACCAACATTTCTGGTAGCAAAGCCCCTTCCTCATGAATCACTTGTTGGTAATATAATATAAGAGAAAAGCAGAGGCTTTGCATATCACACCTGCCTACTATGTGTTGAAAGTTGGCAACTATGCTGATGTCAGATGGTCATGGCTGGAGATGCTCAAGAAGACCATTAAGGAGGCAATGGGCTGAACTAGAATACTTCCAGTGGAGTGGAGTGGACAACTTTAGCAGATGGCAGAACTATAACATTTATGAAGCCTGAAGACGGGGGATTAGAATCTTTCCCTGAGTTGAAGGCTAAACCAAGCTCATGGGTCAATGATCAGATCATAATGATTCTTATTCAGTCCCGCAAAAGGACAGCATTAACAGTCTATGGGATTTTCTAATCTACCCCAGATATCTGGTTGATACTAATCAGATGGTTGGGCAGACCATTTGGCCCATGGGCGAATAAGCAATGATGGAGATGCTCATTGATAAAGACCACCTAAAACAGATGAGGAAGGGAAGAAAAAGTAAATTACAAAATCACAGGGGCCTGACATTATAGTTGTGGCTTGCTAACCCCCAAATGCCCTCTGCTGTTTACACTAGAACCATAGAAAGTTCTAAAAATTGGCTTATTATTGATAATATATTATATGTTGTTATTTATAAAAGGCTAAGACTTGTAGGATCGCATCTGACTTTTCTATTGTAAATACTTCATACTTCTTTTCTGTGTTATTGAGACACAAAGGCTCTGTGTTCATAAATAAAGCAACAGTTACACTATGCTGAGAACCTTTTCTCTGATTCTTGTTCTATATGTAACGAAAACTAACCCTGGTGGTCTAGTGGTGCGGCGGGGACGCCCGCCACATTGCTCCTTTCCTCCTTTCCTCCTGTGCCGGCTCCTTCCTAGAGCGCGCGCGGCGCACACTTCCGGATTTTATAGGCGCATGCTCGCTGGCGTGATGACGTCAGTGCGCAATGACATGAAATTTAAAGGGCCATTTTTACTGTTCTCATTGCCTGTGATAGGATTTGATTCCTGGTGGTTTCCTGAGCCTTGTGCTTGTTCCTGTTTGCTTGAAATCTGTTCTGATCTCCTGTGTTTGACCCGGCCTAGCTTTTGACTACTCTGACCTCTGAAAACCTGACCCTTGCCTGAAACCGACTTTGATTCTGCTTGTCCCTCCTGATTGACTTCCTGGTTTGACTCCTGCCTGTTGATTGATTCCGATTCTGCCTCATCCCATCTGATTGATTAACCGTTTTTTGACCATTGCCTGTCTGACGATCCTTGCTACCTGCCTCGATCCTGCCTGTCTGACCACGAATTTGCCTATTCGTGACCTTTGGCCTTAAAGACGCTATCTACAGTCGTGCCCCTCTGCCTAACCAGAACCCTCATCTTGCACCTCTCATTTAAGGCTCCTCCCGAGGCCCAAAGGCGGTCACACTACTGGTGAAGCACGAGCCGAGACCAGGGTACTTGGTGTTTGTTCTGGTGTTGGGTGCCGACCATGACACTATAATAAGCTTCTGGTGAGTTAAAATTACCAACTGCTACCAATTTGGTCGAGCTGGCCCCTTATGTAGCACTGTGTATGTCCCGCTCTGCCCTAGCAAACTAGCAACAATTTGAAATTCAGAGTGTAAGATAAATAAGATATGGCCTCTATAGAATTATGAGGACTAAAAAGTAATAATAACAATAAAAATATAGACTTACATAGAATTTTTTGCTGCAATGGCTAGTTCTGGCAATTTGGCTGAAAGGGTCTTTGTAGAAATTAGGTTCTTTATGGTTAATTGCTATGCTAGTGTGTCTCAAAATAGACCTTTAGATCATTTCTATTTTAATGGTTGAGGGACTGGTGGTTTTCATGTATGTCTCATATGAATCACGTGTATAAGCTTCATTGATCATGAGGTGCATATTCCCATTTGGCACTATGAAATGGTAACAGTGAAGGCTATCTCTGAATGTTTACAAACATTGCCGGGTTCAAAGTCCGAGCCCTTTTACTGATAACTATTAAATATCCATAGTTACGTCAAGGAACTGGTCCTGAGAAGCTGAAGTTTGTTTCCGCTTGGTTATTGTTTTATGAAGCACACAATCCTCGTTATCCTGTTACTCAGCTTTTCATTTGATAGTTGTGACATAAGGGATAGAAAAATTAATGGCACAATAAGAGATCATTATGATGTGGTTGAAATGGCTGTTCGGTATCTGCCAGCATTTTATAAAGATAGAGATTAGTAGTGATCCTGTGACAGGGCAACTGTTTATTTGGTCTGCAACCATCTGTCTTGTATCTCTGCAATAAACGATTATGTCCATCTTAATGGTAATATCCCATTGATAGTGCAGGGGGAGTGATTAATAGACCATGTCCCACAAGTGTTTGGGTGCTTCTGGACAGATCCTGACAAGCTTTTTGGATTCATCTCTAAGCCATCCTTATGCTTAATCCTTACCAAGGTCAAGCTGGCATCCAAGTCTCTTACACCTCTGGAATTTGAAGTATACAGTAAATATAGCCATGGGAATCCCAAATTGACAGCTCAAGCTATCCCAAAAGGTTATCTCTGCAACCTTATGATTGATATTTACCTGTTTTGCCTTATGCAGTGGTGCAGTTAAACAGTCATCTTTGGTAATTAATTTTTCCTCCTGTTTTCAACTTTAAAAAGAGGAAGATCATTTTCACTCCTCAGTACCACAGCTCAGTACCTGTTGGTGGCAGTGACAATATAACACTACTAATATGCCTTATCATAATCTTCATGCAATACAAAGGTGCATATTTTTTTCTATAAAAAGATGCATTTGGGTTGACACCAGCAAATTCAGCAAATTCCATGACACTTTTAACAAGGGCAGTAATGATATTTCTAAGTTGAATTGCACATTTGGTTTATATTCTAGGTTCTTGAGTAATTTTCATGGGCTCTTTTGAATTATGAGGGGAAAAGTGGGCAACCCTGTCTAGTTTCCTATGAAGAAGGAAAATGCCATGATAAAAAAATGTAACTATATGAATAAAAATACTTGAGTTCAATATTCTTAATGTGTGACTGAGAATGTCACAAATTGAGCAATAGAACATCTCTTCCACCCACCACCATCATGGTCATTGGTAGAAGTTACAATATTGCTCAAGAGGCTTTAAAGACTGTCAGTTCTTTAATAAATTACCTTTCTGGCCTATTCAGTTTAACAACAAACAGATCTGGAATAAACAGATAAAACAATGTTCTAGCTGTATATAAAGTTAGTTGCTTTAGATATTATCTCCTCTAAGATGTTATTGGTCTGCTTATGTGGTATGCCTATATGACCATATACTGTAATTCCTGATTCATTTTGACCAAGTTGGCTATGTCCTTAAGCGTCAAGCAGCGGACTGTGCTAGGTTGTTTTTTTTTGTTTGTTTTTGTTGCAAATTTCAACATTTACATTCATTAAAAACTCCTGGCATGTTATTATCCATTGATTTGAAAAATGCCGTAATCTATCTCCTGATATTATTTGTTCTATAGATTACAGAGATGGGGTGTTGGTGATATATTTTAAAAATGCTTTTAAATAATTCCCCATCAACATACTTATGATTGGGATCCTTTAGATCCCATTCTATTAATACTGAATGACAAAATCAAACCCTGAGAATCTCACCTGCACCAAGAAATAGAGGGGGTTATTTCTGCTCCCTTACTTGCTCAACATTCTATTAAATGGGTCTTTATTAATGCATTCGATCTCTGAAATAGATTTTAGGGTTTAATTAGTGTTTACAGGATTTTCTAATACATTTAAGGTATGAAGATCCAAATTACAGAAAGATCCATTATCTGGAAAACCCCAGATCCCAAGCATTCTGGGTAACAGGTCCTATTGCTTTCCTCTGGTCTTATCAGTAGTCCTCTTATTTTTTGCACTATCCTATGGAAGAAGAAGTGACAATTTTTTAATACTGAATTATTTATGTTTACACATGTAGATCAAATACCCTCTAGACTTTTTTTATAGGAGAAAACACAGTGTGCATACTACTTCTCCGAGTTGCACAATAATCATGGATTCCTCCCAAGGGAACATCTTGAAATTATTGCTGTCCATTCCAATTAAAGATCATGTCACACAATGCAGTTTTTAATCCAAAGTATTTCAGCTTGTGAAAAAAAGGTTCCTCACCATCCACGTGCCACCCCATTTATTATGTACCACCAAACATTAAAATCACTGCCAAATACTCTTATCACATTTCAATGGAAAGCATCAGTGCCATATTGGGACCTTCCAGTGCAATATGTTGTCTCCCACTCTTTCTCTGGAGCAGGGATCCCCGACCTTTTGAACCAGTGAGCAACCTTCAGAAGTAAAAGGAGTTGGAGAGCAACACCAGCATGAAAAAATGTTCTTGGGGTGCCAAATAAGGGCTGTGATTGGCCATTTAGTAGCCCCTATGTGGATTGGCAACCTACATTGAGGCTCTGTTTGACAGTACACATGGTTTTTATACAACCAAAACTTTCCCCAAGCCCAAAATTCAAAAATAAGCACCTGCTATGAGGCCACAGGGAGCAACATCCAAGGGGTTTGAGAGCAACATGTTGCTCACGAGCTACTGGTTGGGGACCACTGCTCTGGAGTATACGTTTTCTTTTTGATTCATTCTTGGCCAGTTTCCAAGCACCTGTCCAAATCAAAAATGGAAAGACCAACCAGAAGATTCAGGCTGAGAATCCCCCATCAGCCACCTAGGCATTAATCTTGTGTGTATTCTTTGTTCCACCACCCCTGTACAAATACATGCAGGGCCATTTATAAGGTCCCTCTATGGAAAATGCCAGAACTATGGAAATGTCATGGACCCTCCCTTGAGAGGGGAGAATAGTAGATTTAATTACCAGCCAATGAAGGTTTCTTTCCCCTTCTTTGTGAGCTGATGTCTACTTTATCAACCTGATGGAGCTGTATATGTTCTTTATCTATATAATAATAGTTTTTATACACTATATCAGTTTTTGTGCAACTGGAGAATGTTCCAGTTCTTCATAAAGGGATACTAATAAAATGACATACTTAGCAACAACAGAATAGTTGCTCAGAATCTTGGTCACGTGCCACTCATACAGTATGTACAGTACCTGTTTGTTTGGTACCAGCCTACACTTTCTCCATTTGGCCCCGTTGAGTAGATTAGTTTTCATGTGACAAAATCAAACTCTTGCACATCAGATCACTGGCAGAGTTACAATACTCGTGTTAGGGCACATTATGGAATCACTTAAGAATTTATTGCTTTATAGAGCGTTAGTTAATGCAGACTTGTTAAGTGGGCCTGTTAGAGAAATTGTTGGAGAAGATCAGCAATCTTTCTGGACCATTTCCCTTGCACTTAGTACAGCAAAATAAGGCATGGATTGGCTTGAAGCCATGTGTTTAATGCTTAGTCTGTAAATAACCGGAAAAGCTTTAGTCAGCGTAGAGTAAAAGACACTTGACAGTCTACGTGCAAAGTGAAAGATGGAGATTGTTATTTTGGGAAACGCTGATCCAATCAAGAAGACTCACCTTGAAAGCAAGGGAAGTTGGAGAGTCTTATTTGTACTCATATGACTTTGATCATCCAATTAAAGGAAAGTGCCTTCACCTACTTGGTTTCTAACCAGAAATGGATGTGAGAAGTAAAATGCTTGTTGACAACCTGTCGCTTGCCGTATACGTGCTAACCATATTTCTTGGATTGCCCTCGAATATAATGGTACTTTGTATTTTCTTCAAGGAAGCAAGAATCAGGTTGACCCCCAACCTCATCTACATGATCAACCTTTGTGTCTCTGATTTGGTTTTCATCATGATTTTGCCCATAAAAATCACGGAGATCTTCTCGAGCACATGGACTCTTCCTCAGATCCTGTGTCCTCTCTACAACCTCATCCACTTCAGTACCATTTATGCCAGTGTTTGCTTCCTGAGTTTCGTGAGTGTTGGTCGGTACTTGTGCACTGCTTTTCCTATTAAATACAACATTTACAAGAAGCCTAGGTACTCATGCCTCATCTGTGTTATAATATGGGCAATTGTCATTTTTCATGTGGCATTTGCGTTCCTAGTGGAGACTTCACAAAATGGAAGCATAGCTTTATTTCTTACCAACTCTGATAATACATGGTTGTGCTATGAAAATTTCTCCTCTGAACAACTGGCGTTGCTGCTGCCAGTGAGGCTTGAGATGTCTATAGTCTTATATTTCTTTCCTTTGGCCATAACCCTTTTCTGCTACATGTCCTGTATCCGAATCCTCATGAGATCCCGCATGCATGTCAATCTAAAGAAAAAGGCAATGCGTGTGGCGATCACCACTTTGGTGGTATTTATTGTTTGTTTTGCCCCATATAACATTTCTCACGTGGTGGGCTTTATAATTCACGAGAGTGTTTGGTGGCGGAAATGGGCTCTTTTACCCAGTACGTGCAATGCATTTCTGGATCCTCTCATCTTTTATTTCATTTCGTCGTCAGCGGATAAAGGTTTTTATCACATGTGGAAGTCCCTGCAGTTAAAGTACAGTGTTTCAAGGAGAAAATTTTCATCCATGTTCTCAAGGGAGCAACGGGAGAGTTCAAGAACACTGGGGGTGCCAGCCATCTCAGCTACAGTATAAAAAGGCCACTTGGAAATACCTTCATAAGTATGTCTTTGGGGGTGGGGAACTGTCTTCATTGTTGTATATTGATAAATGGAATATAATTGACCTCTATGAGCCTTTTTTAATAAATACTTAATTTAGAGAAAAAAATTGTATTTTCAAAATAATACCTATTATGAAAGTCATTCATATGGTAGGCAAAATAATTTCTACTATTGAAAACAGGGAACCCCCAATAATCCAATAAGGTTGGTACTAAGATAAATGTTAAGATAAAAGTTAACAGATTCGCAGTCTTTCTTAACCGAAAGATTAAATTAAAAAAAATAATAATCATATTTCATTTGTGTTGCAGTAAAGCATCTAAGAATAGTATGGGATGGAAAACTATCATGTCATAGTAAGGCAACTGGAAATTAGATAACAGATGTGTTCGGCCGAGGCATCTTTGAAAAGTTACTGACACTGTTGATTGCTTTATTTTCCTTTTCCCACCTTGTATGAAGTTATCAATAAAGCAGAGGAGGTGGTACATTATAATTATTTATTTATTTGTGTAAATACCCGAAAATACATATATTGTAATACGATGGTGAAGGTCTTCTGCAATGAGAAAATCATGTCCCTCTTTGGTTTATTAAATGTAAAATTGGCATGAAGTTATTAATATGTAAAAATGTCCTACAAGATAATGCCTAGATAATTGTGAAAAAACACATGTACAAGGATACTGTATGATAATGCATCCTCTGTAGCAATTTATAAGGCATTATAAGTCACCAAGAAGTTCGTTGACCGTTTAATGGTTCAAATTTTATAAAGGTCACCGATCTTCAAGTTGACTTCTGCTAACCTTTAAAAATTTAGAAGTGGGGTACAGTTTCTTATATAATTTGCAGTTCACCTCTATTAGTATCTGACACCATTCTTTTAGAGCAGCTTATTGATTGCTATGGTGGCATTCAGCACCGTGGACCAACTATCAAAGCAGAGGCAAGAATCCATGCGGCTATCTATCAGTTTTGCTATTAAAGCACCCAAAACTGTGTTCATCGTTGGCTATAACAATGGGAGGCACATTTATCAAGGGTCAAATTTCAAATTCATGTGAGTTTTTTTAAATTCCCTCAAATTCGAATGAATTTCGAAATTCGACTTGGGGAAATTTGTTTAAAAAATCTAATTTGTAAAATGATCCGATCGATTCCGATCAAACTCAATTCAAGTTTTTTCTCCGCAAAAAAACTCGAATGTCAGGAAGGCTACAAACAACTCCAAATTGACCCCTTGACCTCTCCCATTGACTTAAACAGTAATTCGGCAGGTTTTAGGTGGCGAATAGACAAATTCAAATTCTTAAAGGGCCAGAGTATGATAAATCTCAAAAATCGAATTGGAATTTTTTTAAAAAAAACTCGAATCGAGTTTGGATAATTCACTAGTTGAATTTGACAGTTTTGACCATAAAAAAAATTAGAAAATTAAAATTTTCAATTCATGCCTTAATAAATCTGCCTCTTAGAGTCTGCCAGAGAAGTGATGATGTTTACTTTGGACTATGATGGATACAAGAAAGGGTTGCTGGGGTCTCCCAAGGCCCAGGCCCACTAGGAGATTTCCTTGAGCTTGATTCCTGGCAATACTTTGCATCAGTGTTTCTCTTGCTGTTCTTCAGCATTGCTCTCGGTCTACTCTGTCATATAACAAGTAAAGGTGGCCATACACGGGCCGATAAAAGCTGCAGACAGACCGAGTCGGCAGCTTATTGGCCCGTGTATGGGGGCCCCCGACGGGCTTCCCCGATCGAGATCTGTCCGAAAGTCGGCCAGATCTCGATCGGATGGGATCTGTGCTCTGATAAACTTCAATCACTCTTTACTGCTGTACTGCAAGTTGGAGTGATATCATCCCCTCCCTTTCCCCCCAGCAGCCAAACAAAAGAACAATGGGAAGGTAACCAGATAACAGCTCCCTAACACAAGATAACAGCTGCCTGGTAGATCTAAGAACAACACTCAATAGTAAAAACCCATGTCTCACTGAGACACATTCAGTTACATTGAGAAGGAAAAACAGCAGCCTGCCAGAAAGCATTTCTCTCCTAAAGTGCAGGCACAAGTCACATGACCAGGGGCAGCTGGGAAATTGACAAAATGTCTAGCCCCATGTCAGATTTCAGAATTGAATATAAAAAAGTCTGTTTGCTCTTTTGAGAAATGGATTTCAGTGCAGAATTCTGCTGGAGTAGCACTATTAACTGATGCTGAAAAAAAACATGTTTTCCGATGACTGGATCCCTTTAAAAAACACAATGTAAAATTGCTCACAGTGCATTTCTAAGCATTTTTACAATTTAAATTCATTATTTAATTATATTGAAAAAAATTATGTTTCAGAGCTATTTAAGTTTTTATTAACTGCCAATATATGAATTTTGTAACAACATTGCCACCTGCTGGTCAGTTCACATAACTGTACAGTTAAAGACAGGTGTACCTTGTGAACTAAAACAGAGAATTGTTCTGAGGTCTCCTTGCTCAGGAAAGAGATCAAAACCTCAGATGCCCTTTCCCATCTCTGTAGCTCTGAAACTAAAAAAAATAATGTGTACATTGCAAAATTGCTTTGAAAAGTAACCTGAGTAATTTTATTTAATTTTTTTTACTTATGTTTTCACATACTGTAGAATATAATATGTATATATAACAGGCACAAAGTATAAACCTCAAGATCCCAGGGCTGTATTTTCATCATCTCCATCCAGACACTAGACCGGACAGACCTTTTTTTTCCAACAGTCACAGGCATCTGACACTTTAGGCACAGCCCATGCACTGATTGACAAACAAAGAGATAACCACCACTAGCCCTCAGCTCTATGCAACTATACAGACTCTGTGGTGTCATAAGACTCATAAAATACTATTTATTGACTGGAAGTAAAGATTGCCTCAGCATGTACAAACATTTATAATAAAGTTTACGCCATCTGTTCTTTCAGTGAGACTCTTGACCCACCCATAGTGGATATATAAAGATCAGAACAGTATTATGATTTTGGCCATTTCAAGTAACAATGTGTGGAATGGGCCAAAATGTATGGGACCCGCGGTTTTGAGCTGACAATTTGATCACCGCTTTCAATTCAGGTGTCCAAGGTACATATCTCCCAGAATGTTCTGCAAGACTTAGCAAATGAGGAGAATAACAGAGGCCATGAGTATTGAGAAATCAGAGGAGTTGCTGTGAGCGGGGAAAAGGGGAGTGGCTAGAAGTGAGAAACCTATACAGGAAGTAGGAAATAGGAAGAAGGAAGTGTGGGGAGAGTTGCTCATGCAGTGAGGTTTTGAAAGTCCTGAGGAGAACAAAATCTGATTGTAAAACTGTAATTGTGTGGGGTAAACTGCCCTAATGCAGGCTGGGACTTTACTGAAGAACAAGACCCAAATAAGCAAATGTCTTGCTTCCCCTTCAAAGAACTTCTTAATTTCAGTTGAGGACTTAACATAATATTTCAGAGATATAAAGTGTGGTACGGGCAGGGCCGCCATTAGAAATCACGGGGCCCCGTACAAAATAATTTTCGGGGCCCGCTGGGCCCCGCCCACACTGGCACCCAAACCCCACCCCAGATCCTGCCCACTCCACCCAAGCCCCACTCCATCCCACCCAAATGCCACACAGACATCAGCGCTAAAAAAGTAACCCCCCACACACAGGTTATAAAAAACAATTGATGGTCAGGGCCCCCTTATAAGTTAAAAAAAAAACGTTGGTGCCAGGACCCCCCTTACAAGTAAAAAAAGAAATTGGGGCCCTAAAAAATATTTTTTAAAAAAACATTGGCGCCACGTTAGTGGAGGGGCCCCCCCTTACAAGTTAAAAAAAATTGGGGCCCCAAAATTTTTTTTAAAAAAAAAACATTGGTGGCAGGGGCCTATAGAATATTAAAATAATACATTGGTGGCCAGGGGATTAAATAAAAACAAAAAACCCACATTGGTGTTCAGTAGAATTGAACTCGTGGATTCAGCACTTCAACTTCACCTCCTTTCGTGACTTCGGGTCTTTTTGCCGCTTCAGGAGTTCGGCTGTTTTCGGCACTTCCGTACCGCACGGCTTCGGCGCTCGCAAGGGGGGCCCGACTCTTCTCAAAACTGCAGCACTGCCGGGCCCCCCTTCATGCCCGGGCCTGGGACACTCCCCTGTCCCCCCCTGATCGCGGCCCTGGGTACAGGTAAAGGTAAATCAGCATCACAAGGAGGCCTTGTCTAATACAAAACAGCAGGGGGCGTTATCATTACACATTCATAATATTAGCGATGTAAAAACACATGAATGTAACATTTGCCTGTTCATTCACCTGCCAGAGCGCCCCCTGCTGCTTCTCTCTTATATTGACTTTACTTAACAGAATTAACTGCATGAACAACAAAACAGTAGCACAAGGAACCATAATAGAACAAACTGCAATGGACAGTAACATTATATTCAACATCCCCATAACAACAGTTTAGTGCAAAAACAATAACCAGCCTCCAAACACCTCCCCAAAGGCCGAAGTGAGGAAATAATTATAAAGTGGGTTGCCTGGAGTTGAGCACAATGGATTCCGTGCCCCTTGCTCGACTCTTGTTGACCTCTGTTTTCCCTGACACCCCTGTTCCTTTAACCAGCCTGTATGCATTCCTCCCATCAGATTGTGAATCTCCCAGAAAGGCCTCCTTGTTATTCTTCAGACTTTTCCAGTTATAGGACTGTCACAGTTTACATGGGCTCATGTTGCTTAGGTGCCATGAGGTGCCATGCTTCTGCTGTCCTAGATGGAAAGCACAAAGTTTTAAATGAATGGTAACACCAAAAAAGTGTTTTAACATATTGAATATATAATGGCCTTTTGCCCTGCCCTGGTTTAACTGGTGTGTGTTTGCTTCAGATACTCTACTATAGTTTATATAAACAAGCTGCTGTGTAGCCATGGGGGCAGCCATTCAAGCACAGGATACACAACACAGTAGATAACAGATAAGTACTACTATAGTTTATATAAACAAGCTGCTGTGTAGCCATGGGGGCAGCCATTCAAGCACAGGATACACAGTAGATAACAGATAAGTACTACTATAGTTTATATAAACAAGCTGCTGTGTAGCCATGGGGGCAGCCATTCAAGCACAGGATACACAGTAGATAACAGATAAGTACTACTATAGTTTATATAAACAAGCTGCTGTGTAGCCATGGGGGCAGCCATTCAAGCACAGGATACACAGTAGATAACAGATAAGTACTACTATAGTTTATATAAACAAGCTGCTGTGTAGCCATGGGGGCAGCCATTCAAGCACAGGATACACAGTAGATAACAGATAAATACTACTATAGTTTATAGTTATAAGCTGAAAAAGGAGAAAAGGCTCTGGTTACACAGCGATAACAGAGAAGCTCTGTAGTATACAATGGGATTCTTCAGAACTTATCTGTTATCTATTTTTATCCTGTGCTTGAATGGCTGCCCCCATGGCTACACAGCAGCTTGTTTACATAAACTATAGTAGTACTTATCTGTTATCTACTGTGTATCCTGTGCTTGAATGGCTGCCCCCATGGCTACACAGCAGCTTGTTTATATAAACTATAGTAGCACTTATCTGTTATCTACTGTGTATCCTGTGCTTGAATGACTGCCCCATGGCTACACAGCAGCTTGTTTATATAAACTATAGTAGTACTTATCTGTTATCTACTGTGTATCCTGTGCTTGAATGGCTGCCCCATGGCTACACAGCAAGCTTGTTTATATAAACTATAGTAGTACTTATCTGTTATCTACTGTGTATCCTGTGCTTGAATGGCTGCCCCCCATGGCTACAACATCTGTTATCTACTGTGTATCCTGTGCTTGAATGGCTGCCCCCATGGCTACACAGCAGTACTTATCTGTTATCTACTGTGTATCCTGTGCTTGAATGGCTGCCCCCATGGCTACACAGCAGCTTGTTTATATAAACTATAGCTGTATTTCTGAAGCAAACACACCAGTTTTACAAGTTCAGGGCAACAGTACATTAGATAAACAGATAATTGTCATTCCTTTAAAATATGTTAATTTTTTGTTGTTGCTGTTCTTTTAAGTGTTTCCAGTGCGGCCTTTGACCATCATTTGCTTGACTTTTCTTGCTCTCTAGGGTTGCAAAAGTCAGGCAAAGGAGCAGGGTTATAATGTTTGGAGAGAACTGTGACATCGGGGACATGCCAATGATATACAGGGACAGGACAATGACTTTGTGGGCAAGGCTATAAAAACACACTGTGAAAAACAAGGCCAGTTCAAACCCAACAGGTGGCAACTCAAGCTCTGTTTCATAAAAAAGTGGGGTAACATTTTTTCTTCTCACTGAGCCTTATTATTGCAGACCAGGGTACGGAACCATTGACACAGGTGTTTGGCCACCAGCGGAGATGAATTTTTTCAAGCCTTGGGTCAAGGGCCCAGTGCAACATATCCAACCATGGTTTGGGCTTACCACGTGTTTGTACAAGACACTAGGGATGTAGCGAACGGCGGAAAAAATGTTCGCGAACATATTCGCGAACTTGCATCAAAAATGCGAACGGTTCGCGAACGTCGCGAACCCCATAGACTTCAATGGGAAGGCGAATTTTAAAAGCTAGAAAAGACATTTCTGGCCAGAAAAATGATTTTAAAGTTGTTTAAAGGGTGCAACGACCTGGACAGTGGCATGCCAGAGGGGGATCAAGGGCAAAAATGTATCTGAAAAATACATTGTTGACACAGCGCTGCGTTTTGTGCTGTAAAGGGCAGAAATCACACTACGTCACTCAGGTGATGTTTCTGGACACGGAATGTGAAAAAGCTCACACAGCTAGGTGGCACTTGGTTAAAGACTGGGCAAACAATGCCTGCAAGGGCAACGTATACAGTAGTGGATACGGAATATATTATTGCTGCTGTAAAAACATCACTCAGGTGATGTTTACGGACACGGAATTATTATTGTTATTTAGACAGAATGTGAAAAAGCTCACACAGCTAGATGGCACTTGCATACCTCCCAACTGTCCCTCTTTTGACCACTCAACCCCCTGTCCCTCTTTTGTACTGGAAAGTCCCTCTTTTCTCTGCACTGAACAGCCAGAAAAAAAAACAGTTTCTAACTTAATTAGCTTTTGGCAGAGAGCTCAGAACAGCTAACAGGTGCAAATAAGATACTTTGTAACAATTTTGACTCTGGTTGGTGCTGGTGGTGGTGAACTACTAGGAGGCGCAGCACACCAGTCCCTCTTTTCTCTGAACTGAACAGCCAGAAAAAAAACAGTTTCTAACTTAATTAGCTTTTGGCAGAGAGCTCAGAACAGCTAACAGGTGCAAATAAGATACTTTGTAACAATTTTGACTCTGGTTGGTGCTGGTAGTGGTGAACTACTAGGAGGAGCAGCACACCAGTCCCACTCCCCAACACAGCTAGACTAATAGCACTGGGCTCTTACAGTAGCAAAGTAAAAAAAACAAAAAAGAAAATAAAAGCAGTCCTTACAAGGACTATTGGGTTATTACAGCAGTCAGCAGATGAGATCAGAAGAGATCAGTGCCCACAGCAGCTACATACAGAGCACTGCAGTAGAAGGTAGATTACTAGCCAGCAAAGCTACCTAACCTAAAATGTCCCTCAAATCCCTGCAGAGTTCTGTCCCTACAATACAGAGCAGTATCAAGTAGATTACTAGCCAGCAAACTTACTATCAACTGTCCCTCAAATCACTCAACAGCTCTCTCCCTACACTAGCTCTTCCAAGCACACACAGGCAGAATGAAAAAACGCTGCAGGGCTTCAGTTTATATATGGAAGGGGAGTGGTCCAGGGGGTGTGGGGGTGGTCCAGGAGGGAGAGCTTCCTGATTGGCTGCCATGTATCTGCTGGTCTGGGGTGAGAGGTCAAAAATAAGCGCCAGCTAAGGCGAACCCAAATTGGCGAACGTCGCGCGACGTTCGCGAACATTCGGCGGACGCGAACAGCCGATGTTCGCGCGAATTAGTTCGCGGGCGAACAGTCCACGACATCCCTACAAGACACCATGAACAATAATATAATAATAGGAATACCCATGACAATGCTTTCGCACAAAACCACCATCCTCTGTCCAACGTGCAAATTTCAGAATTCCAACAAATCATTCCAGTCTTTTCCTAGCACTGACATGGCCATCTTGTTTTTTTCTCAGACCCTGGCTCATTCCCAAACTATTCTGTATTAAGGTAGAAGAAACAAACAATCGTTGTAAGGCACACTAACACCTTACCTTCTATTCTGGGCTGGTGCTCCCCTTTAGAAAGTCTACCAGCCATGGATATTTCCATGTTGAACAGGATTCTGCCATCTTGCCCAGGATCTCAGGTGTCTCCTGCACAAGTTTATACTTGACACTATCTTGGAAATCTTGGAAAAGTTCTTTACTGTGAATATGTCAAGAATGAACACAAGAAGGAGATAATTGGAATCCGGAAGCAAGATGGTAGCAACCTGCTCTGTGCAAAAGTACATTGGTCACTGCGCTTTTTAAAGATAAGTATCAGTCTGGGGTTGGAGTTAATTGATTAAAGTCACGTGAGGGTACTAACAAATTAGGGTCCCCAAAGTCTGCACACTTCCTTACATGCTCTGCACTTAAAGATTTTTGCATTAACAAATAATGGAAATTTAGTTGTCAAATCCAATTTTCCAACTGGTAATGTATGTGCTAAAATGCGCTTTATGGAAAAAAAATTAATTCAAATGACTGCAAATTATTTGTCAGCAAATCTTTCCCTTTTCCTGAATCTGTCCAGCCAGTGGGTGAGTCACTGAAAGAGCAATTGATTAATGGCTCGTGGCTAAATTGTTGTGACAGAGCAATGGAAAAGCCATAACTTAGATAGCATTGTGCTCATGAACAAAGTCCATTTGTTGCATTTGTTTTGGGGATTACAAATAAATATAACAATGGGCAGGTATAGAGGTTCTCTTATCATTAAGGTGGGGATTTATCTATTAAACAGAATTAGTTTGTTCCCGATCAGAGCTGGAGTTTAATGTTCTGATCAAATCTGTTCTGGTTCCCACAACAAAAATTCCAAATGCTGGTGAAACATCAGTGGCAAGCTATGCCATATCAATATGATAGACATGGAGGAGGGGACAAGGGGAGGCGACAATGACTTCTTTTGGTTTGTTGCTCTACAACAGTGATCCTCAACCAGTAGCTAGTGAGCAACATGTTGCTCTCCAACCCCTTGAACGTTGCTCTCAGGGTCCTCATTTTTGAATTCCAAGCTTGAAAGCTAGTTTTAATTGCATAAAAATTAAGTTTAGTGCCAAGTAGAGCCCTTATTTGGCACCCCAATGGACTTTTTCATGCTTGTGTTGCTCCCCAATTCTTTTTACATTTGAATGTGGCTCACGGGTAAAAAAGGTTGGCGACCCCTGCTCTACAACATTTTTACATGAGGAAGGAGTCACAATAAAAGATGTGGTAGCCCTATAGTTTGCCAGTGACAATTGCTGCACTTGCATGTGCTGGTGTGATCCCATCCCTTTATAACTTTATATTTCTTTTCTTTTATGGTAGCACCAATGATATATCCATCACATTATATGGTACCTTCCATCTTTTTTGCCTCTACAAATATTAGGCAGTCCTTATAGCTGCAACAGCAACCGAGTTTGTTGTGGTCAGAAATAATATTGTTGCTGTGGAATTGCCTGAATATGACAACAGTGAAGAAGGCCCAGTGAGTAAATAACTGACGTACAATTTTGATATATGTTTGTAAAAAAGGTGCTCTTGCCTTCTGTATCATCTATCTGGATGGGTAGACCAATTCATCTTATCACTGAATACTGGCACTCTATTTTCTGCCACCACCTGGCATCTAGCCTGGCTATTCGAGTGCCATATTTGCTGCCTGCCCTAAAACTCTGCTTTCATACTGGATACAACTTTGTCCCAAGGATACACCTTTAGCTCCATAATACAACACATGTCCACATGATTATGGTCCTGTCTCATGGATATTGCTTTTCCCCATGTATGGCATTTCTTGCCAAAATGCTGCCCCCTCACCCTCATTTCTCCTCTGCTTACACGAGAATGGAACTGCGCAATTACACAATTAAACTAAAGGATCCAAGAAGAAGTGGCTCGGCCCATGATAAAAGAAACACAGACAGAATGAGTACGAACAAAGGTTTTTATGCCATGTTGACTCCATTAGACCTTACACTTTATCTGTAGTGAGAAGAATATGTGGTACAGCTGTATATATGTACAGGCCATGTGATAGAATAAAGGACAAAACATCCTGAAATAAATTAATTTGAGAGCTTTACATTATTTTCTCATTAGAAATATCTTATTTGTCAAGACATAACCAGTTTTATATAAGGCTGCTTTTCTGTTCATAAGCTATGAAGAAATATCTTGTCAGGAGATGCTTCTCTGGTCAATAACTTAATTTATCATCTGTTGTAATGGGTGATAAAGAAGTCCGTGCATGACAAGTGATTGGTGCCAATAGTGCCTGAGTTGAAGGTAGGTCTCAGTAGAAGAGGACAGTGTTAGAAATGATTTGTAATAGCTTACAGTTGATGTGAGTGATAGTATTAGGGTAGTTGGTTGAGCTGCCTGTGGCTCCAGTCACAGGCAGTAATACCATGAGCAAAACATGTATATTTGGGAGTAATGCAAAGTCAAAGATAGAATTTGCATATCATATTCATTTCCCCTTTTTTCTCTATGTGGACCTTCATGTGTCTTTTAGGCAAAGCAAGAATACAGTCAATGGACATCAAAAAATTTTTTTAGCTTTCAGATCAAGCTAGCAGTGGAGTAAAATCCATCAAGCTATGGCACAACTTTGCTCTGTAATCTGTAATTGCACAAGTCTAAACACGATATGTAATTGATAGGTTACAGCGCTTGTTGCATAACAACCAACAAGAATTATGATAGGATCATAAAAGTCATCGTTAAAACTTTATAGGAAGTGAAATTATTAATTTTCATGTCAAATGGTTTCCAATAGAAATCTGCTTTTTAGGCTTGTGTCAATCAATTCTAAGGATTTTTCCTGCTTCAGTTGCATAGAGAGTGCCTAAAGGGTCGTTGTCAGACCAGAACAACCACATATGGAGCCACACTAGCGAAGAGGAAAAACAGTCCAAATGGAGTTGAATCTGGAGAACTAATGAGAAAAGCAGTCTGGATGAGTTTCTCACTAATTTTACAAAAAAATCTTGCTTATGGGACTTGTTTTATTCTGGTTTTTTTTTTTCAATTTCTTAAATTTATGCTCCAGGTAATGATTCATTTGTTTTATTTATTTATTTTCTCTTAATGTTGCTATTAGATTATGTTCATTTTATTTTGATACTTCACATACTGTACATATTGTGCTTATAAATATTCTCTATGCATTACAAAATTACAAAAAATCATGAAGCAGAGTTAGACAGCAGGGATGGTCAACAAGATTTCAGTAGCATTTAGCAAATCATCCTTCTTTGTATGGGTAGAACATTGTAATAATGATATGTGGCTGAATACATCTGCATTTTGGAGAAACTGGAGTACATTATAGAGAACATACATACTATACTGTATACCTTGAAGGTTTTGCCCTGGCTGGGATAGAACCTAGGTTCTATTGATAGATACAAAAACAAACAGAAAATAGATCTTTGGATAGATACAGTAGATAAAACGACAGATTATGCTAAAGAATTTGGGGGTATGAGATGGCTCTGATATGTTTTTAAACATCACCTTCAATATGTGGCTCCCTGGTGGGGATCTCTGACCTGGAAGGCAGGACCATATTGGCTTCCAGCTCTCATGGATCCAGTTAGGCGATGAGTGCCAAGGTCATTGAGTCAAAGACAGCAGTGTCCAGCCCAAATTGTGCCAGTGCATTTACATACCAGGGAAAGGGGAGCCTTGTGGGGGTTTTTTTGTATATTGCACATTTTTTGCATTTGTAACTTTGAATTCCTCAAAGAATTCATGACTTTCATGAGGAAGGTATAGTGCTAATGAATAATGAATAAATACAATCAATAACAGAAGTAAAGAGAAGTACATTGGTTTCATGATATTATTTAGCATATCTTCTGCTGTATTGACAGTACTAAAAGCATTGGATTCATCTACCAATCAACAGATTCCCTTGGTACTGTTTTTCTGTGTAGTGATATTTGTGACTGGAGTTCCATCCAACATCCTGGCTTTCAATACTTTCCTAGTCAAGGTCCATCAGAAACGTACCCCAGTAGGAATCCTTCTTCTCAACCTTCCGGTCTCTGATCTTCTTCTCCTGTGTCTTCTCCCTTTCAAGATGGTTCAAGCTGCCTCAGATATGCACTGGCCAATGGCATTCATTTTATGCCCCATTGTAGCCATGGCATGTTTCTGCAGCATCTACGTGAGCATTCTCTTTCTAGCAGCAGTGAGTGTGGAACGGTGAGTCACCTTCCCCATGATGTTCAAAGTCAACAGAAACACCAGCTACACTGTTGGTGCCTCTTGTTTGATTTGGATTTGTACAGTTTTCCAAGGAAGCATCTTATTTGTTGACCTGCAATTCTTACCCGGTAATGACACAAATGAGGACACCAGTAATAAAAACTACTCTGAGGAGCAACTGTACATTATTCTGCCATATTGACTAGAATGCTTTTTTGTCCTCTTCTGCTTTCCCTTCCTCATAACCACCTTCTGCTACTTCGTCAGGGTGTTGATGTCCATGCCAAACATTGGAAGCCGGAAAAAATACAGAGCTATAGGGTTGGCTGTGGCAACTCTATGCAATTTTGCCACCTGTCTTGCCCCCTTTAACAGTTCTCATATCATAGGATTCATCCAGAGACAGAGACCATATTGGAAGGTCTACACATTAGTGCTGAGCTCACTCAATGCAAGTCTTGATCCCATTGTGTTTTATTACTCTTCCAATGCGATGCAGAGAGCCTTTGCCAACTGTGCCAGAGGCATCAGAAAGAAGATGGCTGCCTTATACTCCTTATGTGCCAATGCAAAATGCTCAGCACATGACCAATATGTTATTGGATTATAAAGAAAGGGACAGCTCAAAATTTAACAATGAAAAATTTTTTGAAATAATAGCAGAGCTGAGAGCCTTCATTAGAGAAGAGGTTCCAAAGGGAAATTTAAGAATATAGTCGCCTCCATGATCATCAAGTTTAAAGGGGATATCTAACCCAAAACTACCTCTTTCATAATAAAAGAAAATATAATTCTATGATTTGGGTGAATAGCACCTTTAATAATGTTTCTCGGTGGACAATTTGACACAATTATATTTTCTCATTAGATATTAGAGATGAATGTAAAATATTTTAAAAACACACATAGTCAAGAGTTCTTATCTAGCGAACAAACACGTTGGCACCACAAGTCAAACAGTTGCTCCAGTGAGTGTGTGGTCTGACCCCCTATAAAATCAAAGTACAGTAGTTAAATAGTGTATAAGTAGGTATATAGGAAGGAAGGGATCTGCCAGAGAGTTGCACATAGTGGTATTTCACTGGGTAAGAAAATATGTTAACAAAATTGTAAAAAAAAAAAAAACAGTAGGACCTTGCTTTTATATACCCAGATTATATCCTGGCTATGACATCACTTCTTTATAGTCCGGCACAGGTCTTTTTTCCACCAAATGTTGTTTTTTCCTGAATGTTACATAGATTTTTTTCATGGCCAAGGGGAAACGTAAAAATGGGGTTCTACTGTAATTAAAGGGATCCTGTCATCGGAAAACATGTTTTTTTCAAAACGCATCAGTTAATAGTGCTACTCCAGCAGAATTCTGCACTGAAATCCATTTTTCAAAAGAGCAAACTGATTTTTTTATATTCAATTTTGAAATCTGACATGGTGCTAGACATTTTGTCAATTTCCCAGCTGCCCCATTCATGTGACTTGTGCCTGCACTTTAGGAGAGAAATGCTTTCTGGCAGGCTGCTGTTTTTCCTTCTCAATGTAACTGAATGTGTCTCAGTGAGACATGGGATTTTACTATTGAGCGCTGTTCTTAGATCTACCAGGCAGCTGTTATCTTGTGTTAGGGAGCTGTTATCTGGTTACCTTCCCATTGTTCTTTTGTTTGCCTGCTGGGAGGGGGGGAAAGGGAGGGATTATATCACTCCAACTTGCAGTACAGCAGTAAAGAGTGATTGAAGTTTATCAGAGCACAAGTCACGTGACTTGGGGCAGCTCGGAAATTGACAATATGTCTAGCCCCATGTCAGATTTCAAAACTGAATATAAAAAAATCTGTTTGCTCTTTTGAGAAATGGATTTCAGTGCAAAATTCTGCTGGCGCAGCACTATTAACTGATTCATTTTGGAAAAAAAAGGTTTTCCCCATGACAGTATCCCTTTAAGGAAATTGCAATCTTGAGAAATCTAGCAAATCTCCTTACTGTATACTGGTGATCCCCAACTGGTGGCGCCGGAGCAACATGTTTCTCACCAACCCCGTGGATGTTGCTCTCAGTGGCCTCAGAGAATGTGATCATTTTTGAAATCTTGCATTGGAGGCAATTTTTGGTTACATAAAAACCAGCTGTACTGCCAAATAGAGACTCTTGTAGGCTGCCAGTCCACATTAGGGCTACCAATTCCCATTCACAGCCTTTATTTGGCACCCCAGGGACTTTTTTTCATGCTTGTGTTGCTCCCCAACTCTTTTTACATAGAATGTGGCTCATGGGTAAAAAAAAGGTTGGGGACCCCTGCTGTAAACCATCATCCAATAACTCTGTATAGTGATTTCATATACAAACATTGTACATGAAACTGTTCTGCATTAACCTTATAAATAACTGTATGCTCACTATAATCATGCTTAGCTCTACTAGTCCTCTGGAGGGCAGTACAACACAGGGTATCTCTGTTGGACGCAACGCTCAGGGCACTGTATTCCACTATATTCCACATGGCAACGGGCCACTATGAGGAAATGATTGACAAGATTTTATATATTTACCTGCTACTGTAAATAAGGAGCATCATCAAGTATAGAATATAGTGAATTTTTTTTTTATTTGTATTTAACCATATTATTATGTGAAGACACAGTTATAGAGATATGATTACTTAAAAAAGGTGACATCTAGTGTCACATCATTTTGTTAGATTACATCATGCAGCATGCACAGATGAAGGTGGCTTCCATTTTTGGCAAGTGAGGACCCACATTAATACCTGACTGACTATCCAAGTTTCTATGACTTGAAGCCGTTTGTTGGAGATAATTTCCTAGTTCACACCTAGTGGTGGGATTGCTAAACCAGTGATACACTCAGTGCAGGAAGAACAATCAGCAGCTAGAATTAGTCTTCTTAACACAGGAAGCCTTAAATCATACTTTTATTTCTATTTAGGACCATCAGCATTAAAGCATAGAAATGCTGTATTTTATAGACCAGGGGGCCAATTCATTAACTTCGAGTGAAGGATTCGAAGTAAGAAAACTGTAAGAAAAAGTGTTTTTTTGGCTACTTCGACCATCGAATGGGCTACTTCGACCTTCGACTACGACTTTGAATCGAATAATTCGAACTAAAAATCGTTCGACTATTCGACCATTCGATAGTCGAAGTACTGTCTCTTTAAAAAAAAAACTTCGACCCCCTAGTTCGCAACCTAAAAGCTACCGAAACCAATGTTAGCCTATGGGGAAGGTCCCCATAGGCTTGGCTAAGTTTTTTTGGTCGAAGGATAATCCTTCGATCGTTGGATTGATATCCTTTGAATCGTTCGACAGAAGACGTCGCACTCGGCACAACTACACAAGTTAAGATTTAGCGGAAGGTCCATAGATGGTACCACGCATGCACTGAACTCTGTTTGGCTTGAATTATCCATCATAGTGGTTAATTCTGCTGGAGAGATAATGGAGATATTAATGGTGTTCCTCACATGTACAAGTGCTGTTTGGATTAAACCAGGAACATGTTCCCAGCCTGGTTTCAATTTCAAGTTTCCGCTTTATGGGATGAACAAGGGATGAGTCTTTCTCTAGAAATTTCCAATAAGAAACCTCTCCATGATCGCCCTTGCTTCAGTGATAGAGCAAACTAGAAATAACCAGCACACAGGAGTCTTATTGTTGTGATCTTCACACAAATGGACCCCCTCCTACAAGCTTTGTATATATTCTAATACAAATGTTAACAATGGGGTGATGTCATAAAAGGTGCAAACAGAGGGCTCATTTTGGTCACAAAATGTTTGCTGTTGCTTCACAAATCGTTGCCATTCATATAAGGCATGTGTATGTCAAGCTGCTCCTTTCAATTGTGTATTTTAATGTAAACAGCCAATGTGCCCCACCAGTCTGCCCAGTTGAATCACACACACAGTGCACCTATTGATGATGGGGGAACCTGGAGATACAACTGAAGGTGGTGGTCTCTCCAGGTTTCACATAGAAATCACACACTTTAGTTCAAACTGCTTCAGATTGTTACAAAAGACACACGCAATTGTGTTGCACTGACTACAGATGCAAGATGTGTCTGTCCCAATTTTGCCCAGTGCATGAAAAAGGACTCAACAATGCTTGTGTTTTGTACACAAACCAGGTATAAGTTGAGTTGAGCAGAGGTTGTGTCACATCTGACACAACTGGACACAAGTCTAGTGCACAATACTGACACAACCTGGAGCTTCTGCCGGTGGGAACCATGGAGCTATTGCCAGGTCCAGAGAGGTTCCTCATTGTCAATAGACCAAGTTGTTGTGTCGTTTCGCTTTCCCGGAAAATTTGCGAAATGGCAAAAATGTTCGAAACGCATTGAAGTCAATGGACTTCAAAATAGTTTTGACGTACGACAATTTTGACACAAACGAGAATTTTTAAACGCACAACAATTTTGTATGCTGCAAATTTTCGTGAATTTATTCGCTGGCAACGAAATTTGGAAATTCGCCGCAAATTTGTGCCTGGCGTATTTATTCAGCCATCACTACTTAGCAGCCCAGGTTGCCATTTTGTCCACCTTCCATTTTCTGCAAACACCTGTGCATTAATTAGAATGACCTCCCTTCTCCAAGCCATCACTGAACAATTTATATCACAAACATCCTCATGACAATAATAACACAAGTCATAGCATCTGCATCATCCTTAGCATATGATGGGATGATATCTCTTTTTTTAAGGAAAAAGAAATTCATTCATTGCCGTGGCCTGAGTTTACTTTGCTTCTTGCATTGTTTGTATTTCTGTTCAAGAAGTGAAACCTTCCCCGGCTCCTGGAAGGAAACTACAACTAAAATAAAGGCTAAAGTTCAAAGGAAAATGGTCTTACGCCTTCTCTACATGAGACTAAAAGCTCTTTTACAGTCAATTTTCCCCATAAGAGTTTCAAGCCTGTTTCTGTGATGTTACTTTTTATAAGAGGTGTAAGAGGCAAATATCTCCCGTAATGAAATAACAAACACTCATGCTGAATGGACTTTGATCTCATTAAGTAGAATGCAGGCAGATAAGGTTGCTGCAAGGTGAGTTTCAACTATAAAAGAAAGTATGTAAGGACTCATTTACCAATGATAGGGATGTAAATGCTGGAGCCCCATAGAACCCATACAAGGAGCACTTTTGTCTGTTGGAGCTGTAAGTACAAACTGTGCTCTTCACATTGTCTAGGTCCCGTGGTTATCTCCTACCATAAGGTTCTCCAGTGCCTAGTGCTCATCAGCTTGCACAGTCTAAATGGCGCTGAAGCAGAAGGTGTTCTAGGAGATGGCCAACTGTTGCTCATCCCTTGTGTATCTTGTATGCCCACTGGAGAAATGTCCAATATTATGCAAGTGCCTTCTGTCATTGGTACAAATTCAAGGCAGTTTTAGTCCATTAGCATATTAGTGTTGAAGACCTCCTGTTTCAAGCAGTGACAGGCACAAACGGGGGAGGTGGGTATTTCCCACAGAAACACAGGGGGGGAATAATGTGCTAAAAATTACAAATACCGCACAAACCTTCAAAAAATTCAAGTTTTTTGGACAGTTACTAAAAAAAATTCAGAACTAAAAATTCAGAAAACCTCTAATCAAAAACAGAAATATTGTGAGTCAGAACTGATTAAAAATGATGGTCCAATAGGATCAGCGAAGGTCCCGTTGACTTCTATAGGACCTTGTAGCAGCGTGACAAGCTACTGACTGACCAGCTGGGTCTGATTAGCATCTCGTTAAAGCCCAGGCTGGTGAGTCTCTCATAATGTCTGAACGGCTCTGACTAGGAGAGACACGAGGAGAGAGTTGTGGATCCTGACACAAAGGATCCTATGTTTCTGTGCACACACAGTCATACATTTAAAAGATCTGTAATTTGACTGTTTTTTTGTTATCATTGATCTGCCAGTGCTGCCTATTTTTGTTGCTTTTGAATAGAAAACTGCCTTTATTTTTACCTGTTTACTGCCGGCTGAAATAAAAGCCATTTTTCTTTGAGACTTTTGCTGTCCTGACGCTTAGGGGAAGATTTATCAAGGGTCGAAGTGAGTTTGAGGGAATTTTCGAAGTCAAAAAATTCGAATAGGATACTACGGGGCAGATTTACTAAGGTTCGAATGGTAAATTCGAATTTAAATTTGAATTTTCTATTTTTTTGTGTCAAAACTCACAAATTCGAATTTAAAAGCACCAACATGAATATACATTTGACTGTGAGATTTATTACACCTCAACCATGGAAAAAGTTCTAATTAGAATATTTGCCACCTTAAACATGTCGAGTTCCTGTACAAGTCAATAGCAGAGGTCTGTTGACCCATTTGAAGATGTTATTAGCCTTCCTGACATACGAGTTTCTTTCGGAAAAAAAACCTCAAATTGGGTTTCATTCGAATTCGATTCAAATTTGATTTGAGTTTTTGGCTCAATGACATTCATTTGAATTGAAGACGTTCGAGTTTTTTCATAAATAATATAATATTCGAGTTCTGAGTACATTCAAATTTATTAGAGTAAAATCAAATTCACATAAATTTGAAATGTGACCTTTGATAAATCTGCCCCTTAATAAATCTTGAATTTTTAGAGATTTAAAGAAATCTAGATGTAGAGGATCGCACAAATCCTTCCCCTGTTTTTCTGTCTGTGACATCATCCAGCTCAGTTACAGACTGGAGAGCCATCCGATTGGCTGGGTGCCCCAGTGCATCCTTGGGAGAGGGATAGTGCCTGACTTTTTTTCAGACAGAGCTCATAAAGGGACCCCTGCTGCAGCAGCCAGAGAGATCCAGATCTGTGGAGAGTGACACTGTGTTTTTCTCTGCTTGAGAAAGTAATTGAGCATTAGGGAGAGCCAGTTTCTATCTGCTGCCTGTGGATACTTTTGCTACTGTGTGTTTCCCCAGGGTGAGGACAGGTCTTGCTCGTGTACCTGCCATGTGGGAACGGCTACTACTTTCAAAGGGAAAGGTACCTTGGGGCAGGTATCGCTACCTGGGCACATAAGGACTCTTGGGGAAGGGACATTGAACTGACCGGAGTGATTTTGAATTTATTCACCCAGTGTGGGATAGTGGCATCGAGAGACTGTGCCAGGGGTTGATAGTCCACACAGGTTCCCCAGAGTAAAGTGATATTGTGTGATTTACATTTACAGTTTACATAAAGTTTATATTTGTTTTATTTTAAACTGTGTGTGTTTTATTTTTCCTAGTGGAAACCCCTTGAGTAGTGAGCCTCAGTGTTCCCTAGGTGGAGGCACTGCACTGTAAATCCCAGTTCCCTTTTCATATGCAAAAGGGACTCAGGGCCCTGGATTGCCAAGGGTTGAAGAGATAGTAACCAATTTAGGGTTATATAGAAAAAAAACTAAATTTTTTAGAGATTCATGAAAAAAAAAGAAATTCAAATGATAGTGAATAAACCCCTACTTGTGCCACTGTCATTGGCCAAATCAAATCCAAGTCTTAGAGGCCCATTTATCAATATTCTGATTTAAAAAAAAACTTACTTTCTCTAAAATCACAACTATCCACATAATAATATTAAGACCTCAAAAGCCTTGAAATTTTCATGTAAATACAAATAAAATTTGGAGAAGTACTAATCACATTGACTTCTACATGACCTTCACAGCTCTTAGATGACAAAATTTTGCATTAGTGGTTTTTGTGGTTTTCCGTTTGATAAATCACAAATTTTTCAGCAGAATTTGGATTCGGCAAAATCCTCGTGTCTAGCTGAGGCTACTACGAATCCTTAAAATCATGTGACTTTTTTCAGAAAAGGGAAAAAAAAATTGCCACTTCACGTGCGGCTCTTTTTTCCCTCCCCGTCTTCATTTCCATATGCAAATTAGAGTTTGGGTGTGGTTCGGCATTCGGCCAAATCTTTCACGAAGGATTCGGGGGTTCAGCAGAATCCAAAATAGTGGATTCAGTGCATCACTAACCAAAATAAAAAAAAGTTAATTCAGAAATGGGAAATAAAGGGATCTTGAGACAAATTTCCTAGTCTCAATAGCTAAGAGTTGAGTGGGAGATGAGCACTGAATGGAGCCAAACAGATTTGGGGTGAGTGGGTGAACCACATAATTCTCCCTCAATTTTTTTTCATGGTAGGAAACAGCTGCTGATGAAGACAGTATTAGCGCAGGATAAGTCTGGGGCGCAGGCTTTATGTTATATTATACCACATATCCACAACTGTAGGAACGTGTCAGAGTAAAGTATAGGCCACATACACTGCATTGCTCACACACCTATATTTGTTTAAGAGAAACTAGTCATTGCCCAATGCTATAGTGCTTCTAGGAGGTAATAACTTGCCACTGTAAGGGGAAGAAGGAACACTTGCTTTATGCAAAAAAAAAAATATTAAGCAGACACTATTTTTTTCATTTGTCTTTTCTTAAAAAAACAACTGTGTGGAAAAACAACTTGATTGGGAGCAAGTTTATCAAAGGCCATGGACATTTTTTCTACTTTTCATATTTTATCATTGGTGGAAAAACTGATTTGTCAAGAGAAAGATATCTTATTCTAGAAGTTGGTGTCCCTCATTGTCCATCGACTGAGGATTGCCCTGGGAAGTCTATACAAATATTTGGAACCACCCACTGTGTCTGATGAATTGGAGGGGAGTCTGAGGAACACTAATTCAAACAATTCCCCCCAATGAGAATCTTGTTATGCAATATCATTTATGTTAGGGCAATGTTGACTGAACTGGCTTTAGTTGGTGGCAGTTAGAAGTGGGCCAGCTAGCTGAGCACTTGAGGCTCCACAAAAGAAGAAGGAACAGTTGCAAGGTCAAAGCACTAGGTCGTTCTCTCTGTTCCATTTATAGTGGTAGACATTTGATGTCGGCCACACACCCCTGAGGAAAGAAGATGCTTAGGATGCTGGGCAGAGGGACAGGCCAAGCAGGATAAACAACAAGAAAAACAGGGCTATCCAGCACTGATTGATTAAGTACCCCTGTGGGTACGAAACGCGTAGGGCCCAAGGAGATGCAAGAATTTTTTTAACTTTGAATAATAAAGTCATTTTTTTTACTAATACTTTTGGCCCTGTGGATTTCTCTGAGCGCCGGATAGCCCTGTTTTTCTTGTCATATATCCTGGTTCGCCAATCCCTGAAGCTGAGGGGCTGGTGCACCTGGACCACATGATCCACTTGGTGAGCTATTTACATCAATGTTCTGGAGCACCTTTTAGAGGGACAGGCCAAACACACTAGGAAACCTGGCCCTTGTCTTATTAGTAATACTGGGATTGAGAACATCTCAAAGACTAGTGTGAAGCTCTATTAGTGATTGTGAATAATGTCTCTTCTTGATTGTAACACTATTCACCACTGAAGTGTCCAGCCAAAGGGTTTCCTTGAAAAGGTGGCATGAGAGTCTAAAGGTTCAATTCCAACATAGAAAAATAAATCAGTTCACCAGTTCCCCTCATTGCATGCTCCCTTAGTAACAAATGGGACAATATTGACTTGAATTTTGAATATATATATATATTCCTTGGTTGCCCATGCATCATTATAAAGTCTCATAGTCTCTTCTTCATCCATCACAAACCTGTGCCATCTCATGTAGAACTTAACCCTAAATTTCCATAAATAATTCAAAGGGAAAGTCGTCAAGCTAAAGCTGTGCGTCCTCTTTATGTAGGGAGATCCAGTGCTTTTGGGGGGGGATAGGATCCTGGGTGCCAGAGGTGTTTTTTCTGTATCAGCCCTTTTAGTCCTATTCTAAAACTGACCCTACTTGTGTCTCATTGACCTCACCGAGTGCTACGGTGCTCAGTTTATATATTTACTGTAAATATATTGTTATTACTCAACCACAGAAAGCAGTGTCAACATTCTGTTAATTGGCTCATAGCTACAATGTTAAACGTAGGTTTCTTAATTTATTTTGCGATAAGTATCAGCGCTACAAATGATGTGTAATTAGTGGCACCTGGTAAAATGACAGGAGCAAATATTAAAGAGGGAACAGATGGTTAGAGAACAAAAACATTTTGTATAGATGTAGATTGATAGCATCAGTAATTTAATAAAAGCTATGGTGTTTATAGGCAGGGCCACTGAACATGACAACAACCCTTATTATGGCAGTGCAAATGTGGAAACATATTTTTGTTATAACAAAATGGGGGAAAGTTGTGCTCACCACTAAAATTGAATTCATTAAACAGGAGTGCAATGAGACTGTGACCACAAAATTCATACAAAGACAAGAGTTCCTCTGACTCACCCACAATCCAAACACTATGAAAAATTAAGACATTTTCAAGCTTCCAAAAAGTGCCCTCCCCTAAACAAAACAAGGCTTATTTTTCCATACTGCAATGTATTCAAGATGGCCATCTTCATCACAGTCCTCTGACATTTGTTCCAATAAAACTAGTGATGAGTGAAAAATTTTTGCCAAGTTTCACCATGAAAATGTAGCCCACAGACACTAATGGGTGAGAAAAATGTGTTGCTCTTCAAAAATTTGTCAAGCATCAAAAAAATTTTGCCGTTTCACGAATTTTTGGTGAAGCAAAATGGGTCTCATTTGTTAAAAAGGCACCTGGTCCTTTCTTGAACCAATCTGACAATACTGTACAGGGTCATACTGGGGGGCCGGGGCCCACCGGTGCTGTTGTCCCAGGGCCCCCCTCCAGACCCCTGCCCTCCGCCGTGAGTTTCTCTTTTTGATGGGATCTTTTTTTTTCTATTTTTTTGCAGATGACAATGGGGTCAGGTAGAGGGGGATTATAGATGTGGCAGGGGAGGCCCCTCAATACTGCAGCCCTGGTGGACCCAGAGCCCCCTAGTCCAACACTGGTAGAGACCCACAGAGATTTCACATGTTGGGTAACATTACTAATCAGCTCTTATGTTAAGGGGCATATTTGTCAAGGGTCGAATTTCAAATTTGAAAACTTCAAAAAGACCAAACGAAATTTAGTCAAAGATTTTGTCGGATTAGGTCAGTTTTTGATCGAATAGGTCCGTATTCGGCCGAATTCGAATACGAAATGAAGAACCTTTGATTCGAAATCAAAGGTTTTCCCAAAAAAATTGACTCCAAGTGGGTTCGAGGAGGTTTTAGATGGCAAATCGTCGAACTCGAATTTTTAAAGAGACAGTACATGATAAATTTCAAATTTTCAAATTTTTTCAAATTCAAATCGAATTTGGACTATTCCCTAGTCGAAGTACACAAAAAATAGCTTGAAATTTCAATTTTTTGAATTAAGAAATTTCGCCTCGAACTTTGATAAATCTGCCCCTAATGTTTGGACAAAAATCAAAGATTTTTTGTGGAAAAACTTTGACTTGAATTCGATTCATACGATTCCAATTCTATCGAAAACTGACCTATTTGGCCAAAAAAAAACGACTTAATTTCAGTTGATCTTTTTGAATTTGAATTTCGAGATTTTTAAAATTCAACCCTTGATAAATATTCCCCTATGTGTTTGTATTTTATTGGTGCCTGGTTTCAAAGGACATCATCTGACAAACTCAATAAAAACACAAGCTGCCATGATGGTTTGAAAAATAAGTTCTGCAGAAACCAATGCAGTCTGCGTAATGCATCAGAGAAGTGATCAGCCTTGCATCATGAGTTTTCCGTGGTGTCGCTTCTATAAAGTGGTGGGGGCTCTATACCAAAAGCTGAGGTTTCTCCTGTTTAATGTATAAACCAATGTATTATATTGTATTTATTTATTTATCTGAGAAATTGCTCTTTGTTTTACTTGACATTTTATGGGACATCCTATATATATAGAAGATGCCCAATAAGAAAATGCATAACCTGATTAGGTTAGGGTTCTACCTTGGGAAATAGGAATATCGTACAGATAAACCCATGTCAATGAGATTTAAGAATTATTTTTAGAAATATAGAGAAGTCATAAGCCATGGTTATAGGCAGGATTTCATTTCCATTTATAAGTCAAGCCATTGTACTTTACTACATTATACAATTAATACTAAGGGGGTTATTTACTAAACTCTGAATGCAAAAATCACAAAAAATCTGTGATTTTTTTTATATAAAATCAGACTTTTAAAAAAAATCACAAACTTTTCAGAATTTATTAAACCCAGAGGATGGAAAAAGTCTGAATCAGAAAAGTCGGCATCTCAGTCCTGTTGAGGTTGCATATAAGTCAATGGGGGAAGTCCTGATTATTTTTGATGTGCGCTGGGTTTCATGCAATACCACAAAGTTTTCGGAGTTTTCGGGTGAAAAATTGTGAAAATCGGATGAAAAATCTGGAAAAAAAAATCGCAAAGTAAAAGGGAAAATGTAATAATAAATAAACACAAAAAATCTGAGCGGAGTTTATCGGAGTTTGTAGCAGAAAATATTGAGATAAATTCGAACTTCGATAAATAACCTCCTAAGTATCAATAAATATTTCTGCAGAAAATACTGTGACAAATTAGAAAAGCTTATTTAATTCAAAAGGTTATAAATATGTTGTAGAGGAAGTTATAAATGTTGTACTAATGATATTATTGATCTGCTCATCATTTTAATATATGTGGGGAGGAGTATGAAAGGAGTAGCACATCATAGCACCAAAGTACACAACTCATACAACTCACACAAGGAACCAATCTAATAAACCTTATTACTGGTATTTAATAACAGGAGATATGAGGAGGTGTCTGATTCTACTCTAAGGCTGGCAGAGAGCATTACATGTTCCCGTTAACTGATCTTAATTATTCTGTTGATGGTTAAAATCAGAGCTTTTAGGCTACAGATCTCATTTCTGCTTGGAAGAAAAGCTTTATTTTTATGTTGTTTGGATGCTGCTTGACCTTGGAGCCACAGTTGCTGAACAGAATACCAGAAAAGGAATTGTTTTATTCTACAAGAAGAAGGTATTGCTGAGAAAATGAAAACCTTGTTATGGATTCATGGGAAATGCCAACTATACAGTAAAAGGTTTGAATGATATTATTAATGATGAGTAACAAGGAAATTTCCTAAAGCTTCTTTATCTCTCTCTCTCTCTCTCTCTCTCTCTCTCTCTTTCTCTCTATTTATAAAAAAAAACCTCCAAATACTTTAGTGTCTGAGTTCATGAAGATAGATTTCCTGAAGCTTCTTTATATCTTTCTCTCTTTTTATAGAAAAACAGATATTTTACTGTCTGAGTTCATCATTTGCAGAGCACATATACAGCACAACATGCCTATCTCTCAAGATAAGAATTATTAGAGGTATTTTCAGTGAATTTGTTTGGTAAAAGGAATTGTATGTGTAGCGCTATAGTAAATTTAAGTGGCACTGTCTCTACTAAGAGCTTACCCATATATATACAGTATTTTTGCACTGGATGAGACCTTTCTCTCACGGGTGAAGCTCTTGGTGTGGTGGCAGGGTGTAGTGGGACTGTAACAAAGTGCTATGAACAAAACAATAATTGGGCGCCAGTGGTTCTTTATGCTTAGTCAGAGAACATAGTTTATTCAACAGAATAATCCACATAGGAATACATAGGAATCATCAAGAACATAGAGCACAGAGGATAGCATATACTCACAAGCACAAGCAGGCAAGGGAACATGTACAACAGCAATGAAGGTACACTCAGCTTTCAGCCTTTTCTCTAAGTGGAACCCAAGGGAATCTCTACATCCCTAAGTCTGTACACTTAGTCCCTACTTCTGGGCAATTAGTACCTGGGATCTTAATCCCTCTGACTCTCCTCGTTGGAGCCTTAGGCTGCTCAACTAAATAACCTGTTTATCACTACTAGGGGTAGATTTTCTAAGTGGTGAAAATTCGCCAGTGGCGGCTTCGCAGCCATCGCAACCCTTCGCCAGACGAAAATTCGTTCAGACAGCGCTAATTTAATAAAATGCTAATTTTCTCTAGTGTTACTTAGGCAATTTGAGCAAATCTTAGCGCAACTTCTTAGAGGTCTTCACTCATATGGCGGGAAATTTAAAGTTAAATGGACGTATATGTTGTGCAAATACATTACCTTACCACCAATCCAGGGAATCTTAATAAAGACAATAGAGTTGTTATATTCCCCTACACATGAGCCCACTGTATAGTTTATGTTCCATATGTTAGAAAATGTATGGGGGAACCCGGTTACCCAAAAAAATATTTAAGGACTTTTGCAGCCTATCACTCTGAAAAAAGGAAAAGACGCCAGAATTTTTTGGACTTAGAATCTTTTTCCACTAAAAAATATGATGTAAGTGACAGAAGATTGAGGAAGATCTATGCACTCCATTGGTTTGAGGTGGCGAAAGCAAGTTTGGCGAAAGACGTAACGTTCAGTAAAATCCGCATTTTAGTGAATTTGCGGAGTAATGTCCATTTGCCAGAGCAAAAATTCGCTTGGCGATAGAGTGTGAATGACCACTAGCATTTGTCTCTTTCGCTAGCGAATTAGGAAATCTGCAAAGTGCCTGAAAGTGGTAACTCTGGTGAATTGTCGCCAGCGTTAGTCGCTTCGCCATTTAGTAAATCTGCTCACTAGAGTGACCTATTAGAGAATATAGCTTATCCTGTACTAGGCCTAATGTACCTAGGTTCCACTACCCATTCCCTTCCTGTCTGCTTAGTAAGGGCTAAAGTAATGGACCCTGAGTGCATGGCTACCAAGGGTTTTATACTATATCACAGTGCCATCTACTGGTCACTATTGTGAACACCAAGGGCATAGTTTAAGGCAGAATAATGAAATAGGTCCCCCATTAGGATTCATTTAGGCATCTAAAACATTGGGGATTTGCCTGCCAATAGTATTAAGGGTGGCTAATTTACCAAATCCCTACATTTGTATTTTTTATGAAAAATTGATGAGATTTCTGGCTGTATTTCAATACAGAACCTGACTGTTGTCTGAATCTGGTGGAAAAATAGTACCGCATCTAATAGTTTATAAGGCTATCATTTAGGGGGTTATTCCCCCTATTATTTAGCCTAAAGAAGCCCTGCTGTAATACCATGTAGACTTTTCTTGTGCCCAGATGGTATGTACACTTCAATTCAGTTCCACACCATGATGAACATGGGAGACAGCTGAACTTATTCCTATTTTACCATGCAGCCTGGAATTCACATGCCACAAGGAAAACACTCATTACATGGTTTCATGTAGCATAGATGATTTTAAATCAGTCTTAGAGAGTGTGAAAAGATAAGGGGGTAATGAACCTGAATAGATAAGCTGGAGAACGGTGGTTTCCCTGTTTGATCAAACATCTCACTGCTGTACTTCTTACATATGATTATTGGTGTAATTTCCTAAACATCCCCATGTTGTGTTGTGCTTTGTACTCTTTCCAGGTCTGTTTCTCACCTACAGAAAAATTGTGTATGGGCTGAACAACTGAACTAACAAAGCAAACTACTCAAGAGGACGTAACACACAGAACACAGGTAGCAACATATGGCAATTTCATATAAAATGTATGAGCAGCCCATAAAACTTTCTTAGTAAATATTTGACTTTAAGTACCTCCTCACAGGCTGTTTTACTTCTTGACAAGAGAGAGGCGTTTGTTAGATCTGTGCGTTTATAGGTTTCATGTAAAAGCAGAATTAACCCTGCTACTTATTTAATTTTTCAGTTTCTGGGTAACAACGGGCAGAAGAGCACACACGGAGAGGAAACTGTTGTATATTCTTTGCCTCATTCCCCTGGAATGAATTTGGTGAAAAATGGAATACTTTGATGGAGCACCGTGGCTTTTTTTGATGGTGTATATTGTTACATTTGTAGCAGGGCTTCCACTCAACTTGCTGGCCTTTGTTACACTCATCAGAAAATTCAGGCAGCAGCTAGTCTCAATAGACATCTTACTCTTCAACTTGACTGTGTCTGACCTGTTACTATTGGCTTTCCTCCCATTCCGAATGGTGGAAGCAGCTTCTGGGATGGAATGGTTTATGCCTTATGTTTTCTGTCCCTTGTCATTTTTTATGTATTTTAGCAGCATCTACATTACATCGCTTTTCCTCATGGCTATAAGTGTAGAGAGGTATCTGGCCGTGGCGTATCCTATCAAATACAAGCTTCTAAAAAACCCATTGTATTCAGTAGTGGGAAGTGTCGTCATCTGGATCCTTGGGACCATGCACTGCAGCATTGTCTACATTGTGGAGCATTTTGTACCTGATAACACAAATAAAACCAATGCAACACGTTGCTATGATCAATTCTCACCAGAACAGCTCAATATTCTTTTGCCTGTTCGACTGGAGATGTTTGTAGTTCTCTTTTGTATCCCTCTCCTTGTTACTGTCTTCTGCTACATCAACTTTGTCAAAATCATGGTGGCCCAGCCCCGCATTCAGAAGGAGAAGAAGAGAAGAGCCATTGGTTTAGTGGTGGCCACACTCATCAACTTCATCCTTTGTTTCATGCCTTACAATGTATCACATGTGGTGGGCTTCATGGAGGGTCAGAGCCCACTCTGGAGAACATATGTTCTTCTTCTAAGCACATTCAATTCCACAGTGGACCCTGTGATTTTCTACTTCTCTTCTGCCTCCTTTAAAAATATGTTTTTAGAGGGCCTGCTCCAGGTAATGAACAAAATACATTTAGAAAGCTGTTGGGGCTCAAGTATGGAACGTTGCAAGAAAGCAAAAGAGGAAACTTATGAAAGTCATGGCTCATAAAGCAAGGGATGTCTGGATAACTCAAGGCTTGAGTTGTTACTTCTCGACTGCAATAAAAGTCTTCATCACAAGTATAAACGGAGTTTTGCATTAGCGACATTAATACAACCACAAGATACTAATAGTACAAAACACAAATGCTACATTGATGGTACTCCAGCTGTTGAGAACTGTTGGTGGATACTGGTACCTGGAGATTTATGGTGTTTCTGTGCCATCAAAAGAGAACCTGAAACATCTGATTGTTATTTCTATCCTCCATCCCTAATGCTTTTTTTGAAGCATAGACCAAGACTAACATTTATAACTGGAATGACATTATGAAGATGGAAACAATCTAAGCATATTACTCAAGGTAACTGGCCTGGAAGCAAAAGGGGCAGCATAATTAATGTGGTATAATGAAGGAGCACAGCACTGCAAGATGGAAACTTCTCCCAGGTAGTTCATTTTTCCTTGATAGATTTATAAATCAGGAATAAGGAAGACATTCATTTCAGAACAAATATTAAACTGACTTAAAACAGGATTTTCAAGAAATATACTGTCTTGACAAACCTTGGTGATATTAGGTTCTGGTGCTGGCCATGGTGTTGCCCCATTCTAATACAAATATGTGAACAGACCATCCAGCTATACAGTGGAGCCAGGACACCTCTAATGGAAGTTCAGCAGTCTAGTATCCAGTAGGATCTGCATGGGCACAAATAGACAATCACATCATGTACAACAAAAGAAAGGTCTGCTCAATACAAAAAAAAGATTGTACTGATACTGATGATACTTATTGTAAATGGGGTAGGCTTGTTTAGGGGCAAAAGTCTGCAAGTTAGACCACCAGACAACACATTGTTCTTACAATATATATTAGTACCCTAATGAATAGACTACCCATTATAATAGTAGTACACAAAAATATGACAAAAATAATGATTTTTTTACTGCTCTTCTATCTTTTTATGTATATAGATGATACAATTTGTTTTCATTATCCATAATGACTTGCCAATTTGTTCAAAGCTGGTTAAGTTTGAATAAAATAATTGTTTTTGCCTAATTTATCTTATGTCGGAAACTCTGCTTCTGTGATTTCACTGGGAAGGTTGGCTACAACGTGCAATGCAATATGTCTGCCACAATGATCCAAATGATTGCCTTGGGACTTTGGTTTGATTCCATCCAGGGCTCCATCTACATAAAGTTAATATATTCTGTATGTTTGTGGGGTAAATTCTAGTTTCCTCCCTCAGTACAGAGATTTACGTGTAGCTTACTTGCTCCGCTATTAAAATGACTTTAGTCTATGTATTTGTGATAGAGAATTAGCCTATAAGCTCTACTGATCAGAGACTGATGTGAATGACAAGTTCTGTAAAGTGGTGCGTCTGCTGAAGTATATAAATCAAGTGTAATAATTAAAATAATACATTTATGTGCTAAATCTCCTGTGTTGTAGCCAAACAGATGAGAGATGATAATGAACTTTAGCACAGATGACAGCATTATTAAAGCTTTTTCCAACTGTGAAGCATCTCTCTAAAACTGAAGAGGTGAACATTGTACAATATGTGTCTGTGACACTATATTTCAGTATATGACAGTATATTATAAGCTACTATGTCCTCATTCTTTGGGATGAGCTGGGTGGTTGGGGCTCCAGGCATTTGTACATAGGGTAGAAACGTAGAAAGAGATAAGAGAGATAGGGTAGAACTTCACTGTATATTTGTGGTGGTGTCTGTTTGATTGAGACACATTCAGCTAAACCCCAGAGGAATAAGGGCTCGTATGATAGTTCACATTACATGGGGGAATTATACAGAGGCCTAAGAACAGTGTAGAGGTGACTTGTAACAGAGATGTCAAAGAGGGGAAGGAAATAATTAATGATGGTACTGGGGATTCTGTCAGAAAGTCCACTCATTCTTTACTTAGTCTCTGCAGCAAAGGGGATTGAAACTCGTTATTTGAATTTCTGTTCTCTATACAAGAGCATCTGTAATGATCCATTATTGAGGATGAGGACAGAGAATCTGAGCAGATTCACTACAGGGACAAGCAGCTATTGGTGCACCACAAGGGTACAAGGGATAATCTAATCTAAAGTTTAAGATAGACATATTGTGATTCAGCAGTACCTGTAATGCAATAGTCAGTATTCCAATGAGTTTAATCATACGAGCTCCTATGGGAAATGGGTACTAGTTCAATATGTTGCATAATGGAGTACTAAAGCAGAAATGATACAGTATTAGAGTAGTGGAGAAGTCATCACCTCAGCTTTGAGGCCACTGAGAACAACATCCAAGGGGTTGGTGAGCAACATGTTGCTTGCGAGCCACTGGTTGGGGACCACTGCATTAGACCCTCTTTCATCAGGATGGGTCTTCATTAAGTGGAAGAAGCACATGAGGGTGTTGTTGCATTAAACCTCCAAACTGGTGCTTCTTTGCTAACAAAATAACTCAAGTCTTTATTCAATTAAAGCACCATGGGTTGCAATACTCACAGCACATGTACTTGAAATCATGCCAGGTACAGTCATAGGTGTTAGTAGATCCAGCAAAGTATGGCACCACGGTAGGAATAGCTTTGAGAGTTGAAAGTTTCACCTCCTAGATTGTCAGTACCTCATGTTGTCCAGATCCGCTACAGTAGACGTGGAACAGGGATAGAACAATAACCTGATTCCCTTGTCAGTACTGTGGTCCCTTCACTACAGGCAATAAGAGCCTGGGGAAGAGTAACTCCCATCTATCCTCCTTGGTGGAGCACAAAGCTGCTCTTGCTAAATAAAGCTCACAGCTCTTTCTAGAGAGTTCTATAACAGTTGCTATCCGGCACACTGGCTAACCACAAGGTTGTTGCTCCCTGACTTCAAGGGGTTGTACCTTTAGGGACTAACACTTCTTACACTCAATGGAAGAGACACCAAGATCAACTGGTGAAGGTCAAAGAAGAAGGACCACCTCTTGTTATAGTGAGGCAAAAAATTGGCCTAAAGCCAATGAGAAAAAAAATGTAAATGTATATGAATGGTTACATGGGCTTTTACCCAGCAACATGCTTTATGTAAAGTTTATCTCCAGGTTGTATTCTTATACACACAAGAAACATTTTCTCCTCTTTCCTTTACTGTGGAACACCTAAAGGCTCATCTTTCTGCTCTTCTCTTTAATAGACTGTATGCAATTATATGACTTTAGAATTGTGCAGATAATATTGAAATATACTCCCCCCCCAATATAAACCACATAATTGAGTCTCATAGCTATGACATCTGTATGAAACAACAGCCTTTCAGACTGGTCTTAAGACAACAGAACTGAATGTTTTTGCTTTAACATGTCACTACTGGCACAATTACTCCTTGTTTTGCTCATCACTACAACGGATCATCGGGCAGACTTTGGATAATCTCTTACTCCAATTTTCCCTTCTTGTTGCAAAGCCTGTTAAAGCCTCATGCTATTTTTCCTTCATAAAAGTGTGCCCCTTTCTCTTTGAAGTACTTAGCAAAGCGTTCATCCATGTACTTATTCTATGTTACCTAAACAATTATAGCTCTGGAAACTCTTCAATGAACCTCTTTAAAATTAGTCTCAGTACTTATGAGCCAAGGGCCCCTCCTATTTGCAATTTACCCAACAACTTAAACCTAGAGGGTAGCACTGTTGAGAATAAGTCTATTATTTAATTCCTGCCATTCAAACTCTCTTCTTTTAGTAGCTAGGTGTTGATGGGAGGTGCTGTTCAACAAAAGGCTCTCAAAATCCTTCGTCCAAACTTCTTAAACCCCTTCCTTGTTGAACTCTTTGATTTTGCCAGACAACATGTGGCTTAGCATCAAAGAGGAGACCACAACCACAATAGTCAGATTTAGTTCTATGGGTGGTGGAAATAAATGCTAACACTAAAGAAAGTAACAAATGAAATTACCCAAATACCCAAGTATTAAGACTTGCCCCAAGCTTGTAGGCCTCCTCCTGTTAGCTTACATGATGGGGTCTGTAGATGCTCCTTCAATAACATCGACCCATAAGGCTTCAGAGAAACAACCAGAGCACCCAAATGAACCCGTCACAGACATAAGGAAACATGTAAACTCCTTACAGATATTGTCATGGTACAAATCAACCTCACACCTCCAGTGCTACATGGCAGTAGTGCTACTGTTCTGACACTTTTATAGAAATGATTCGTTTAAATAAAACCTTTTTTTGATGTGCTGATGTATGAGAGTTTTACTTACATGAAAGGACTTTGCCATGTGTATTCAAGAGAACAATGAAGCCCTGTGACTGGAAGAAAGTACTGTTCATTTGCCTTATGCAAAACAAGGAAAAACATCATACAATGGTCCTTAGTATCCAAGTATCTTATCTACCTGGCTACCATTGGACATCAGAATATAATTGCTTATGATACAAACAGGGCTGAACAGTATCATTATAATTCTATAAAATTCAGCTAAAAAAGAAGGATTACATGGGAAAGTACATTTATTAAAGGTTGAATTTCTAATTCATGTGAGTTTCTATTAAGTTCAAATATACTTGAAATTTGACTGGGTGGTTATTTATGAAAAAAAAATGAATATCTAAACTCCCGACCCGAAAACTCAAATCCAATTCAAATCAAATTTGATTCAAGTTTTTTCTTCAAAAAAAACCCCAGAATGTCAGGAAGGCTACTAACATGTCCAAATAGGTCCCTAGACCTCTCCCATTGATTTATACATGAACTTCGTAGGTTTTAGGTGGCAAATAGTTGAATTTGAGTTCTTAAAGTGCCAGAGTCTGATAAATCTCGAAATTCAAATTCGAATTAAAACTCAGAGTTTGAACAATTCACAATTTGAATTTGAGAGCTTTGACCGTAACAAAAAATGTAGAAAATTTGAATTTTCAATTAGACTCTTAATAAATCTGCCCCCATGTGCTACTGTAGTTTTCAGACCCATCCAACAGCAGCCCCAATGCCTTACCCTTTAAACAAAACAGGGATTGTTTGTCCATATATTGCAATATATTTAAGCTGAACAACTACGTCAAAGTCATCCCATATCTGGCCAGTCCTACACTCAACTTTCATCTGATTCATTAAGAATTCAATTGCTTAATTATACATTTTACCAATGGACTAAGGGTTAGATATGGGACGACTTTGACGTAGTTGTTCAGCTTAAATATATTGCAATATATGGACAAACAATCCCTGTTTTGTTTAAAGGGTAAGGCATTTTTTAGTAGCAGTATGCACAAAATGTCTCTGTCTTAAATATATTGATAATGGGTTGAGTGCAGAGGACTCTTGTATTTGACTATATGTATTTTGTGGTCACAGCCTCATTGCTTTGTTGCATTGTTTTTAAAAAACTTCGTGGTGAGCACAACTTTCCCTTGTTTGTTATAGTTATACAGGAGCAGTGACCAGCTCCATGTTGTAGCTCCCACCCTTCCCAGCTATAGTCAGGTGATCCTACTGGTGTCTAATAAAAGGGCAGCCAAGTTTGGGAGGTTTACTTTGAAAGCAGCAAGTAAGTTGCAGGTAAAACCAAGTCCCTTTGTAAAATGTATAATGAAGCAATAGAATTCTTAATGAATCAGATGAAAATTGAGCATAGGACTGGCCAGATATGGGATGACTGTGACGTAGTTGTTCACCTTAAATATATTGCAATATATGGACAAACAATCCGTGTTTTGTTTAAAGGGTAAGGCATTTTTCAGTAGCAGTAGCACAAAATGTCTCTGTCTTAAATATATTGATAATGAGTGCAGAGGACTCTTGTATTTGTTTATTACCCTCCAGCAACTGCCAGACATGCTGCACAGGGACAAGAGCTCCTGCCCCTCCCTTCACTCTAAGTTCAACCTGTAGCTGGACAGGCAATGGATTTCAAACCATAGGGGGAAATAACCGTATGGATCCCTACACACATTTATTTTTTTTTAAAAAAAGCTGTTTGGTCCAGTTAATTAGTTATATTTACATTGGTTCTTAGCAAAAACCCTATCAAAAATTCACTCATACAGCTGCTGATAAGATTAAAGTTATGTGAGTCATGATTCTTAGATAGGACTCTGGAGAACCAGTTGTTTCAGTGATTCATTTATTCAAAATTGCACTTATGTGAGTCATGTCAACCACTGAGAGCCACCAATTTCCTGAAGCAATGACTGATGGGTTCAGCTCTTCCATTGAGCACATAATGATGGCAAGTAGATTCCATATGGATGGCACAATGACATCACCATCACCTGCCCTTCCCCTGTTTTCATAGAATGTCTGAAATATGATGATTATATTTTTTGCTGATTTTTTTTTTTTGGAAAAGAGGAGTGTTGACTTAGGGTTCCAAGTTAGTAATCTGAGTCACTGGGGGCCTAACTAACTGGCACGCCCAGGGAATTGGGGTTTTGTTGTGCTTTGAATAGATTAGGAAGGATAGTAAAGGAAGGAGAACTCCAGCAGACTCTCTGCAAAATTTATATTCCAGGTTGTGGTTTTACAGAGAGTCTGCTGGAGTTCTCCTTCTAGAGAGCAACTTAATTGGAAGCAGAACATTCAATTCCAGATGTACAGATCACCAACAAGCCTTTACTTTAGGAGTGTACCTGTTTTCTTTGTTAAAGATTACATAATCAGGTGAGCATCTCTGGGTAGTTGTTAAAATTGAATTTGTGGTAGATATGATTTGCATCTCTCTTGTTGCTGGACCCAAAGTATGTTGATTTAGTTGCTATGAGACCAGCTATTGGATAGACTGTGACTATGTTTTTAGTTTAAATGCTCCAAATTCTCAGACAACAACCTCCAGTTCTACCTAAAGGAATCACAGTAATCTTTGCGTAGAAGCGGATTGCTGTGTATATATTGAGATTTGTATAAAGACACATAGTCATACATTCACAGAGGATATGGGTCATATCGATGACTCGCTGGTAGTGTTGGGCGAATTTATTCGCAAGGTGCAAATTCGCGGCAAGTTGACACGTTTCGCCGTCGTCTAATGAATTTGTGAAATTTCCACTCAGGAAAAAAATTTGACACCGGGGTCAAAATTTGTGTGTCGCAAATTTTTCGCCGTTTCACTCATTTCGCTGGAAACTCACAAATTTTTCTATGAAGTGAAACTGGAGAAATTCACCCATCACTACTCACTGGATGTTTGCTGAAGAACAGGTAAGTGCTAACAAGATACAATGTCTTATCTTTAACACTCTTTGCAGGTAATTCAACCAACTGCCATAAAGGCATAACAATTGGATCCATTGGACTGTTACAGAATGTCACCCACATGGGCAGTTGGGCATTCCACATCGCTCAGTCCTGATATAATTAGACGGCACAAGAGGGGAAATCAGTCCATAAATCACAGTATGACTGAGATAATTGCAGCAGGAAAAAAACACACTATATTAGGGTTAGCAACTCACAAATAAAAGATTAGATTAAAAACTGAACAAACACCTTTTTTGTTTGTTCTCTCACCGAATAAGACCTTTACGTGGTATCCATTTAATAATTAATCTGCTCTCGTTGGCAAACAATTGTTTCCAAAGAGAAATATAAAGACAATATCAACTACATTCTCCTATGATCTGGGCCCTGTCTGAATGCTGTCTAATAGGAAAAACTGTCTGTAGATTTCTTATTTAAGTTGGCTATTTATAAAAGTCTTTTTTGTAATAATAATAGTAATCATCATCATCATGAGCTATTTTCCCCAAACTATTCTAAAATGTTGCTTTATATCGGTGAGTTAAATACAAATCATTGAAAATAATAATAATACAAATCATTGAAAAGTACCAATTTAAGTCATCAAAATACTATAAAATAAGAAATCCTGAATATTTTGCATGCAAGTGTACATCAGTTAGCAGCATATAGGAATAATAAAAAGCTTATAGCTTCTATATCATACAAGGTCACAAATTCAGGTTACCCCTAAACCCCACCTCTACAATATACAAGCTCTCAGATTTTAGAATTTAAAAGGGGCACAAGGGGTAGGGGAAACTTTACGCAGAGTGCACTCTAAACATTTTAGCAAACCACAAGGATTTTATTAAGGTCATGTCCATTTTCTTACCAAGATCAAGTTGAAGAACTCCAACATAAAACTGTCAGTACACTAGGGGGCAGATGCATCAAGGGTCGAATATCGAGGGTTAATTAACCCTCGATATTTGACTGGGAATGAAAATCCTTCGACTTCGAATATCAAAGTCGAAGGATTTTGCGCAAAAACTGCGATCGAAGGTCGAAGTAGCCCATTTGATGGTCGAAGTAGCCCAAAAAACACTTCGAAATTCGAAGTTTTTTTACTTCGAACCCTTCACTCGAAGTTAATGAATTGGCCCCTAGAACTCAGAGTTAATTGATCCAGGGGAAAATGAAGATGCAGGGGTGAGGGCACCCCAGGTAATTATAGTTTTTGAGGCCACCTCTTTACAATGTTCATCCTCTAATTTCTAGAATAACATGTACTGTAGATAAGTAGATCAGCACATCTGATAGATTTATCCACCCATTCTATTTTTATAACACAGAAAGGTTTGGGTGGAGATCTTGTTTTTTGAGAACTTTGACTTTTAAGCCAACAGTGGCCATCTTCCCCACAGGCAATGAATTCATCCAGTACTTTTTATTTACCCTACACTGATAGACATCTGTTGCCTTTGTTCTCCTGTTTCTCCACCAGAATTGATTTGCAAAAAAAAGGATATGCGGCACATCAGCGAATGGCTTCCTTTGATTGTGTATCTTGTAACTTTTTAATCTGGGTTCTCCCTAAATATCTTGGCCTTTGTTACGTTCATTAGAAAATTCTGTCAGAACTCATCTCAGTAGACATCCTTTTGTTCAACTTGACCATATCTGACCTGGTTCTTCTGGCTTTATTCCCATTCCGCATGGTGGAAGCAGCTTCTTATATGAAATGGCTCATGCCTTATTACTTCTGCCCCATATCTCATTGTGTGTATTTCAGCAGCATCTACTTTAACTCCTAGCTGGTAGCAATAAGTATAGACAGATACCTGGCTGTTGGTTACAATTTCAAGTACAAAGTTCAAGCACATGAGTGCCAAGCTGGTACCGGGACCGGCAAGGTTGCCTAGGGTGCCTGGCCCGGCTCTGCTTGCAGGAGTGTAATCTTGAGCTTGAAAAGTCTCTTTCTTGGTCTAAGGCTTCAGTTTTGGTTAGCTCTACTGAGGATTCCTCTATATAAATGTTCCTTAAGAAGATAGTATATTTAGCAGACAGCAGCTAATAACGTTCATAGTTAGCAGATAAGTGATTTATACAGTCTCTTAAATCAGCTGCATCATTATTGGAATGTGAAAGAACGGACATGCAGTGCACAGTTCTATCCCATAGTTCTGATAAATTACTTGAAAACTCATCCCTTGTAGCCTCATACTTTTCTCTGTACATTTGAGATGGTTTTATTATGCGATTGGGCCTGACACTTTGCTCTGCAGTATACATGGGGTTTTCTCCCTGGATGTCTGAGCTCTGAGCTCTGGTGCTGGTGCACTTGCTTAGCTTCAGTTGGAAATGAATGTAAAGAGTCTTGCTGAGACCTATTACACTTAAAAATGGTTACTGTCTCTTTAAGAAAGTTCCAGCAGTGGCAGGAGTGTGGGGCAAACTGCAGCAGTGTTATAGCAGGACCCTGAGAGCAGTGTATACAGCAACTTAAGCAGCACAATAACACAATCCAGTTGCATAAACAGTTCTGAACATCCACAGGGAACAGCATGTGCTTGTATAACCATGTGCTTGCAGGGAGTTGTTAGACTGCATTAAGCTTGGTGCTTGCAGGGAGTTGTTAGACTGCATTAAGCTTAGTGCTTGCAGGGAGTTGTTAGACTGCATTAAGTTTGGTGCTTGCAGGGAGTTGTTAGACTGCATTAAGCTTAGTGCTTGCAGGGAGTTGTTAGACTACATTAAGCTTGATGCTTGCAGGGAGTTGTTAGACTGCATTAAGCTTAGTGCTTGAATGGAGTTGTTAGACTACATTAAGCTTGGTGCTTGCAGGGAGTTGTTAGACTGCATTAAGCTTGGTGCTTGCAGGGAGTTTTTCGACTGCATTAAGTTTGGTGCTTGCAGGGAGTTGTTAGAGTGCATTAAGCTTAGTGCTTGCAGGGAGTTGTTAGACTGCATTAAGTTTGGTGCTTGCAGGGAGTTGTTAGACTGCATTAAGCTTAGTAGCAGATTGAATATAAATGACTTGCCAGTAAGTGGAGACTTGATGGAACATACACTGTAACAGCAGGTTATAGAATTATATTATTTTTGACTATTCTGACTCCAATTGCTGTGATAATGGCTGATTTCCCCGTATATCTATCTATAAATCTATCTATTTTAACAACCATCATTTATGTATTAACTATCTCTATGTTTATCACCCATCTAACTATCTGTTTCTCTTCATTGTTTCTTTCTATCAGTCTATCTATCTATCTATCTATCTATCTATCTATCTATCTATCTATCTATCTATCTATCTATCTATCTATCTATCTATTTATCTATCTATCTATCTATCTATCTATCTATCTATCTATCTATCTATCTATCTATCTATCATCTATCTATCTATCTATCTATCTATCATGAATCTAGTTATTTTATCAACTGTCTATAATTGATCTGTTAACTATCTCTACTGAATCTGAATTCTGATGAGTAAACTTGATACAGAATACACTATATATATTATAATTATAAATAAAGGTTCCTTTATATGAACCACTAGAGGGCGACATTTGCTTAACTATCTAAGGGGACAGGAGTTGACGATTGCTCATTTACTAACCAGATGAAATGTGCAAAGTGCGAAATTTGGATGCAAATCTGCATTTTTTTTACCCATAATATCTGGAGCTATAGTAAAAGCCCCCCCATGTCTAGACTGAGATTCAAAATAGGTCCTAGAATTACAAGTGCACTGGCCCATGAGATCTTTCAGCAGTTTATATGGAGACACCCACCTCCCTACAGTCACAGTGAGGCACTGCTCTTTCACATCCACTGAATCGCAGAATAAACAACCTGTTTGTGAGATGGATTTGAGCCCAAGGAATATAGACGGTGGCTTCTTTCGTTTGATGTTGCTGCTTCCATGGAACAAGTGAAATATTGAAGCCCCCAATACCTGAACAGTAGGGTCAATACAGACAGAACATTCTATCCCTTCTTCTATAGATGATAAAAGAGCAATGTTGTCATATTAGTGATGAGCGAAATTGTTCGTCAGGTTTTCGGAGTGAAAAAGATGCCCATAGACGCCACGGGTGAAAAAAAACTTGTGACTAGTCAACAGATTTGTCTCCATTAAGTATCATAGTATGTCAATGTATCGTCTGCTACAGACACACAGATGGAGGAGTAGCTCTTACCTTAAGCCTTTAATAATAGAACCATGAATTGGAGTGTGACTTGCTAACCATGGTTGGATGGGACAGCTTGAAGGCCAATTAGAAGGCGTTAATATGTATCTCCTGGATACTTCTGGAAGCCCATGGGGCAAATTTACTTACCTCCGAATTTGCTCCAGCGTTGCTTCGCCGCACTTCGCCAGGCGTAGATTCGCCAGGGCTGCACAAATTCATGAAGATCGTTTGCGAAGTTGCGCTAGCGATGTTACGATCAGCGGTTCGAAGTTACACTAGCGATCGGAAATTTGCATACGGCGCGCAGTTAAAGTACAATGGCCTAACAAATTACACAACACAAGGTCAATGAACCTTAATAAATGTATTCTAATACCCTACACATGAGCCCACTGTATAGTTTAGGTGCCATATGTTATCAAATGTAGGGGGGGGAAAATCGCTCTTTTTCAGCCTATCACCCTTAAAAAAGACGCCAGCGTTTTTTTGGGACTTAAATTTTTTTTGAAGCAAGTCCTATCTACTCTATTGCACTTCGCCTGGTCTGAGGTGGTGAAGACAAGTCTGGCGCAATAGGTAACGTTCAGTAAAATGTGCAAGTTAGTGAATTAGCGGAGTTACGTCCCTTCATCATAGTAAGGGTGCAAAGTAGCGCTAGAGTAGGTCCACTTCGCTAGCAAATTTCCACCAGCACCCGTCAGTAAATTGGCGAAGTAACGAAATTACATCACACTGGCGAATTTGCGCTAGCGTTAGCCGCTTCGCGCTTCAGTGAATTTGCCTCCATCTTGGAGTTGGGGATCACTAATCTATGGGTAGCATCGGACTGGGGGACCTAGGGCCCACCAGGACTCTTGCCTCAGGGACCCCAACAACCTCCCAGGTCCCCCAATGCAGCTGCAAACTCCCTCTGTTCCCCCTGTGCATAACTTTTATTCTTGCAGCTGCTGCGGGGTCAGATAGGGAAGTCTTAGTGCCGGCCCAGTCCAACCCTGTCTAGGGGGAAGTTGGCTACAGTCAGTTGAAAATGAATTTCTTGAGAAAAATAACATCTAGTAGTCCCTGCAGTTCATTCATTTAGTATGTGTAATTTACTGTAAGTGGAAGGCAGAGTATAAAGTGCAATAAACAAGGGTTTCACGACACAGGGACCTGCTGCTGCCCTGGTGAATTCACACTTGACCCTTTTTTGCCAGCAATGTATTCGTGAATGATGGAAGGTCTTCTTCAATGAACCCTTTAATGGTCCCATGCAGTTCTAATACTCAAAGCAAACTTCTGATGGGTTAGTGCGGCTTCACTGCTTAAAGCAAAAATCAGATTGTTTGCATCACAACATGGTTTAAATTTCAACGTCAAGCACATAGAATATATATATGTATATACTGTATCTATAATCTCTATGTATATACCGGCACTCACCAAACTTTAAATCAAGTTCCGGGTGCTCCCCATTGAATGTAGATAATAAAAATATATTAGGAGCAATCACAGATGTGACATAAAGTGAATTTATTCAAATCTCACAAGATCCCCCACATCAATGCGTTTCAGTTCTCCTTGAACCGTCGTCAGGACTTTATACTATATATATATAGTTCTGTATTGAAATAAGCAATTCCTGGACCAGCACTCCCTTTATGATGTGGTGTTTATTAGCTATACACATATATTACAGAAATCTGACGTTTCGGTCCATTTTAACCTTTGACCTTTTTCAAGGATATATATATATTAACCATGAGATACAAAGGCAAAAAAGGCAACAGGTTACATTTAAGGAACAGTAACATCAAAAAATCAAAGTGTTTTAAAGTAATAAACATATAATTTAGTGCTGCCCTGCTTTGGTAAAACTGGTGTATTTGCTTCAGAAACTCTACTATAGTTTATATAAACAAGCTGCTGTGTAGCCATGGGGGCAGCCATTCAAGCACAGGATACACAGTAGATAACAGATAAGTACTACTATAGTTTATATAAACAAGCTGCTGTGTAGCCATGGGGCAGCCATTCAAGCACAGGATACACAGTAGATAACAGATAAGTACTACTATAGTTTATATAAACACGCTGCTGTGTAGCTATGGGGGCAGCCATTCAAGCACAGGATACACAGTAGATAACAGATAAGTACTACTATAGTTTATATAAACAAGCTGCTGTGTAGCCATGGGGGCAGCCATTCAAGCACAGGATACACAGTAGATAACAGATAAGTACTACTATAGTTTATATAAACAAGCTGCTGTGTGGCCATGGGGGCAGCCATTCAAGCACAGGATACACAGTAGATAACAGATAAGTACTACTATAGTTTATATAAACAAGCTGTTGTGTAGCCATGGGGGCAGCCATTTAAAGGAGAAATGGCTCAGGTTCTGCAGCAGATAGCAGATACACTCTGTAGAATATAATGGTATTATCTGTTATCTACTATTAAACCTGTGCCATATAGCCTTTTTTTTTCAATTTCCGCCATTGCTACACAGCAGCTTGTTTATATGAACTATATTAGTGTTTCTGAAGCAAATAGATTTACCAGTGCAGGGCAACACTACATGATATTTTCATTACTTTTAAACACTTTTATTTTTCTGTGTTACTGTTCCTTTAAGCTGCATTTTAATTATGGCTTATGAGACTTTAAAAGCTATCGGACAGTTAGGTCTTAAGGTGGCCATACACGGATAGATCCGCTCGTTTGGCGATGTCGCCAAACGAGCGGATCTCCCTCCGATATGCCCACCTTGAGGTGGGCAATATCGGGCAGATCCGATCGTGGGCCCTAGGGCCCAACGATCGGATCCTAGCATTCACAAACGGACGGTCGGATCGCGGGACCGCATCAACTAACAGATGCGGCCGCGATCCGACGGGGTTTTTAAACCCATCCGATCGAGATCTGGCCGACTTTCGGCCAGATCTCGATCGGGGAAGCCCGTCGGGGGCCCCCATACACGGGCCAATAAGCTGCCGACACGGTCTGTCGGCAGCTTTTATCGGCCCGTGTATGGCCACCTTTACTCAAAAGTGCCATTTAATTGGTAACAGAAACAACTGAGCCGCATATCTTGTGAATCCATCAAACGCTTTCCGTTCACAATACTATTAAAAACCTCAGTGCCCAGAAAGGAAGAAGATTTGTCCACAGGAACATAAAAAAAAGAGGAAGTGACTAATGAAAAACAAATATCACAAATGACAGTAAATAAAGTTGCTAAATTGACAGATCTGCTGATATGAAGTTGATAGAAAGATCCGATATAAAGGACATTGACAGGTACAAAGTGCCGTCGATATGAATCTCTCTCGAAAACTTTTGAAAGAGAGAAAACTTGAACGTTTTCCAGCGTTGCCATCAAATCAAATTAAAGATGAATAAGGTGATATAATGTGGAGCAGCTGTCGTTCCCTCTGAATTAATGGGCGTCTAACGAGGGAAATAACTGATTGGGTTCAGCAAAGATTTTTCCAAAAAAAATTCAGATCCGATATCACTACTGAGGGATGTCACAGCTGCAATTTTGGCATTTAAGAGGCGCTTTTATAAACATTCTGGTTTTGTTGTTTTTAGAAGCTTCTGAAACCTCATTTTCTCTAAAACCACAAATGCCTTGTCATTTATTAAAAGATCCAAACATCAAAAGAATGAACGGAAAAAAAAAAACTGCTAAATGAAAACCTCTAAAACTTTCAGAAGGTTTTTTTTTGAGAAGTTTTTTGGACAATTACAGTACAGGTACTGGACCTGTTATCCATAATGCTCGGGATCTGGGTTTTTCCAGATAATGGATCTTTCGGTAATATGGATGAAACCTTAAAGGGATCCTGTCATCGGAAAACATGTTTATTTCAAAACACATCAGTTAATAGTGCTGCTCCAGCAGAATTCTGCACTGAAATCCATTTCTAAAAGAGCAAACAGTTTTTTTTATATTCAATTTTGAAACCTGACATGGGGCTAAACATATTGTCAATTTCCCAGCTGCCCCCAGTCATGTGACTTGTGCCTGCACTTTAGGAGAGAAATGCTTTCTGGCAGGCTGCTGTTTTTCCTTCTCAATGAAACTGAATGTGTCTCAGTGGGACATGGGTTTTTACTATTGAGTGTTGTTCTTAGATCTACCAGGCAGCTGTTATCTTGTGTTAGGAGCTGCTATCTGGTTACCTTCCCATTGTTCTTTTGTTTGGTTGCTGGGGGGGGAGGGAGGGGGGATGGTATCACTCCAACTTGCAGTACAGCAGTAAAGAGTGATTGAAGTTTATCAGAGCACAAGTCACATGACTTGGGGCAGCTGGGAAATTGACAAAATGTTTAGCCCCATGTCAGATTTCAAAATTGAAAATAAAAAAATCTGTTTCCTCTTTTGAGAAATGGGTTTCAGTGCAGAATTCTGCTGGAGCAGCACTATTAACTGATTCATTTTTAAAAAAAAATGTTTTTCCCATGACAGTATCCCTTTAAGTCTACTAGAAAATCATATAAACATTAAATAAACCCAATAGGCTGGCTTTGCTTCCAATAAGGATTAATTATATCTTAGTTGGGATCAAGTACAATCTTCTGTTTTATTATTACACAGAAAAAGGAAATCATTTGTATTATTTGGATAAAATGAAGTCAATGGGAGACGGGCATTCCGTAATTTGGAGCTTTCTGCATAACAGGTTTCCAGATAACGGATCCCATACCTGTACTAGTGAAAAAAATCAGAAAACCTCTAAATTCTGATTAGTTAAAAAAAAGGTCCAATGGGATCAGCGCAGCTCCGACTTCTATTGGACCTCGACTGCTACTTAATAGTGATGAGCGATTTTCTCCCGATTCGTCTGGAAAATTTGGAAACCTGCGAAACGGTGAAAAATTCACGAAACCCAAAATTTTCCATCCGGGAAAAGTCTCTTGCACCATTTTTGGGCGTCTGAATAGTGTTGGAAATGTTTTTTTGACACCGTCAAATTTTCTGCAGCGAAACACGGAAATTTGCCGCAAATTCGCACCAGGTGAATTTATTCGCCCATCACTACTACTTAACAAAGATGATGTCTCAAATTTTTGGAATTTTTGAGAAATAAAAAAACTAATTTTTTAGAGAAAGTTGATAACAGCTTTAGGAGGATTATAGTTGGTAGTGATGGGCGAATTTATTCGCCAGGCGCGAATTCGCGGCGAATTTGCGCGATTCGCGGCAGGCGAATAAATTTGCGAAACGCCCGCGAAAATTCGCCGAAAAAATTCGCCGGCGTCAAAAAAAAATTTTCCGAAAAAACGGACGCCGGCGTCAAAAACGGACGCCGGGGAAAAAAACCGGGCGCCCGGCGTCAAAAAACGGGCGCAGGCGTCAAAAACGAGACGCCGGCGCCGTTTCGCGAATTTTTCGGCGCAAATTCGCCCATCACTAATAGTTGGGCATCCCTTTCCAAACCTTAAGCTTTTTTTTACTGAAGTTGGCTATTAAAAACCCATTGAAACCAGAGCTGGGGACAGAACTAGGGGAAGGCAGAAGAGGCCTGAGCCTAGGAGGCAACGCTGGGCACTTGCCTGTATATCCCTAATCCTGGTCCTCAAGTCCCCTGGCTTGACCCTCTTTTCTCTGATCCCCAATCTCTCCACCCCAAGGGGGGCGGGGGTGGAGTGCCGTTGCTGGCCAGGTTGTCTAGGGCACCTCCATCGTACAATGGCAATCTTCCTACTCTATGAACCAGTTTTAGAAAGGCATGTTCCTGTTTTAGATAATAACCCAATGCACAAAGTGAAGTCCATACAGAATTGTAAGAACTTGACTGGTCTTAACCTATGGAACGAATTTCATTGCCAAAGTAAACCAGTCCAGATCCCCAACATCAGTGCCCACTTGACTGATACTATTGAGGTTAGTTGGAATTCCACCAAACCCCACCAGTAATGTTCCAACATCTAGTGAAAAGTGTTTTTTTAAAAAAAAAAAACTAGAAAATAGAGTTTGTTATGGCAGCAAAAAGAGGACCAACTTCCCAATAATATTCTTGGGAATGAGTTGCTGGGCAGGGAGTTGTCCATGCTTTTGACCTTATTGAGTATTATAAGTGACGTCACAACGGTTACATAATAATCTCTTTCATATAAAAAAGAGGGCAGGATGTAAAAAGGGGGGCACTAGATGTACCATCACCCAATCTCTTCTAATACACATATAACGACACAACAGATATTTCTATATTTTGGTCACAAGTACATTCTGAATTGGAAGATAAAGACTGCCTCTAAGTCTTTACTCTTGGGCTACTCTACATACTAAATATAGAAAATCACCGTAGGTGGGTATGATCAATAATGGAAGCCAATCAAAAGGCTTGCTCCTTATCTTGTCTTGTCTTGTCGAAAACCCAGATACCCCATATTACCATAAACAACTGGATTGCATTCATATTCATTCATATTGCATTCATATTCCCAACAAATGTTCACATCTTCATCATCACATCATCATCAAACCTTTTTGAAGACTGATTTGATTTTAATGGTCACCAGCACTTATTCCCAGGGCTCCCTATTCATGTAATTTACTTACTAAACTACTTTTGGCCATCCCATAAAGCTGTATTCATTCCAAACCCACACATCCAAAAACATCTTTCCACGCGCCCTGGCTCCCGCTATGTAAGAAGGGTTTTCATCATTGTCATATTCAGGATCAAAAGTTTCGTTCCTGGATACTGTTAATTGACTTTATTTATTGACGGTTTTTCTAATGTAATTTTTCGCAATTTATTAAACCACGATGGTGTTATAAGTCCGAAAAGAAAAGTACTCCAACTCAGACCTGCCGAGTTCATGTAGAAGTCAATGGCAGATGTCCCTAAGATATTCGGATTTGCTCTGGGTTTCCAAACAGTTTGCGGTATTTGAGCATCAAATCTGAAAAAGTCTCCTATTCAGGCATCGAATCAAAAAAAGTCACAGATTTGTATTTTTTTATGATCTTATCGATACTTTTCCAGCACAAACATTTTTTGGAAAAAAATGTATGATAAATAGGAGGGGGGGGAGTCTGTGCGGATTTTGGTCGGAGTAGTTTCCAAAAATGAGAGTGAGATAAATTCGGATTTTGATAAATTACTCCTGTGTTTCTCTGTCTGTGGGTTACCTAGCACAAGAGCCAAATAAACAGATGTGGGTGAAGATGAGTTGACTCCCGTCAATAACCCATTCATCCACCAAGATGAGGCAAATTTCAAGTGGTTTATTTATTGATTTGACAGAATGGCAGAACCCATTGCATTACTACTTGACCTGACACCCTGCTTTTACACCCCCACCTGCCTCCATTACAATGGTCTCCACACCAGCACTTATTCTACCCTACCCATTTCCCATCTTTCTCATTCCACCTCCAATTGCACCTTCAGCACCCCAATACCTGAGGCATGTGCATCTGATGCCTACCCCTAGTTCTAGCCCTAAATTTTTCTATGCAATAACATTTGCTACTATTGAGTTTTTATACGTCAGTCAGCGAGTTCAACCACCATGTTGGAGAACATCTCAGCAGGTGATTAAACATGCGCAGGTTTAATTGGAAAAACATGACACATAACCTCATGTAGAAAGGAGATAACATTATCTACTGGGAATAACATGATGTCCTGACATAACCTCAGCAGAGAGTGATCTGAGGACAAAGAGGAAGTGTAAGCCATTTTGTCTGTCACTGGACTTTAGTTCCCACGGGTTCCAATCCACCCCATGCCTTGAACTTTGATGTTTGGAAGATAATGTTCCTATATATTGGGAAGGACCTTTATTCTGTAGGCAAGTTGAGAGGTTTATTAATACTGTCTCCTCAATGATTCATGTGCTCTCAATGACTGACCCACACTCTGATCCCAAAGCTGCTCATACATGTACCAATAAAATCATAGAAAACAAAGCATTTTATCCAATATCTTTGAGCGATGGATAATGGTCGGTTCCTTGGAAAAGGTAATCTGCCATTGGACCATGTTGGCCAGTGCTTGGTGTATCAGCATAGAAAGAGATGAAGAGGAGCAGCAGCCTCTCCTCACCTCCAAGATTTACTATTGTTAGGGTTGTGGGTCCAAATCAATGGAACAATATCAAGGTAGAACAGGTTAGAGCAGATGCACACCCTCAACAGCCCTCAAAGATCGCAGCCTGGTGCTCAGTAATGGAGGATACAGCAACCTCCTGAATATCGACAGGAACAGAGATGCCGTCACTCAAGGCATATGTTTGTATGGAAACCCTTTCTTGTGCAGAAGTGAGAGCCAGTATCTCTGTTCCTAACAATATAAAGCCATACTGTGTATAACCTCTCATGCTATATCCATCATTTCCGTATCCAGACCTACCAGTTGGATACTATGGGGCAAATTCACTATGCGCCGAAGCGCCTAACGCTAGCTAGCGTTGGTCATTCTCGTTACTTCGCAAATTCACTAACGAACGCTGGCGTAAATTTGCTAGTGTTACTTCCCACCCTTACGCCTGGCGAATTTGCACAACAGACATAACTACGCAAATTCACTAACGCGCGCATTGTACTGAACGCTACCTTTTACGCTAGACTTCCTTCGCCACCTCAGACCAGGCGAAGCGCAATAGAGTAGATAGGGATTGCTTCAAAAAAAGTTCACATTTTTTCTAAGTCCCAAAAAACGCTGGTGTTTTTTCTATATTATGGGTGAGAGGCTGAAAAAGATCGAAAAAATTTTTGGGGCTCCCCTCCTTCCCCCCTACATTTCCTAACTCATGGCAACTTAATTATACAGTGGGCACATCTGTAGGGCAAAAAACAAAATTTTATTTGATGTTTTGAAGGTTTCCCAGGCATTTGTAGTGATTCTACGCATTCCTCCATTGAGATTTGAATTTGGCGCCGTATGCAAATTAACCATCGCTAGCGTAACTTCGCTTAGCGAATCAACGCTTCGCAACCTTACGCTACCCCTGAGCGCAAATTCGGATTTTAGTGAATTTGCCCCTATGAGTGCCATAAATATATAGCAAAAGCCTCCGCCATAAATATATAGCAAAAGCCTCCCCGGTGGAAGAAAATCTTCAGAGGGGCCTGGTGCACACCGCAATCAAGACGCAACCCCTACATGTCCGGTTGTGTGCCCACCCCTGTGGTTACTGTCCCCTCTCCCCATTCCTTCTCTCTCAGGTAGGATAGTGTTCGGGAAAGGAGATGACCCTACTACTATAGAGGAAGCAGACCCCATGGTCTAAGCCCTTTGAGCCCCTCTATGACCGCTGGGTCTGTTTCCCCCGATAGTTACGTCACTGGATATAATTTAATATCGACAAGAGTATGGCCACCCTATCTGTCTGTCATAGGTGCATAGAGGTTTATAACTACCAAACAGCAGACACCATAACTATATGTAGACTGGGGTACAGAGGGACCCAGATGGTGGATCTGTTGTATAATAGTTCCCCTCCCTAATCCCTTCTACAATCACCATCCATTGCAAATGTGTGAGCAGCAGAAACAGAGGAAGGTGAGCTGAGGAGGCACTGCCTGAGGGTACACCTTCAGTTTCTCAGGGGGGCCTGGCCTCTTCCATTTATGCAACTGTTCTTATTGTACAGTTTAAGCAACCCAAATGGCAAGGCTGAAGAATGAATTTTACTGAATTCTTTTCTTTTGCTATAGTGACGTTCTACACTCAGTTTCCCATTCCCAGCTTTGTTTATCTTTCTTGTGAAATATAATCTTCCTGTATTTCCTTTTTTTCTCCTTTGTCCCCTCCCTTGTCTGTATACTTGCAATTCAATAGAAATATTGGTGCATCCGTTGGCTTTATTTCTGCTTCTTGCAGAGGATAGTGAGGCACGTGACTGGCTCTTGTTTAAGTTTGTTTAAGTGACAGGAGCCCAGCTGAGCGGAGGAGCAGAGAGATTGTGGCGTCAGCTCACAGCGTCCTCCTCGGGACTTATCTCATGCACTTCTCTCATGCAGGGAACATGATACCCAAACTGCTGCATCCTAACAGGCTTATTGGATAAAGAGCTCTTATCCCATAATTACAGGTTGTACAGGACAAGAAGAAGAATTGGGATATAATCCCACTTTACCTAAATACCACCCCAGGAGGAGCAGTTTGGGATATGAAAATGCTTTCTTTCACTTTTTTTGTTTGGACTTGATGTGGTGCCCTGGAATCTTTAAGCTCCAAAAGTATTTGGTTTTCCCCTCCTGGACTGAAGGCAAAGGTGATTCTCTTATATTCTCTTATATTATATTCATTTATTTTGGAATATTTCAGTGTGTGCTGGATTGCCTTTACTGATTGTCATGTCAAAGATAAGATAGAATTGCTGGGACGTGCGTGTATTTTTTTTTTTTAATTCAAGTTTATTAGAAATGTTAACAAATAAGTAGATAAGAACGTGTTTACATTGAGGGTGTTCAGTTATTTCACATATTATATCTTACATTCACATCATTTAAAATGGCAAATGCGTATTCGGTAAGAGCCTCCGATCCTGATTGTAAAAAAAGGTAAGAGAAAAAGTGATATGGAAAGAAAGAAAAAGAAGGGGAAGGACCTAAGAAAAGAAATCTTCTATCTGTTATGAATAGTCTTATACCAAAGCATATTATGGGTAGGTATTCCGCGCTTATTAAAGGGATACTGTCATGGGAAAAAAAATTTTTTTCAAAATGAATCAGTTAATAGTGCTGCTCCAGCAGAATTCTACACTGAAATCCATTTCTCAAAAGAGCAAACAGATTTTTTTATATTCAATTTTGAAATCTGACATGGGGCTAGACATTTTGTCAATTTCCCAGCTGCCCCAAGTCATGTGACTTGTGCCTGCACTTTAGGAGAGAAATGCTTTTTGGCAGGCTGCTGTTTTGCCTTCTCAATGTAACTGAATGTGTCTCAGTGGGACCTGGATTTTACTATTGAGTGCTGTTCTTAGATCTACCAGGCAGCTGTTATCTTGTGTTAGGGAGCTGCTATCTGGTTACCTTCCCATTGTTCTTTTGTTTGGCTGCTGGGGGGAAAAGGGAGGGGGGTGATATCACTCCAACTTGCAGTACAGCAGTAAAGAGTGATTGAAGTTTATCAGAGCACAAGTCACATGACTTGGGGCAGCTGGGAAATTGACAATATGTCTAGCCCCATGTCAGATTTCAAAATTGAATATAAAAAAAACTGTTTGCTCTTTTGAGAAATGGATTTCAGTGCAGAATTCTGCTGGAGCAGCACTATTCTCTGATTCTCATTTTGAAAAAAAAATTTTTCCCATGACAGTATCCCTTTAAGTAAGTCTTTCTAGAGGGTACGATCACTACAGATGACTCAATGTGAACAATGTAGCTATAGTGCCAACCCGAAGCATTTGTCCACCGGATCGGATCCAGGAGAGAGGCCAGTCCCCGTCCGTTTGTCCAACAATATGAATTTTTTTTAAAAGTGTCTTCTATCCAAGGAGCTTTAGATTACCAATTAGTGCCAATATCTGTATTTACCCACCAGTGCCAGACTAAGCCAGTAAATGTGTTTGGTAGATCTATTCTTCATGTATAAGCTAATTTATGACTGTAACAGGGCTTTGTATTGATCTGATTCCTTTAACCGTCGCCAGTAAAACCATTTCTGGTAATGTTTCTGTGTCTCTTGTTCTATTTCCGATACCTTGTGTAACCAGTCCATGATTTTAGGTGGTGTGTGTTGTTTCCAATTTAGAGGTATTAGCGGCATGTAGCCTAATTGGTATAACAGTCTTTCGGTATACACGTATTGATCTGGTGGTGTAATGAAGAAGCAGGTTCATTTGAGATCTCGGTATCTGTTATGTCTTTGATACGTTCCCTTATCTGAGACCGGTAGTCTGGAAACCTTGGGCAACCCCAAAAGATGTGAGACCAAGTACCTATTTCTTTGTTACACCTCCAACATGTGGGCAAGAGTGTTCTGTATATTTTAGCTAATTTAGCCAGAGTTCTATACCATTATTTTGTAGTTTAGCTCCTGTTTTTTTCCAGTCTTTCACTGACATTGTAAGATCTAGTTCTTTCTCCCTTTTAGCTTTGAATGAGTCGCTCGGGTGAGGTTTTAATGTTTTGCATACATTTGTATAGGTAAGAGATAGTTCTCTGAGGTGGATCTTTTAATCCCCAGAAGGATTCCACCTGTGTGGGTGGTGATTTCGTTGTAAGGTGTAAGTGGTGTGTAGTTATAAAGTGTCTTATCTGTTTGAATCTAAACCTATCTAGTGGTGTGGGGTGGTTGTTAGGGAATAACATGTCCCATATGAGGACGTTTGAGCTTGTGACCCAAGTGTAAATTCCTTGGTGTCTTTTAATGGGCAGTTGCTATAGGGGAAGGAATCTGATCCTGGTGGGAAGGTGGAATTACCAAATATGGGAGTATATCTTGAGGGTAAATTTATCAATTTTCCTGTTTTGACTCGTTTATGCCAGATTTGAAGGGTGTTGAGTGTCTTTCTTGTCTGAGATAAGTCTTTCAGCAGGTGATAGTCAAGGTAATGCCATGAGTTGTGTCTGAGTCAATTCTTGCTCTACTCCTACCCATAATTTACATGAGCCATTAAAGGCCCAGTCTAAACATCTATTGATTTGTGCCACTTTAAAATCTGCTTCCCAATCTGGCAGTCAAAGGCCTGCAGTTTGTTTTGTTGCTGTAAGCTTTGATGTGGCTATCCTGGGGTTTTTATGGTTTCAGATATACTGTATTGTCAATCTTTTTAGTGTCTTTAAGGTGTGTGGGAGGGGGGTATGGCATTGTTTGAAACAAATATAAAAATCTTGGGAGGATATTCATTTTGGTTACATTTATCCTACCTAGCCATGAAAGGAAGGGTTTCTCCTAATTTTTGAGATCGTCTTACTTTGTTGAGAAGTCCATCATAATTTGACTTTATGGTTTGGAGTATGTATGGGAACATTTTTAGACTTAGATAGGTAATGTGAGGTTGGGCATATTTAAATAAGAATTTTTTTTATAAGATCATTATGTTCCTTTTTGGGCATGGCAATTTTTAATGCCTCTGATTGGGCTAATTTTATCTTAAAATGACTTAGTTTGTTAAAATGGTTACATTCTTCTAGTAAGTTAGGTAGGGACACAAGTGGGCCTCTGAAAAATAATAAGTCATCTGCATAAGCAGCTATTTTGTGGGATGTCCCTCCTACCTCTAGTCCAGAGATATTAAGATTTCTCCTGATATGGTTTAAAAAGCTTTCAATTGATATTGCAAATAAGAGGGGTGATAGAGGGCATCCCTGGCAGGTGCCGTTGTGGGTTTAAAAGGGATTAGACAGTGTTCCATTAATTTTAAGCCTTGCTGAGGGGGCTGTGTATAGGGTGAGGATCCATGTGAGCATTTGAAGACCTAGGCCTAATGTCTTTAAGGATTCTTCTAAGAATGTCTAGACTGTGCAAACAATCTGTTGGTGTTGTCTCTGGCTTCTCGTCCAGGGACAAATTTAACCTACTCTTGGTTTATAAGAGTTGGGAGCAGGCCTTGTATCCTTTGTGTGTTTACTTTAGAGTATAATTTCAGGTCAACATTTAAAAGAGTTATGAGTCCATATCCTCCTGGGTCCTGTGGGTCCTTACAATTTTTGCGAACAAGGGTTATATGTGCTTCCAGAGCTTCTTTGGGGATAGCTTTATCAAATGAGATGGAGTTAACCGCCTCTGTTAAATGTGGTGTTAGAAGCTCGCCAAATTCCTTGTAGTAAGAGAAGGCAAATCCCTCAGGACCTGGTTCCTTCCCTGTTTTCGCTTCTTTTATAACTTGTAAAAAAACTTGTTTGTGTGTATTGGGGAGATTGAACATGAAAATTACTGGTGCGTTATCTGACCAGGATATTATATCTTTTGCCGCCTTTTCCAGTATCGGTAGGTCGCTGTTTTTGATAAAAATATAATCTAGCCTGCTGTGCTGTAGACATTATGTGGGTGAGAGAAGTATGAGTAATCTTTTGTTGAGGGGTTTAATAATCTCCACGTATCAATTAGGATATTATTTTTGTTTAAATTTTTTTGTAGAGAGAGCATTTTGCTGGATAGATTTGAAGTGCCTGATGAAGTATCTAATCTTGGATCTAAAGTAACTTTACAATCTCCCCCTATTATCAATGTGCCTTCTCTGAAATCGTTCAGACATTGAGTAAAATCCGTTAACTCTATTAGTTGCTCAGTAGGTGGTAAATACGCAGATGCTATAGTATATTTGATTCCATTTATGTTCCCTTTTACTAATACATATCTGCCTGAAGAATCTGATCTCACATCTGTGGTGAAAAATCCCAAGGTGTCAGCTATGATCACTGCAGTGCCACGTCTCTTAGAGTAGAATGGCTTACTCATATGTAATGTAGAAAACCCTTTAGGCTAAGGCCACACTAGGCGATAGCGCCGCCGACTTTTAAAGCCGCCATCGCTGGGAAACTTTTGCGCTGGCGTCTATGGGAAATGCGCGTAAAATCGCCAGCGTAAAACACACGCGGCGATCTTTTTTCTTGATTGTCGCTCGGAAATCGCCTAGCGAGGAATTTCGAGGGACAGTAGAGAAAAGATCGCCCGCGTGTGTTTTTTTACGCTGCGCCCCGATTTTACGCGATTCCCCATAGACGGCCAGCGCAAAAGTTTCCCAGCGATTGCTTAAAAGTCGCGGCGAAAAGTCGGCCGCGAGTCAAAATCGCTGGCGCTATCGCCTAGTGTGGCCTTAGCCTTAAACCGTAAATTGGGAACCTGTCCTGCTTTTAAGTGTGTTTCCTGGACTAGCATAATTTGAACCTTCTGTCTTTTCATTTCCTGACTTAGATTGTAGAGTTTGAACAGGATGTTTAGACCTTTTACATTCATTGTACAAACTTTTGCGTTAGCCATCATAAATTTAGGAAAGACGAGAGCTGGCCTCCTCCTTCCTTTCCCCAGTTACCGTGAAGCTCATTTTCAAAGGTAAGTCAGCTAGAAGAACAAGAAAAAGGATGGATCAAAGAACATGACATTTTCATTAAGGGGCATATTTATCAAGGGTTGATTTTTGAATTGAAAAAAACTTGGAAATTTGAATTCAAAAAGACCAACCGAAATGAAGTCGAAGTTTTTTTTGGTCAAATAGGTCCATTTTCAATTGAATAGGTCCATATTCGGCCAAATTAGAATTGGACGAATCAAAGGAATAGCACATTCAATCGAATTCGATTAGAAGATTTTCCCAAAAAAAACTTAGAGTCCACCAATTGACTCCAAATAGGTTCTAGAAGGTCTCCCATGGGCTAAAACAGCAATTTGGTAGGTTTTTAGATTCAGGCATCCCCAACCATTTTGAAGCCGTGTGAGCAACATTCAGAAGAAAATATGAGTTGGGAGGAGCAACACAAGCATGGAAAATTTCTTGGTGGGTGGCAATCAGAGTGCCGTGGATTGGCCATTTCGGTAGCCCCTATGTGGATTGTGCCAGCCTACATTCGAAGCTTTGGTTTGGCAGGCCCCTGGTTTTTATGCAAACCAAAACTTTGCGTTGAGGCCACTGGGAGCAACATCCAAGGGGTTGAAGGAGCAACATGTTGCTCACGACGCTACTGGTTGGGGAATCCACGGTTTTAGGATGCGTCGAAGTTTGAATTTTTAAAGAGACAGTAGATGATAAATTTTGATATTCAAATTTATTTATTTATTTCTAAATAAATTCTAATCAAATTTGGACTATTCCCTAGTCAAAGTACATAATAAATAGCTTGAAATTCGAATTTTTTTCATTCGAAAATTTACCTCGACCTTTGATAAATCTGCCCCTAAGTGATAACAAATGGTATGAAAGGTAAACACCAATTCCCATGTGAGGGTTGCGACACGGTCTTATTTCTTTGGTTCCCCTCTAATGCGGGTTGTGTGTGGCAGGGCTGAAGGGGGATAGTCTCCCGGCCCGTGCTCCAATGATAGAGTATGTTAGTTCACAGCTATAATATGAAATAGGTGGGTATTCGAAAAATTTTAAGTAAAGAGGGGGGGAGGAGTAATAGTAAAAAAAAAAAAAACCAATAATAATATACTGCAAGTATTAATTGACTACTACTGTGTCCCCAGTGATATAGCTCTTTAGCTCCTCTATATAATATTCTGTTTAGGAGGAAGTATCTGAGGGAGTATATTGAAGGTCAGCTCAGGTTCTCCTCTATTTCTGTGAAACGTTGCTTAAATCACACTAGGGTGTTCCTGTTGGGCCTGTGTGTTGTCTAGCTCCAAAAGTTGAAAACATTTCCTTGTGTGTGATAAACCTGATGTTGGTATAGTAAGAACTTGCAAAAACTGGGCTCCCTTCCCCTATTGGACATCCTCTAATTCTTTTGATGTGATGCTCCATATATTAGTGCCCCATGTACCTTGTGCCTGTGAGTCATTTGGCTGCAGACTGCATTCATAATTCCTCTTCTAATTTTTCTTTGTTTCTGTAGTTTATCCCTTATTATCAAGTATACGCTGAGCTTTTAAGTTTCATAAAAGACCATAAAGCCCATTGACGTTCAACGAATGAACTCATGCACCCTATACACGTGGAATTCAGAAAGTATTGGCTCTGTGGGGTCCGACTCTCTCTCATCCTGTTCCAAATATGTCTGTTAGAAGTAGGATATACCATTGTATCCAATGCCCATACTTTATAAGGAGAGTGATTTACCATTTGGATGCAAAGACACACAATATTGAAAAGTCATCAACCAGTACAATACATTGAATTGCACAAAGAATAGAAAAAAAATATATAAAGTTGTATTATTTTATCAGTGCTACATCCCAAAGTTCTGCATGTAGACACGCATTCCTTCTCTGCGTAAATATTTATATGAGTGGGAGCAAATTACTCAGGCCAGTGTACTTGGATATATTGGACTTCGAAATAAGGGTGGGGGTCAATGAAGCATCGCCATTTATTTATATCCATATATTTGTATAATGATTTAATATACATAGTCTTACTAGGGGACACTTGTCTGTTAAGGCTTAGGAGAGATAGAATTATTCTAATGGACAGAGTTGCTACATGATTAGTAAAATAATCTGTAACTTTAGTTCCTAGGTTAGAACCCCCTTTAAACTATCTTTTTGTTCCTTCTATCTTTTCTTGCCTTCTGTCTTCCTTCTATCTCTATATTACATAAGAGTGAGTGGTATGGCAATGGACAAGAGGTTTTACAAACCTCTAGTTGTGAAGGATTATCCTCACCACTCAAGTACAGCTTGATGTAAAAGATCTCCAGGGACAACACAAGTTTGACTCCTGTCCCAGTCTGTAGTCCCTACTCCTAGGTTGATTGCACTTTAAAAAACTAATTCACACTGCTACAAACTCCAAATACATCTCTCACTAGCTACCTTGTCTAACTCACATCTCCTATGAGTGTCTTCATTCACTAGGCCCTGTCCCTTCAACTTCTGGTCTCTTTGGGGTCCAACGCTTGATACGCGGGCTCCCAGCACTTCCATCCTTGGTACTAGATGGAGACCAAAGAGGAAGGGTCATATTTTCCCTTCCATTATAGAAACTAATCCCAAGATTCCTAAGACAAATGGAGACCCCCCTTCGCACAAGGTATAGCTAATAGAACTATTATTAGCCCCTTCAATTATTACAATAATAATGACTTTTTAAACTTTATTTTAGGTTTTAATACCTTGAGGGTTTCTTACAAATTCCCAAAAATTAGAGGACCTGTACATTGGAGGTCTTAATAAACGAGAGCTGTGACGATTCTTCATTTTTGCATGTTATATATATAATATATATATATATATATATATATATATATATATATATATATATATATATATATATATATATATATATAACAAGGGAAAGTTGTGCTCACCACTAATTTTAAAAACATTAGGTGGGGGTGCAATGGGGCTGTGACCACAAAATACATATAGATAAATACAAGAGTCCTCTGCACTCAACCCATTATCAATATATTTAAGACAGAGACATTTTGTGCATACTGCTACTAAAAAAATGCCTTACCCTTTAAACAAACAGGGATTGTTTGTCCATATATTGCAATATATTTAAGCTGAACAACTACGTCAAAGTCATCCCATATCTGGCCAGTCCTACACTCAATTTTCATCTGATTCATTAAGAATTCTATTGCTTCATTATACATTTTACAAAGGGACTAAGTTTTACCTGCAACTATATATATACCATAGCTTGGTAAGTCTTTGACTGGGCACAAGAGAACCAATTGTCCAGCTGCTGCTTAATTATATGGATGGACGTAAAAGGAATAATAAAGCCGTTGATGACAGGCATATTGTTGATTGACTTTTATCTTGTTGCTGGGACTAAGAGGCTAAAGACTTCTCCCTAGATGACCTTTTGCTCACAAGGTTATTTTGGGACACCCATCTGCTTCTGACTTCACTTTGGAACCTTTTATTTAATTATTATTATTATTATGTCTGAGTCAATGAAATTGTTTTAGACCAGGGCTACACTGGCAGCTAACCTGTCCTATCTGATGTAGCCTACAAAGTAAGTGGGGTAGTGGGCCTACAAGTATATCAGCAGAGAAGTCCTGGAATATTGTTTCTGATATCCCCGTTTAGCCCAGTGAGGCAAGTTCTATAGCACTGCCGCCTATTGGTGCTGACATGGATGGTTTGGCCAACACTAGTTGAGACGAGGAGCTCAGCATTGTACATAGCAACAGGGGTCATTTACTAATGCACATGTGTTTGGGTGATCTAAAAAGCAATAGAGAAGACATACTGACACAATTCATTAAGACACTTCCAATGCATCCATCCTTCCTCTTCTGATGAATGGTGAACTACTAAAGGAGTTGTTCACCTTTAAATTAACTTTTAGTATGATGTAGAGAATGATATTGTGATTCAATTTGCAATTTGGTTTTCATTTTTATTATTTGTGGTTTTTGCGTTATTTAGCTTTTTATTCAGCAACTCTCCGACTGGAATATGAATAGGAGAGGCCTGACTACAAGGATGAGCAATAAAAAAAAAATATAGCAATAACAATATTTTTGTAGCCTTACAGAGCATTTGTTTTTTAGATGGGATCAGTGACCCCCCCATTTGAAAGCTGGAAAGAGTCAGAAGAAAAAGGCAAATAATTCAAAAACTATAAAAAAAAAATAAGGCTTTAAGGCTGGGAATCCTTGGCATTTCTGCCATCCTGGACCTGATAGTAACTCCAGGGCTGCAACAGTCTATAGGTTACAATAGTTGCATCCAGGGCTGGATATAGGGGTAGGCAGACCGAAAAAAAACGTTTAGAAGCAACCACTCAATGAAGACAATCTTCCACCAGGCAGATTAATTCAAAGTGAAAAGTTTATTGTGTCCACAGTCTTATGAGTTTCTTGATAAACACTTAATCACATAATCACTGAGCCTATGATTGTTTATCGTGAAACGCGTAAGGCTGTGGACATAATAAACTATTCACTTTGAATTTATCTGCCTGGTGGAAGATTGCCTTCATTGAGTGCCTAATCCAAAAAGTTTTTTTAGTTAGTCTGCCCCCCGTGCTGATGGCTCAGGGCACCTGGGCCTCTTTCTTAGTGTGGTGAGTTATCTACTTCTACTTGCAGAGCCTAAACTACAGATTTACTATAGGGGTAGGCAGAGTAGGCACGTACCTAGGGCTCAAAGCTGGGGGGGGCGCCAGCCACGCACCTTCTCTGCTTCTCCTACCCCCTTAGTCGCTGATGTAGCCGGTGTTGCAATCTTTTTGCACACATGCGCAATGTTCCTTTCGTACCGCATCTTTTTCTTCGCAGGTTTTTGCGCATGTGCGAATGTGGGGCACTACCACCATCCAGGCCGCCTGGACCGGCGCTGGTTGCATCAGACTTGCGTTCAGTGAATCTTATGCAAGATACATGTAGTTGTGATCCAAAAGTGACCCCACTCTGGAATTGCATTTTATGGCAAAACCCAAAGGCAATTGTATCTGAGATGGTTGCAGATAGGAGCACTGAAAGGGAAAAATGCAGATTTGTGGGTAAAAAAAAGCATGATGATTTGCATCAAGACAATCAAATGACAGGGGCACATCTTTTTCAGCCATAGGAAGACCCCCAAAAGTGCTCCCCAAATAAAACACAGCACCCATCCCCTGTCCATAAGAAGCTTTGACTGTAGCTGTGCTTCTCATTAGCTGAATATAGAAAGTGTGAGGAGAAAGCCACCACATGACATTCCATCTATAGCTGGAGAACTAAATGTAGCAGGGTAAGCCCTTCCCCAGAAAGATGATGTTTATTTTTGGACACTTTTGTTCCCCAGAATATAATTGAGTAATATTTTTTTGTGATAAAAGCAGCAGAGTAAATCATTTTTATTCTCCTTTTTGTCATTATTACAAGGACAGCCTGCACAAATGCCGGGCTCCTCAGATGTGCTTCCCTCCGTATAAACAGTGTGTCCATAACCGAGTGCTTGTTTATAATTTCTGTTAATGTTCATCCGAGAAGCTGATGTTCCAGAGAGGAGCCTCGTGGACAGGTGGATATGAATGTTGGGCCTTTGGAAAGAAAGGACATGGAAGAATTATGTACCAGCGATAAATGTGACAGTTTGTAATTGTTATGCTCTTGGGTAGAGTCCTGCACGGGCGCATTTTTTGGAACACGTACCCGACCCGTACCTGCAACCTACAATCCGCAACCTGGAATAGAATGCAAAAGGAAGCGCACACATAGAGTAGTATTGTCTCAATTAAGATAAGCAATTAAGCCCCTAGAGCCACAGAGTGTTTAAAAATGGTGCCTGGAGAGCTATATTGCAGAAGATCCACCAGTGTGATATTTCTCAAGGTTCCCGCCTTTCGGGTATATACTCACAAGATTTCTTGGATTTTTGAATGCATATAGTAATGTTGTTCTTCTTCACCTTATAAGTTTTCTTCCAGTCATCCACCAAGTAATATAATGAAGATATAAGCAAAATATAAGTATAATATTGCTTTAATAAATATTAAAAATCACCATAAAACAAACGATTTTCTACTCACAAAAGATCACGCAGATCATAAAGCAACGTAGTACCCAAAGCAAAATAAAAGTCCAGAGTTCTCTGGGTCAGGAAGGTTTCTCCTGTTGCGTCTGTGAATCCGCAACCTGGACCTGCAACCCGCATTCTTACCTGCTTGGACCCGCTACCCGACCCACAAGTTCCTTATCCGCAACCCGGACCCACGACCCGCTGAGGAAGTGCTGTCATTGTAAACTGGAAGTGACATTATCAGAATTAGGTGTGATCAGAAAAAATCACTATTATGAAGACCCGCGGCCCTACCCGCTACCTCGCAGAACTGCCGACCTTCTGTCTATACCCGCACCCGGAACTTCTACCCGCAACCTGGAGGGTACCGCAGGTTTTTGCAGGTAACCCACTGCAGGACTCTACTCTTGGGTACAAAAAGAACAATGTGCCCGTGGCATTACTAAGATTCATAAGTGCCCCCTACATGGGAATACGGGAACTGCTTAGGTAAAGGCTCATTGGGGCTCATTTGAGTTTTTGACATGATATGAGAAACTGTGGAGGGGTCCAGACCCACCGGGCATGCGCAACAGGGGCCCACACACTCCTCTTCCGGGCTCCTCTCGTTTGGGGCTGGGGAAGGTCTGGAACCCGACTTCTGTGCGTGCAAAAAAAAAACGTGAATTCAAAGCTGGGTTTTGCAAACACGAATTTCCAAGACTTTTTTTTATCTCAAAAATTCAAATTTATAAAAAAATATCTAAAAATATTGAAAAAATTTTGGCATTTTTTATGAGTAATTCTTTTTAAATAGGATATAAGGAATAATGGGGCTAGGGAATTTTGCAGGTATGGTTTATTTGTTTCGCAATTGAAAGCAATGGCGTTTTGCATATTCCAATCAAAAGAGAAAATTTGATCACGAAAAAAAAAACACAATTGAGTTTATTCCCAATTTTTTCCTCGAGTTTTGAGAAAAGCTCAAATTTGGAAATGAATATATACCCATGTATGTCGTACGAGCTTACGTGTTATTCCTAGCTACATGTTCATGTACAGTATCTATTGGACGACTATAAGAGATCTACCTGCATTCTTTTCAATAACAATACATTCCTTATAATAAAGGAGCCCTTGTAAATATAAATGCTGTGACAAAAAAGCAGGTCATATCCAATGGGAATATTATATCCATAAGTGAGCAGCAGACTGGGTCAGGTTATTACCAGCACAGAGACCGTAGCTAGGGACTGATACAAGTAGTACTATCTTATCGTTGCCACTGTTTGCTCTACTGTTTGGCGACATGGATCAATCTCTAGTCCCACTTACATAACAGAGTAATGTATCAGGATGGTTTGTGATTGCAAAGTAAACTCCAAGTGCAAAGAAGTGGCCTGTTGTGGATAACATGATCCCATGCGGGTAATGCAGAGCTTGTTAGTTTTTGGATAATTTGGCTGGTAAAATGCCAGAATGGACTTACAGTAACAACATGGGAGGATGGGGCTGAGAGAAGGCCACCGGTCCCGATTTAATCAAACAATGATACTCTATAATACAAAACAAGGATATAGCCACAGTCTTAATCCTGTAACTGATGCCAAACAAGGTTGGACTTGCCTTTACTAGGAACTAGGTCTCCTGTGCCAGATCCCTCGTATCACACGGTCTGTTTGGAAAGAGCAGCTAAACCACAGTCTAAAGGGAAACCTTGCCAAGAATATATTTCCCCATAGCACAGAGAGATGGAATGTCCTACAGTATGCTCACTCTACCTGGTGTACCAGAATTAGCAGAAACGTTCTCCAGTATCTTGATGGCCTTAGAGGACTGCCACAACCACCACACCCGGGCTAAGCCAACTGGGCACCCTAGGCAACCCGGCCAGCCGGTCTGCTACCACTGCATGCCCGAACGTGCGCGTGCACAACTGACTATGCGCTCATTAAAGAGGGGCAGGTGAAGGAGGGGAGGGAGGGGTGAGTGAGTGAAGGAGGGGAGAGGGGGTGGAGCAGATTGAAGGAGGAGAGGGCGAAGTAGGGAAGGAAGGACCGGATGAAGGAGGGACGGATCAGTGAAGGAGGGAAGGGAGAGGCATATGAAGGAGGGGAGGCTGAAGGAGGGGAGTGAGAGAGGGTAGGGTAAAGGGGGGAGAGGGTGAAGGAGGAGAGTGAGGGATGTTTAAGGAGGGGAGTGAAGGAGGGGAGGCAGGGAGGGGAGGATTATGGGCTAGGGGTAATCAGAAGACAATTAAAGGGGAAGTAAAATCTAAAGTAGAATAAGGCTAGAAATGCTAAACATAAACATGAACTTACTGCACCACAAGCTTAATCAAACATATAATTTATACTTTCTAAATTGGCCACAGGGGGTCACCATCTTGTAACTTTGTTATACATCTTTGCAAGACCAAGACTGTGCACATGCTCAGTGTGGTCTGGGCTGCTTAGGAATCATCATAAATGATCAAAACAGCACAAGTCAAATAATATCAGCCAGAAGCTGATACAGCAAGACTGATTAATAATCAGAATATACAGACTGCACTGGGTCCTGTGTTGTCATGTAATCTAATGTGGATTTTATAGTTTTTGTATTGTTTAATACAAACTTTCTCCAACTCTGCAGAACCAGTGGCTACAGAAAAATAATCCTCCAAATAGAATCCCAGTTCATCTGTTTAAATCTGGCTCCATGATCTTTGTCCCTGCAGTTGGAGTTGGAAACAGTAAAGGGGATGTAAAGGCAAAAATAAAATCCAATACAAATCTCTACACCATCACTGACTGCTCCACAGGGAAACAAACAAAGCTGCTTGAGTTCTGCATGGCTGGGAAGTAAGGTGGGGGCTCCCCCTGCTGTTCATAAGTATGATTGTTTCCCTGCAGAGCAGTTAGGGACTGTCTGACAATTCCTATCCACAGCAGTAAATGAAGGGAGAATTTCACTGCATACAGTCGGGTTTCTTTTAAAAACAGTACACATTTTTTTAATTAAAGTATATTGGAGATAGGTTTCTTTTTCATTAAAGAAAGTAAAAATTGGATTTTTGCCTTTACCTGTCCTTTAATAGGTACCTGCCAAGAGCCTCCTTATGTTTCCGCCCTAGACAGGTGCCTCTTCTGCCTACCCCTAGTTCCAGCTCTACACCATATACAGCCCATGCAAACGCCTTCATTGTATGCAATAAAGAACTTGCCCCTGAGACCCTTTAAATTTAAAGTTACAAAAGCACCACAAGAATTGCTTTTTAGGTCATCTGACCCCACCAGTTATTGAAGTGCTTGCAAGATGCTCTGCCTTTTTGTCTGAAGCCCTATCCAACACATGGGACCGATATTTTAACTTCCATTTTAGCGTTACAAAGATGTGGCCAATTCAAGTTTAATCAGTTCACGTTAAAGGAACAGTAACACCATGAAGTAAAAAAAAGTTTTAAATGAATAACAACATAAAATAGTGTTACCCTGCACTGGTAAAACTGGTGTGTTTGCTATAGAAACACAAATATAGTTTATATAAACAAGCTGCTGTGTAGCCATGGGGGCAGCCATTCAAGCACAGGATACACAGTAGATAACAGATAAGTACTACTATAGTTTATATAAACAAGCTGCTGTGTAGCCATGGGGGCAGCCATTCAAGCACAGGATACACAGTAGATAACAGATAAGTACTACTATAGTTTATATAAACAAGCTGCTGTGTAGTCCATGGGGGCAGCCATTCAAGCACAGGATACACAGTAGATAACAGATAGTACTACTATAGTTTATATAAACAAGCTGCTGTGTAGCCATGGGGGCAGCCATTCAAGCACAGGATACACAGTAGATAACAGATAAGTACTACTATAGTTTATATAAACAAGCTGCCTGTGTAGCCATGGGGGCAGCCATTCAAGCACAGGATACAAAGTAGATAACAGATAAGTACTACTATAGTTTATATAAACAAGCTGCTGTGTAGTCATGGGGGCAGCCATTCCAAGCACAGGAATGCAACAGTAGATAACAGATTAGTACTACTATAGTTTATATAAACAGGCTGCTGTGTAGCCATGGGGGCAGCCATTCAAGCACAGGATACACAGTAGATAACAGATTAGTACTACTATAGTTTATATAAACAAGCTGCTGTGTAGCCATGGGGGCAGCCCATTCAAGCACAGGATACACAGTAGAATAACAGATAAGTACTACTATAGTTTATATAAACAAGCTGCTGTGTAGTCATGGGGGCAGCCATTCAAGCACAGGAATACACAGTAGATAACAGATTAGTACTACTACGTTATATAACAAGCTGCTGTGTAGCCATGGGGGCAGCCATTCAAGCACAGGATACACAGTAGATAACAGATAAGTACTACTATAGTTTATATAAACAAGCTGCTGTGTAGCCATGGGGGCAGCCATTCAAGCACAGGATACACAGTAGATAACAGATAAGTACTACTATAGTAGTACTATTTTTGGTGTTACTGTTCCTTTAACCAAACAAGATTTTTCACTGAAATGTAAACCTTAAAAAATGAATGTAGAATGACTCAGAGCTCTCTTCTAAACATGCATAAACTGCTGGTATAATAGATTTGAAACAGTGCCACCTGCTGTTCATTTTGGCTGATATGAGGCAATTGGTAGAAAATTAGCTTAATGAGAAAAGCTCACTATCTTCATTTTCTAAGCAGAGAAACATCATTAGAAATCCAATTCCAGCTGACTGTAGCCAGCCAATGACCAGCAAGTGACCAAATGAAGAAAATTCAACATGAAGGCTACAATATGTCATTTGATTTATGTGAATAACCTTTTATTAGCAGTCGGCAATTGATTGGATGATCCTGTTAACTATAAAGTTGGTATAGAAGTAAAAGGGCAACAAGTATGGAAACTTTTATCCGGAAACCTGTTATCCAGAAAGCTTCAGATTATGGAAAGGCCGTCTCACACAGATTCCATTCTATCCAAATAATCCAAATTTTTAAAAACGATTTCCTTTTTCTGTGTAATAATAAAACAGTAACTTGTACTTGATCCCAACTAAGATATAATTAATCCTTATTGGAAGCAAAACCGATCTATTGGGTTTATTTAATGTTTATATGATTTTCTAGTAGACTTAAGGTATGAAGATCCAAATTATGGAAAGATCCCTTATCCAGAAAACCCCAGGTCCTGAGCATTCTGGATAACAGGTCCCATAACTGTATAAGGAAATAATTCTAATTTTTAAAATTGCTTTCCTTTTTCTGTGTAATAATAAAACAGTAGCTTGTACTTGATCCCAACTAAGATATAATTAATCCTTATTGGAAGCAAAACCATTGGGTTTATTTAATGTTTATATGATTAATATATCTAATAGACTTGAAGATCCAAATAACAGAAAGATATGTTATCTGTTGTCTGAAAACCCAAAGGTCTGGGGCATTCTGGATAAAAGGTCCCATACCCATATGGTGTTAAAGGGGACCCGTCACCCAAAAAAAATATTCCAAATCCTATTTTATCACATTAGTCAAGCAAAATGAACTTTAATGACACTGTATAAATTATTTGAATCTTGTTTCCTTCAGTCTGGGAATTCATAATTATAACAAGCAGGCAGGAGCCATTTGTGGACACTGTTATTAAGACAAGTCTTGTATCATCTCAGAATCTTGTTTGTGCACCAGAATGGGGGAATCTGATGTCCATCCCCATGTCCTGGCTACACAATTAAATGGTGAAGAGAACGGGGGGAATGTGGGGAGAGCAGCGACATCTAGGAAGTGCTGAATGGAAAGTGAAAGTAATTGCTTGCCTCGCCTCTTTGCTTAAAGGGGAAGGAAACCTAGTCGGCGCAAACCCCCCACCCCCCACCCGTTTGTTGCCACCCTCCCTCCTCCCCCTGGCCTACCGTCTCGCTGGGCAAATGCCCCTAACTTGTTACTTACCCTTCTGCGCAGGTCCAGTCCAGGGAGTTCACGACGACATCTTCTTCCACGCGATCTTCTTCCTGCTGTGAACGGCCTTTTGGCGCATGCGCAGTAGGATCATTTCGCCGGTACGGATCTACTGCGCATGCGCCAAAAGTCACGCGCATGCGCAGTAGATCGTACCGGCGAAATGATCCTACTGCGCATGCGCCATTCAAAGCAGGAAGAAGATCGCGTGGAAGAAGATGTCGTCGGTGAACTCCCTGGACTGGACCTGCGCAGAAGGGTAAGTAACAAGTTAGGGGCATTTGCTCAGCGGGACGGGTAGGCCAGGGGGAGGAGGGAGGGTGGGCAACAAACGGGTGGGGGGTTTGCGCCAACTAGGTTTCCTTCCCCTTTAAGGCATAGAGGAGGTGCAGGCAATATTTGATTGACAGCTGAGATTTTTAACTGAGTTTACAACAGCTATGAATGCTTTAATAAAAAAAAGAATTTGGATTTCATGTTTCATTTGAAAAGGACTTTTATAATACAGCTTTTTATGTCTGGATGACAGGTCCACTTTACACCTGGAAGAATACCAGGAATTTAATTTAAGTTCTCCTTGGTTGAAAATATCCACCTTCCCACATTTGATACTTTGGGGCAAATTCACTAAGCGCCGAAGCGCCGAACGCTAGCGTTAATTCGCTAGCGTTTGTCATTCGTTACTGCGTAAATTCACTAACGAACGCTGGCGTAGTTTCTCTAGTGTTACTTCGCACCCTTAGGCCTGGCGAAGTTTCGCTAGCGACGTAACTACGCAAATTCACTAACGCGTGCAGTGTACTGAACGCTACCTTTTACGCTAGACTTCCTTCGCCACCTCAGACCTGGCGAAGCGCAAAAGAGTATATAGGGATTGTTTCAAAAAAAGTCAATTTTTTTTCTAAGTTTTCTAAAAAACGCTGGCGTGTTTTCTACATGATGGGTGATAGGCTGAAAAAGATCGAAATTTTTTTTGGGGCTCCCCTCCTTCCCCCCTACATTTCCTGACTCATGGCAATTTACCTGACACTGGGCACATGTGTAGGGCAAAATAAAATTTTTATTTGCTGATTTAAAAGGTTTTCTAGGCATTTGTAGTGCAGATACATATTCCTCCATTGAAATTTGAATTTCGCGCCGTATGCAAATTAGCCTTCGCTAGCGTAACTTCGCTTTACATAGCGAATCAACGCTAGCGCAACTTCGCAACCTTACGCTACCCCTGAGCGCAACTTCGGATTTTAGTGAATTTGCGGAGCGCTGGCGAAACTACGCCTGGCGAAACTACGCCTGGCGAAGCGCGGCGAAGTTGCGCCTGGCGCAACTTCGCATCTTAGTGAATTTGCCCCTTACAAAGACAAGCTGTATATTAGTGTTTGTTACTCAGTCTTGATTTATACATGGGCTACATTTAAAAATAATAAACTCATTTTGTTCCTTAGCCGAATTGGGAAATTGCCCGGCAACAACACATGCTCTACTGCGTTCTTATATAATGTATCCATGCAAATTGTCCAATTACAAGGCCGGCATTTGATTGAAGACAGAGTATTGCTAAGTTTGTTTCCGAGAGGCACAATGGCGACCTCGGGTCGGAGCAGGCAGTTGTAGGATTGCTTTATGACAATTAAAGAGAGATGAGTTTCCAAATCTGATCCCCTGACAATGGCTTCATATCCGGCCGTGATTGGCTCATTATTCAATGGCTGGAAGAAGATGGACATGGCAGGCTTTTTGTACTCCACCGTTCTGTGCACCTTTTCTCTCACACCTTCCAGATATCACTGATTCATTTACATGGAGTCTGTATTTGTGTAACTTTGACGACAATTGTTAGACATAAAATCACAAAAAAATCAATTAATAAAACACAATGTATTAAATGTAATAGGATCTGGTTACGTCTGTTAGAAACAATTGGACAGGTAAGAAAAGCCCCAGCATTGGGTTAATATTTTATTTATTCCTCTGTCCTATGGGCGTTCAGTATTTTGAAAGGGAATAAAACAATGATATCCCATGATTAAAGAAAACCGTCTGTCAGATATTGCTGGTCATGTCCCAAAAAGTATTTCGGCTCTTCAAAAACACTCACTACTTATTATGAACCCTATTAATATACACTATTTTGCAAAGAAACACGTCTTCCTAAGCAGAATTACCACTGCTGTCCTGCTATTCCTGCCACTATGTACCACTTCAGTCTGTCCTGCCTCCCTGCCTGCCCTATCCTGCTCCAGTCTGTCTTTCTTGGACCTCCCACTGCAGTTCATCCTGCTTGTCATTCCTGCTCCAGTCTGTCCTGCTTCTCCATTCTGCACCAGTCTGCCATGCTTCTCCCTTCTGCTCCATTATGTCTGCTTTTAAACCCTACACCAATCTGTCCTGCTTCTCCTTCCTGCACCAGCTTGTACTGCTTCTCCATCCTGCTCCATTCTGTCTGCTTTCTTGGACCTCCCACTGCAGTTCATCCTGCTTGTCATTCCTGCTCCAGTCTGTCCTGCTTCTCCATTCTGCACCAGTCTGCCATGCTTCTCCCTTCTGCTCCATTATGTCTGCTTCTCAACACTACACCAGTCTGTCCTGCTTCTCCTTCCTGCACCAGCTTCTCCTGCATCTCCATCCTGCTCCAGTCTGTCCTGCTTTTCCTTCCTGCTCTAGTCTGTCTTGCTTCTCCTTTCTGCTCCAGTCTGTCCTGCTTCTCCTTACTGCTCCAGTCTCTCCTGCTTCTCCACCCTGCACTAGATTGTCCTGCTTCTCCATCCTGCACCAGTCTGTCCTGCTTCTCCATCCTGGTTCATGCTGTCTGCTTTTTAGCCCTACACCAGTCTGTCCTGCTTCTCTTTCCTGCACCAGCTTGCCCTGCTTCTCCACCCTGCTCCATTCTGTCTGCTTCACAACCCTACACCAGTCTGTCCTGCTTCTCCACCCTGTTCCATTCTGTCCTGCTTCTCCGTCATACTCCAGTCTGTCCTGCTTCTCCTTCCTGTACCAGTCTGCATTGTTTCTTCATCCTACTTCAGTCTGTCCTGCTTCTCAACCCTGCACCAGCGTGTCCTGCTCCAGTCAGTCCTGCTTCTCCTTGTGCTCTGTCCCACTCCAGAGTATGTTGCATTGGCAATAGAACACATGCTTCCCTTTACCTTTCTCTATCGCACACACACTTTCAAAAGCAATTGACCTGCCTCTTTAGTTTAGACTAGAGCATGGGAGGAAACTGAAGTACCTGGAGGAAACCAAAGCAGTCACAATGAGACTATAAACAATTCTTAGAGCCTTAGATGTACTACATTTATTTTCTTATCAAGAAAAAGTACTTTTTTCATTTTGTAAAATTCAGTATTTTTTTTTTATTCAAGGGGCATCATGCATCAAGAGACCCACAACAAGCTGGTCCTGTTCGTCTACATTTTTACTTTTATCACAGGTCTGCCTTCTAACTTGTTGGCATTCTACACGTTCCTAATGAAGGTGCGCCAGAAGGCAACGCCCGTAGACATACTTCTCCTCAACTTGACTGTTTCTGACCTTATCCTACTAATGTTTCTGCCTTTCAAGATGGATGAAGCCGCTTCCAATATGACTTGGAGGCTACCGCAGTTCCTCTGCCCACTCACTGGTTTCTGCTACTACAGCAGCATCTACATCAGTACCCTGTTCCTCACAGCTCTAAGTGTGGACCGCTATATCGGAGTAGCTTACCCTATCAAATACAAGCTTAACCGCAAGCCTATGTATGCTATAGTAGCAAGCATCAGCATATGGATTCTGGCTTGTGCTAATTGTAGCATTGTCTATATTGTGCAATACAAAATTCCACTGAGTACAAACCTTTCTGACAATTTCACATGTTATGAACAATTTTCCAAGGAACAGCTAGATGTCCTTCTCCCAGTAAGACTGCAATTAGGCTTGGTGCTCTTCTTCCTCCCATTCGTAGTAACAGTTTTCTGCTATGTGAACTTCATCAGAATTTTAATGTCTCTTCCCAACATAGCGGCCAAGAGAAAGAAGAGAGCCATAGGCCTGGCAGTGGCCACTCTCACCAATTTTATCATCTGTTTCTCTCCTTATAACATCTCCCACATTGTTGGCTTTATACAAGATAAAAGCCCATCATGGAAGGTGGGTGCTTTGCTACTTAGCACATTTAATGCAAGTTTGGACCCAATTGTTTTCTACTTCTCTTCTTCAGCTGTTCAAGAAGTGGCTTGCAATTGTATCGTTGGAATATCAAGAAAAGTTAGGACCATCTTCCCCCGCAGGTCTCTCTGCTCTTCATCTTGTGATATTTCGTTCAAGGAAAGTAGTGTGGATAGATCTTCAACATAAGGCTTTGGAAGCTGAAGGCATCTCAGTAATATAAAAATAATTTCTTACAAAAACTTTGCTTTGTAAAAAGCCTGCAAAACTGGTTGGAGGTGAAAGCCTCACGTCATTAAAAATGGTCTATATTTAATATACAGGACTATAAATAAAGATGTAGAGACATTGAACAGTAGGTTCTATGCCAAATCCTGACTGGTTACAAAGATACTGAAATTCCTGTACACACCTTGATGGTAACGTTTGGATCTTCCCTATTAGTTTATGATCTTCTTCTTCATCCTAAGAACAATTTACTTACCCAAATGATACCGCCTGACCTAAAATATAAGTAACTTGTCTCAACATTCCACAATGTCTTTTGGGTTTATGTTGAAAGAAGAAAACCGTTATGACTATATGTACAGAATTATTTTTTTATGAAAACTTATTAGGGGGCGTATTTATCAAAGGTCGAATGATAGAGTTTTTTTACTACAGAGCTTAACTGTTATCTGCTGTGTATCCTGTGCCTTTTCTTCTTTTTACAGCTTAAATGGCTGCCCCCATGGCTACACAGCAGCCTGTTTATATAAACTATAGTAGTACTTATCTGTTATCTACTGTGTATCCTGTGCTTGAATTGCTGCCCCTGTGGCTACACAGCAGCTTGTTTATATAAACTATAGTAGTACTTATCTGTTATCTACTGTGTATCCTGTGCTTGAATTGCTGCCCCTGTGGCTACACAGCAGCTTGTTTATATAAACTATAGTAGTACTTATCTGTTATCTACTGTGTATCCTGTGCTTGAATGGCTGCCCCCATGGCTACACAGGAGCTTGTTTAAATAAACTATAGTAGTACTTATCTGTTAACTACTGTGTATCCTGTGCTTGAATGGCTGCCCCATGGCTACACAACAGCTTGTTTATATAAACTATAGTAGTACTTATCTGTTATCTACTGTGTATCCTGTGCTTGAATGGCTGCCCCATGGCTACACAACAGCTTGTTTATATAAACTATAGTAGTACTCATCTGTTATCTACTTTGTATCCTGTGCTTGAATGGCTGCCCCCATGGCTACACAACAGCTTGTTTATATTAACTATAATAGTACTTATCTGTTATCTACTGTGTATCCTGTGCTTGAATGGCTGTCCCCATGGCTACACAGCAGCTTGTTTATATAAACTATAGTAGTACTTATCTGTTATCTACTGTGTATCCTGTGCTTGAATGGCTGCCCCCATGGCTACATAGCAGCTTGTTTATATAAACTATAGTAGTACTTATCTGTTATCTACTGTGTATCCTGTGCTTGAATGGCTGTCCCCATGGCTACACAGCAGCTTGTTTATATAAACTATAGTAGTACTTATCTGTTATCTACTGTGTATCCTGTGCTTGAATGACTGCCCCCATGGCTACACAGCAGCTTGTTTATATAAACTATAGTAGTACTTATCTGTTATCTACTGTGTATCCTGTGCTTGAATGGCTGCCCCCATGGCTACACAGCAGCTTGTTTATATAAACTATAGTAGTGTTTCTGAAGCAAACACATCAGTGCAGCACAACATTACATTATATTTTCATTAGTTTATGGCCGATTCCAGCATTAAAACCACCTGAGGTGGCATTTGTGATACTGCCCTCCGTCCTTGCCACCTGCACTTACCTATATATGGCCAGTGGGGTTCCAGAGAGACTGCATAACTAGCGTAGAGAACGTAATTGAACTCTCTGCACTAGAAAAGTTGAATTTCCAGTGTAATTACCAGGTTCTCACTTTTTGCCTCATAGCAGAAATGCCCCAGAGAGTTGTCATTTCCATACTTTCAGCTTTGTGAGTTGGCTGAAAGACAGAAGGAATGGAAGACTGAATGACTAAATTATAAGTAGAAGAAAGGATTCTTAGCCAGCTGAATCCCATATAGGATACATTCTATACCAGCCCAAATCCACCATCGCTTTGAAAGTGAAGATCTATGCCTCTAGAGATCCTCAATGGCTTAATTCTCTCAATAGGAACCCTAAACACTGAGCATGTGCAGTGTCACTGACACTCAAAGAATGGGAAGTTCCACTATACGACTCTGAAGGCACGGGCCACTGCTATTATAGGGCTGCGGGACCTCTCAGTTGGTACAGTAATTTTTGAGTCATGGATCTTTTTTTAGTCATGGTGTTTTTTAGGCTTTAGTTCTCTTTATCTAGTTTGCACCATTATTTTTATCTAGTTTAGTAGGTATGTTTATATTGGCTGGTAGGGTTGCCTCGCCTCCCGTTGCTTCAAAAAGTCGCAAGTCTATCTTTCAGGACCTTTGCAGGTATCGCCTCCAGACCTCTAAAGCCACAGCTACCAAAATAACTCACAGTTGAGCATCAGCTCTTTGTTGGGATACAAGTCTACTGTGAAACCACAATGGTTGACCTTTATGGAATTTTAAGGAATAAAATGTGTTGGATTTCATTGATGTTGCCATGATTCTACCCATCAGTGTAGCTCTGGCAGTACCCACCAGCCATCCATACATGAGAAAACAATGGCTGCATCCTGGTACCGTATATACTCGAGTATAAGCCGAGTTTTTCAGCCCCCAAAATATGCTGAAAAACTTTAACTCGGCTTATACTCGGGTCAAGCGCAAAAACGGTCGCCGGCGTCCAAGAATAGTCTCCAAGAATATTCGCCAGCGTCCAAGAATGGTCGCCGGCACCTCCAATGGGAGCAGAAACCCTCAATTTTTTTATTGAAACTTACCAGAAGCTGCTGCATTTCTCACCCTAGGCTTATACTCGAGTCAATAAGCTTTCCCAGTTTTTGGAGGTAAAATTAGGTACCTCGGCTTATACTCAGGACGGCTTATACTCAAGAATATACGGTATGTCCCTTCCTTGAGCTTGATGAATGATGAGCAAAAGTGAGAGCCTTGAAAGTCAGTTGCCAGCTTTTGTGATGTATGTATATTTGTATGACTATGAAGATTTTCATTCATCCAGGTCATGGTATATCTAGTATAAATAATTCTGAATAAATTCGCCCATCACTAGTGTGGGAAGTTCTCGGCATATAAACTCTTCCACTAATCCAATCACAATGGCACATTGTAACTCTTCAGAGAGGTGACATCTGAAACTCACAGAGGTGTAGATCCTGTGTAGTTACTGTGATAGGATTACCAAGGTATCATGCAACTCCTAGAAACAGGTGTTATTTGTGAGAGGTGTATGAATGGATGTGTAATGTGTTCTGAAACTGCCGGGGTACAGATTCGGGATGCACCGAAGCTACTATTTTGGATTCTGCCGAACCCCCGAATCCTTCTGGAAAGATTCGGCTGAATACCAAACCGAATCCGCTTCCTAATTTACATATGCAAATTAGGGGTGGGAAGGGGAAAACATTTTTTACTTCCTTGTTTTGTGACAAAAAGTCACATGATTTCCCTTCCCGCTCCCAATTTGCATGTGCAAATTAGGATTCGAATTTGGTTCGGCCGGGCAGAAAGATTCGGCCGAATCCTGATGAAAAAGGCTGGATCCTGGCCGAATCCTGGATTTGGTGCATCCTTAGTACAGATGTTAGAACAGCATTGTATGTAGCAGACAGGTGGTGTTGAAGGTGTTCAGGGATGGTTTCTCCACCTTGACATAAATCGACTCTTTATGCCTCAATCAAACCAGCGGTCTTCTTTATGTACGATATAGACATGTTATCTTTAAAGGAGTTGCATGATGCCTTGGTAATCCTATCACAGTAACTACACAGGATCACACCTCTGTGAGTTTCACCTCTCTGAAGAGTTTCAATGTGCCATTGTGATTGGATTAGTGGAAGAGTTTATATGCCGAGAACTTCCCACACCAGTCAGTTGTACTGAAGAAGCTGCTCGGATGAGTAGTGAAATGTCTTCATTGATTACTCAGCAAGTCCAGTTGTTTTAAAATTAATTACTTATACTAGATATGTATATTTGTAAATATATATTTTAATTGCAACCATTTCTAATTTGAAAAGTGCAATTGTCTTTTTTTAAATACTGTATACATTTACTGGATATATTTTAATGGCTGAAATAAAAATAAACCAATTTTTTTACACAGATACTGTATATATATATATATATATATATATATATATATATATATATATATATATATTATATATACACTCATTTAAGCCTTTTTATCTGTGTAGATGTGGCACAAGCTGCATTTGGCATGGCAAGTAACATGGCAGATATGTCAGAGATGTTCATTTTTCATAGCCTACTTTCATTTACTACATCTTCCAGTGTGTCAGCTAGCTTTATGTTAGTTCTTAGTGATTTTTTCACTCCCTACGTTGAAAGATCTGTTCCATGTGCACAGTCAGACTATTATCCCACTATTACTATAGGCACCATCTCTCCCTACTATACCTGCTATCCCACAGTCACACTCCCTTCCCAGATACTATTATCCACTGTTACTATAGGCACCATCTCTCCCTACTATACCTGCTATCCCACAGTCACACTCCCTTCCCAGAGACTATTATCCACTGTTACTATAGGCACCATCTCTCCCTACTATACCTGCTATCCCACAGTCACACTCCCTTCCCAGATACTATTATCCACTGTTACTATAGGCACCATCTCTCCCTACTATACCTGCTATCCCACAGTCACACTCCCTTCCCAGAGACTATTATCCACTGTTACTATAGGCACCATCTCTCCCTACTATACCTGCTATCCCACAGTCACACTCCCTTCCCAGAGACTATTATCCACTGTTACTATAGACACCATCTCTCCCTACTATACCTGCTATCCCACAGTCACACTCCCTTCCCAGAGACTATTATCCACTGTTACTATAGACACCATCTCTCCCTACTATACCTGCTATCCCACAGTCACACTCCCTTCCCAGAGACTATTATCCACTGTTACTATAGACACCATCTCTCCCTACTATACCTGCTATCCCACAGTCACACTCCCTTCCCAGAGACTATTATCCACTGTTACTATAGACACCATCTCTCCCTACTATACCTGCTATCCTACAGTCACACTCCCTTCCCAGAGACTATTATCCACTGTTACTATAGGCACCATCTCTCCCTACTATACCTGCTATCCCACAGTCACACTCCCTTCCCAGAGACTATTATCCACTGTTACTATAGGCACCATTTCTCCCTACTATACCTGCTATCCCACAGTCACACTCCCTTCCCAGAGACTATTATCTCACTGCTAATACAGCCAGCATCTTACAATGCTTGTAATATAATATACTGTATTTACTATCAAGCAAGTTAGAGTCTCCTAAGAGCCAAACTAAGACAACGATTTGGGCCCATTATTTGTAATCAAGCAGAAAACAATTATTGCTTGCCATTACTCTCCTTTGCAGAGCACCCCAATAGATTGTGGGTGAAATGAGTGCTCCATGGACTATTCCACCAGTTTACAGTATGTTTTCTTTTTTCATAAAGGATAAATCTGCCTGGTTGCGACTGGTCTTACTATTTTAGTCTGATTCTATCTCTTTTCCTCTCAGTTTAGTCTGATTCTATCTCTTTTGCTCTCAGTTTACTGTAATTCTTGATACAAACTATATGCGGATATTGAAAGTTAGATGTGGGCAGACCAGCTCTTCACACTTCTCTGTTTGTTCAGAGATAATATTGACCACAAACGGATTCTTTCCACAGGAAGAGAAACAGTATATAAACAGAAACAATTATCAGGAAATAATTTAAGACACATAAAGCAAAGAGGTTAAATCAGGTTGAAAAAAGACCAAAGTCCATTAAGTTTAACCCCTCCAAATGAAACCCAGCATCCGTACACACACCCCTCCCTACACTCACATAAACTATATATACTCATACACTAACTATAGAGTTTAGTATCACAATAGCCTTTGTATTATGTCTGTCCAAGAAATCATCCAAGTCCCTCTTATAGTCATTAACTGAATCATCACCCGGCAGTGCATTCCCCAACCTCACTGTCCTCACTGTGATGAACCCCCTACTCTGTTCCTTTAAATGAAACTTCTTTTCCTCTAGTCTGAAGGGGAGGCCTCTGGTACGTGATTCTCTTTATGGGTAAAAAGGTCCCCTGCTATTTGTCTATAATGTCCTCTAATGTACTTGTAAAGTCTAATCATGTCCCCTCACAAGCGCCTTTTTTCCAGAGAAAACAACCCCAACCTTGTCAGTCTCCCCTCATAATTTAACTCTTCCCTCCCTCTAACCAGTTTAGTTGCACTTAGTCTCTGCACTCTCTCCAGCTCATTTATATCCCTCTTAAGGACTGGAGTCCAAAACTGCCCCCATACTCCAGATGAGGCCTCACCAGGGACCTATAAAGAGGCAGAATTATGTTTTCATCCCTTGAGTTTATGAACTTGTTACCTAAAAAAAAAACCAAGAGCCTTCTCATTTAAGGAAACTCCCAACACACTGCCATTTAGTGTATAACTTGCATTTATATTATTTTTGCCAAAGTGCATAACCTGCATTTATCAACATTGAACCTCATTTTCCAGTTTGCTGCCCAGTTTTCCAGTTTAGACAAATGACTCTGCAAAGTGGCAGCATCCTGCATGGAACCTATAGTTCTGCACAATTTAGTCTCATCTGCAAAAATAGAAACAGTACTTTCAATGGCCACCTCCAGGTCATTAATAAACAAGTTGAAAAGCAAGGGACCTAGTACAGAGCCCTGCGGTACTCCACTAACAACACTGGTCCAATTGTGTGGCACTGTATCAAATGCTTTAGCAAAGTCTTAGTAAATCACATTCACTGCCATCCCAAAATTGAGGTCCCTGCTGGCAAGATCTATTACCCATAAAACCATGCTGGCACAAACTTATAGTATTATGATTTCCAATGAAGTTCAGTATCTTATCCCTTATCCCTTAATACCCCTTCGAAAAAATGTCCTACCGCTCATGTCAGACTAATTACCTCACCTGGACCACCAACACTGCTTCCATCACAAAAGGCTCAGCAGCGTCTTCACTTTCTAAGACGACTGAAACGGGCCAGTCTTCCACCTCCCACCCTCACAGTGTTTTACAGGGGCACCATAGAGAGTGTCCTGACAAGCTGCATCTCCATCTGGTACAGAAGTGCCAGCTCTGCTGACCGGAAAAGTCTACATCGGACTGTCAGAGAAGCTGGCAACATCATTGGAGCGGCTCTTCCATCACTGAAGGACATTGCCCACAAGCGCTGTGTAAGAAAGGCCTCCTGCATTGCACTGGACTCCACACTCCCCTCACACGGACTGTTCACGCTGCTGCCATCCGGCAGACGCTTTCGCAGTATTAAACCCCAAACAACCAGGCTGCGAGAAAGCTTTTTTCCACAAGTGATCAGACTCCTCAACTCACTGCCTGTCCTCCCACTACATTCCAGACACACCTGAACTGTAAACTGAACTTTGTGAACTGTTAATTTATTTGTACAATTCTAAAGGTTTACACATGTATATATCCAATTCCTGCCTATATATTGCACATTTCATCTTTACATATTTACTGTGTATTCTAAGTTACTTTGTGTGATCTGTACTAGCTGGAGCCACGTTGTCTCGTCTCACTGTGTATTCGGATACTGCTGAGATGACAATAAAGTTTACTTTGACTTTGACTCATATGTGAACCATGCATCATTAGTTGCATTACTAGAATTGGGACTATTAAGACTGAAACTTACTGGTTAAATTAACTGGTTCCTCATTTGTGCAGACAGACGAAAAATAACAGTTCAGAATCCCTGCTTTTTTTTTGTTCTCATCAACCAGCTGACTCCCTCTTATATTAAGTGTCCCACCCCTTCCTGCTTAATTTTTTTACTATTTACATATTTAAAAAATAATTTTACATTTTTTTACTGCTTGCTACAATACGCTTTTCCATGTGAATTTTATGAATCTTGTCTGATAACTTTTTCGCATAATGTTTTGGCCTCCTTGTACCCGATAAACATTTTGGCTGTCCCAGCTAACTTAATCCTTAAAATCACGTCTTTTCTTACCCACCTCAACACCAACACCTACACTTCTATTGAACCACAACAGTTTTGTTTAGCAACAATGTTCCTTGCTTACAAGGGGAATATACATGTATATTTATTTAGCAGCATTTTAAAGACTTCCGATTTTTTGTTTTTGTGTTTAACCCTGTGAAAAGCATTTCCCACTTAATACGTTGCAGAGATGCCCTTATACTGTCAAAGTTTGCACGTCTGAAATTTTAGTTTGCACCTCTGAAGTGTTTTAGTTCCTCCCTTATAGAATTTTTTCTGCACAGAATCTCAAAGGAGACCATGTTATGATCACTATTCCCTAAATTCCCCTCACCCACACAAATGTTAGAGATGAGTTCAGTATTGTTAGTTATTACAAGATCTAGAAGAGACTGATTCAGCATATTTACAAACCTATTAGCTTTTACTGACGCAGCAACCCCATTACCACAATCAATTTCTGGATAATTGAAGTCAACCATAGCAACAACTTGACCTAGTTGTGAAGCCGCTTGTATCTGCAAGAGTAGCTGGGCTTCATACTCGACACTTATACGAGGTGGTTTATAACATACACCAATGATAATTCTCATTGCAACCTTTTGACCAGTTGAAATCTCATCCCAGAGGGATTCTACACCCTCACCAGTGCCAGCTATGGTTATTTCTTTAGCGCATGGCTTTAATTCAGGCTTTACATACAAACACACTCCTCCACCCGCTATTTAATCCCTCTGTCCCTCTGAAAAAGGGTGTAACCATTTAAATTCACAGTCACATGTTTCATCCCACCAGGTCTCAGTGATACCAATTATATCATCATTTTTTGAGCATGCAAATAATTCTAGGTCTCAGGCTCAAACCTCCAACCACAAACTTAACACACACTTTCTTAAACTCACCATGATCCCATCACAGCCAGCCGCAGGCATCCTCTTCTCTCTCCATCTGTAACATAACTTATCTCCTTTCATTAAACTTCCCCCCTGGTAATATACTTGGGAAAAATGTAATAAAAAAAAAATTGCAAATAAAAATGTGCATATTGCAATGTATTATTCTTCATTAGGCTTTTACTATATTGTGAATCTGAATTGCACTTTGAAAGCGTTGATCCTGGAATGTTGCAGAAGATTCTCGGCTCGGCGGAGCAATATGGCTGTATCTATAGTCGGCTTCGGTGTAACTACTCGCTACAGAGTATGGAGGGGACATTCCTGCGACTGATGATGAGCATGGAGAACCAGAGCCAGCACTTAGATACTTCAGCTGCTGCTATCAGAAGCAACCACGCCGCAGGGACTATACAGAGCGCTGATGAGCCAGCAATCTCTGTACTTGGTAGCGGGTAGTTACACCGAAGCCGGCTATAGATACAGCCACATTGCTCCACTGAGCCAAGAATCTTCTTCAACGGTCCAGGATCATGGGATCTCTCCAAAGGGGCACAGTCAGTCTCAGCCACAACTTCTCCAAAGCTACGTCCTAAGGCAGCCTCCCCAGCAGTGTGATTCCTCGTAGCCTCTGCATAAGGCACAACCCAGGCATCCCTCTCCGTGGAGCTCTGCTTACCAGTCAGGGATAGTAGGTTGATAGTGGGTTGAAGCTTTCCGCCTTCACTTCGAACACTCTGTTGGGCCCTGGCCATGGGGCCACAGTGCCGCGCTGTCAGGCCAGATTCCAGTGCACTTGAAGGCCGGGGTATATCGCTCCCTGATGCGCAGCTTCACCTCACTTCACCATGCTGTCAGTAGAATATGAGAGCTAGTCAGGGAGGAGAAATCGAGCGCCGCAGGATGGATTGTCGCCCTGTCGCCTTTTCTGAACAGGAGCAGAAGTGGAGTTTCGGTAAGTTATTTCTTAATAAAGGCTTTGCAATTTTAAAGTTTCATTTGTCTTGGTGTTTATCTTTCAATGTATACTAACGATTTTTTTAAAAAAAATTTTTTGATGTTACTGGTCCTTTAACACCTGCATAAAAGTGGTGTTAACTTTTGGAGCAAATGAAACAACAAGGAGAAGTAAAAGCCCCCATATATGGACCGATAAAAGCTGCCAGCAGATCGAGTCGGCAGGTTATTGGCCCAAGTGTGGGGTGCTTAGACGGGTTCCCCGATTGATATCTGGCTGAAAGTCGGTCGATCGGGCAGGGTAAAAATCTGTTCGTTGATACGGCCCTGAGATCTAGCCTGGACCATGAAAATAATTTCCACCCCTATCGATTAAAATAAAGGCCCAAAAAACAGTCTTTTCTGTTAAACTGCCAGATGTGTAGCACATGTTTGTGAAGATTCTCATCCATCCAGCTCATGGGATATCTGTAGTAATACGTCAAATCAACTGGACCTTCTTGATGAGGTTTCACCAGTCATCCCACAGGCTTTCTCAATTCTGAATGATGTTTACTGAGAAACTAAGAAAGCCAGTGGGATGACTGGTGAAGCCTCTTCAAGAAGGTCCAGTTGATTTGACTTATTACTACAGATATCCCATGAGCTGGATGGATGAGAATCTTCACAAACATATGCTACACATCTGGCAGTTTAACAGAGAACCTTTTGTCACCTCTCCCGAGTCCAATGGCATAGAGCTTTACAACATTCCCACCAACGACATATAAAAGAGTCATCAATGCTTCCATTAAGAAGGATGCATACTCCTGTCAATAGGAATTACATTTACAAACAACATTAAGTTTAATTGACAAATAACTGCTTCTTCACAAGCAAGATGGGGCTCATGGACCTCAGATAGCCTCTAAATTCAGCATAGAAGCCACATCTCTAACAGGTTATGGTAGACATGGGAACACCACAACAGGTTCTACCTTAACTACTTTGATTATAAAGATATGAAGCAAGTGGCCACATGTGTCTTTAACAATACTCTAGCAACCAATGGGAATTCCCCGCAGTCTTTATAAATAGTGTCCAAGTTCTACTGTCCCTGGTTTCACAGATAACTGATCATGGACTCCATGGAAAGCTGGCAGGGTAAATGGATATGAGGGTAGATATGGGTGTTGATAGTTGTATCTATTGAACAGATATGGGAAAATGCCTACATTTTGCCAACAGCAATGTTGGGAGGAATTTGAACATGTTCCTTTCTTATTGTTAGAAAGTTAGTTACACTTTCACAACATGATATATATATATTTATATATTCTTCCTATACAAGGTTATTCTGAGAATCTGTAAATGTCAGGCTACAGCAGGCGAAACACTTATAAAACTCAGGGATATGAGGATTAATTAAATCCCTGCCCTAAATGATTCTTTGTCCAGATGCAATAAAATCTTTCTTTGGCACAGCTACTGTAGATGTACTCTAGTTAGAGAGCTAATAGCCATTGAGCACAAACGGAGGTGCATTTGCTACATCGAGAAACAGTGAACCACAAATTACAAATGGCAACATCAATCAGAGCAAATACAGAGCACTGGTAAGGCCCCATCTAGAATATGCCGTACAGTTTTGGTCTCCATCACCCAAACAGGACATTATTGTATTAGAGAGGGTACAGAGAAGGGCAACTAAGCTGGTAAAGGGAAAATCTTAGCTATGAGGAAAGACTGGCCAAATTGGGGATGTTCACACTGAAGAAGAGGCGCATAAGGGGAGATATGATAACAAAGCTTTGGTCAAGAGACCCTTTTCCCAAGAAACGTGGGGAGGTGGTTGCTAGTTACCTTGTTGTGGTTTGGTGGCTTGCCTGTTTTGTGATCATAAACTTGTAACTAAAATCTGTCCTGTTTCACTTTGCAAAACTATGAGAAGATTCGTAAAAAACATTTTACTATAGGCAAATTTTTTGTTGCTGTAATTTTTTTGTAGGAATCTAAATAAGAGTCAATGGGTGCTTTTCTGTGGCACTTTTTTTTGCTGCTTTTGGGCAACTTATAAAACAATTTTTTCCTAACTTGTTGAATGTGTTGAGTGAATCTGCCATGTTTTGCTTAGTGTCAAAATTTGAGTCAATGGGAGAAAAATCACATGCATTTTTGCTCAGTACACTGCTACGCACATGCCCTACATTGTTAGAGAACCTCCTATCCACTAGACTACAACTGCTTTTTCATTCGAAAACAAAAGGCTCCAATGTTGTCATTTATTAAAAACATGTTATTTTTTTTCAAAATTACCTCTGGTTGACTGGCAATGGTATCTACTACTACACTGACCATGTGACAAAAAATTTGCGTTGAAACCATACATGGCACAAACATGTGCTCATCACTTATTGTATTGTAGTGGAACTTGAGACCACTTGAGGTGTAAAGATAAAAGACAGAGTTTGACACAAGCTCCGTGGATTTTGAACTCACCAAGAGTCAGAACCCTGAACAAAAAAAAAAATCACAGAGTTTTTATAAACTTGGGAACCTATGACATAAGAACTTACAGCCGTAAAAGGGCGGTACCATTGCGAGAGCATAAAGATATCGCTTTGCAGCTCAGAAAAACAAAGAACAGCTTAAAAAACGAATGGGATGGTTCTTCCTCAAGGTCAAGGTGATATGACCAAGTCCCCGGGGAATCTGCAAACACAGAATTTTATTCTTTCTCAGTATGAAGTAGAACAGAATGAATTACTAATAAAAATGGGGCAAGATGAAGTGCACTGATCAACCCTCTTCCCAAATTCCTCCTATTGGCTCTTTGTTATAGGAGCATCGTTATCCCTCAATGTGTTTGGCAAGAGTTTTGATTCTTTAGCAATGCTGGTGAACTTCCCAGATCCTTCCCCCTTGGTAATGCTCCTCGTCTCTCTCCCCTCCAAACCATAGTGGCCACCATTGAGGGTCATTCAGAGCTCCCAGTTTTGTTGAGAGTGTCATAAATTGGAAGCTCAAGAAGGTACAGTTCTTATTTTGGTTCTGCCCCCAAATACAAGCATTCTGGGACCAATTATACATTTACTAAACCAGATTACTCTTCAGACCCTAGATAAAAGCATTCTCAATATACTTCTGGGGAAACCTTATAAGCAACTTCCAAAGCACATGCAGAAATTGACTAATCAGGTACTTTTGGCTGCCCGCATCTCAATATAGGCCAAGTGGAAGACCCTCTACCCCCTCCTTGTAAAAAGTGAAACAAAGGGTCAACAGTATTAAGCTATACGAGTACAATCTGGCACAAATTCAAAATAAAATTCCCCTGTACCTCAAAGTCTGGTCTACATGGGAACTAGTCTTGAACTCGGCCCAACCACAAATCTTGACCACTAATGACTAAGCAGTGGTTATATCCAGCGATCTGGGTTCCTTTTCCTTTTTGGTTCTAGTTCCCCTTTTTTTTTGTTTTTCTTCTTTTTCTTTTTCTTTGCTGTTTAGTTTTATCTGAATGTTTATTTGCCAGTCACTCTATGTACAGTCTACCACGTATAACATGGAACATGATTCTAAGCAATGTACATCAATCTGTGACGAAGCCTTCATATTGTTCCCAAGTCTTGTATGAGATGACTGTACAAAACATGTTACAGTGAAAAATTAAAGGTATAAGTTACAAAAAAAAGAAGGTACAGTTCTTACTGTTAAAGGGATGGGTTGTGGGGCAGATTAGGGGCGACGGTCGGTTGTAAAAAGAACCAACCTGGGCAGATCAATAACATGATCAAAAATGGCAAAGTGGTATTGCTGGTTGGAATACTATTGGAAGACTGGCACTTTATGGCTACACAGACTGGTCTGGTGAGAACAAAAAGGTGATCACCAATACATCTTTAGGCAACCCCAGAACTGTAACTCTAGACAGCGGGAGATGCTCAGCTCAATAGGAGGTACGTCCAGGTGAGTGTGTCTTCTCTGAATAAAATGCGGAAGCACCCACTCATTCCACGTGCTCAAAGCAAAGTACAAATAAGATTAAATCCATATATTCAAAGTTATATTTGCTTTATGACAAGCAATACTGGTGGATCTTTGACTGGGGAAGACTTTCTTTTTTTATCTCCAGTATTGACATAAGAGTTACTTATTAATGACAGCGATGGCTGTATTGTCATTCTGTCAGCAAGGCATCGGACATATTTTTCAAGGCTTCATACAGCAAGATCATTCACGAATGAGGCTGGTCCCACTGAAATGTAAATATCAAAATTTATTGACAAGTGGATCAATAAAGTCAAGGGATGGTGCTCAAACAGGAGCTAGGAAGGGTGGTGCCTTTTACTAATAGAAAATGTTTTCATTTGGTTACTTGGGATACCAATATGAGCTAATCCTGTAATGAATCCAGGATTGGGTTTGGGATTTGGTCAAGATTTGGCCTTCTTCAGCAGAAATTGAACTCAGCTGAATGCAGGTGCCATGCCGAACCGAATCCATAAAGGGGTAGTAAACCCTGCTCCATCACACTGCTTAAAGGATAAGTAAACGTTTAAAACAAGTGAATGTAAAATTGATGAGGGGGCTTTTGTCATTTGAATTCCTTATTTATTTTCTTTTAATTCCAAGATATTAAGGGATTCATGTACTGTTAATATGAATGAATTTTGTTCCACCTGCTGCTCAGTTTTCCACCAGTCTGACCAGCAAGTAGTCAAAGAAGTTGTCAGGAGAAAGAAAGAGGCTGATGTTCTTCTGCTTAGGAAAGATGTGAGAAAGGTTTCTAATTTTATTCCTAAGCAGAAGAACATCAGCCTCTTTCTTTCTCCTGACAACTTCCTTGACTACTTGCTGGTCAGACTGGTGGGAAACTGACCAGCAGGTGGCGCTGTTGTAACAAAATTCATTCATATTAACAGTACATGTATCCCTTAATATCTTGGAATTAAAAGAAAATAAATAACGAATTCAAATGAGAAAAGTGCTTAGAATAGCCCCCTCATCAATTTTACATTCACTTATTTTAAACGTTTACTTATACTTTAACCAAGCTTTATTTATTATTATGCAGCCTATTTTCTGGTGCATTGGCTTCCTGGTCAAACTTACGAATCAGGGGGAAGGGTGAGTGGCCATTAGGCTCCTTCCCCCATGAACCCTGTCCCTATGTTGGAACCTCTTTGGAGGTCCATTGATTATCCAGACCCTGAAGGCTTTGTGGCTGGACAGGGAAAGACAAAGGGACCCCGTAGCCTTGAAGACCCTTGCCCTCTGCAGGGGAGTTAGGGATAAAGGGGCTTCCCCAAGACTCGGTCAAGAGGAGTCTGAAGACTCTGGTTCTTTTTGTGCCATCGGCCAGGGGACCTGGGAGTTTTGGACTTAGTCCTTTTTAAAGTTACTAAAAGTCATGCACCCTTTGCAATTCTATTTGCACCTTGCACTTTTTTTGCACTAGCTGAGAAGCACATCGGACTTATTTTGCAACCCTACATTAGGTTAACTCCATCTTCCTTTTTTATATACAGTATGGCATAACCATTTCTGATAAACAAGTTCACCAGTGAGAATGTTGCTGACCACAAACACAGATACAAGAGAATTGACCAGTGAGAATGAGACAGTCATCTTGTTGTTCTCATGTATACAAATATTATGGCGTGTTGTAACCCTGGATAAAGAGTGTGAGCAAACCGTTTTAGATCCGTTTTAATGTGGGACATGTGGCCTGTCTGAGCCAAAAAAGGGAAACAGAAAAAAAAACAAATATTTTCCGAGTTCACATGTGTTTAATAGAGGTCCATCCGCTACACCAATGTGTACAAAGAGGCATGTTAAGGCTGAATGACTCAACACACATCAGTTTGGCACAATCCCAGCTGGTGGTTTTACATAGAACCAAAGAGTAGGGGCCGTTGTGGTATTTATAAATGAGTCATTTTATCACACAATGACTAAATAATGTAATTTTTGCATTAAAGGAGAACTAAAGCCCAACTAAAGAAGTAGCTAGACATGTTTTGTGCTTCTGTACCAGCCCAAGGCAACCACAGCCATTTAGCAGTAAAGATCTGTGTCTCCAAAGATGCCCCAGTAGCTCCCCATCTTCTTTTCTGCTGATTCACTGCACATGCTCTGTGCTGCTGTCACTTACTGAGCTTAGGGACCCACTCACAATATACAGTACACATAGAATAGAAATGTCACAATATAAGGCTGATTAGTAATTAATACACATAATTACTACATGGCAGCACAGAAACCAGTGCAATTAGCATCAGAATTGAATAATCAGCAAACCTGTAGCATCAGCTTATATTACAGCCAGGGAAGCTCATTTTCTGCTGGATAATTAGTGACGAGCCCTAAGCTTAGCTTCTCAACAGCCAATCAGAGCCCACTGAGCATGTGAGTGTCACAGACACTTTCCAAGATGGTGACCCCCTGTGACAAGTTTGAAGTCCTGGATCATTGCTGCTATTGACAAGCTGAAACTTTAGCCTCGTGCAATAAGTTCACTGTATAAAATATGCCATTTTTAGCCACATTTATTTTTAGGATTTAGTTTTCCTTTAAAAGAAGCTTCACTCTCAGCAAGCAGTAACTTGTGTTAGTGTTGGAGCCTTAAAAACTATTATGGTGGCACAATCATCCTCCAGTTCTATTCCTGGTTCCAAGATGCCAAGTCTAGAGATGGAAACCCAGATCCAGGGGGGAAACTACAGAGGAAGCAGACCCTGCGGCTGCAGGGGGCCCAGGAGATATAGGGGGCCCTGTGAGGCCCAAATAAAAAGCAATTTCAACATGTATTGGTAAAACAGGTCAACCTCTGGAAATGTTAGGGGCCCTAAAATTAATCTGCTGTGGGGCTCAATAACTTCTAGTTATGCCACTGCCCAAATCTGAAGGAATCCAATAGTATCTTGGTCCTTTCCGATCCTCCCATGTTCCGGCCCAGCCTCAATGGGATATTGGAGGACTTTGGGTGGCGATTAGGGCATTTGCCACAAGAAAAACGCCACACACGTTCTTATTGACTCCAATGCATTCAGCGCAAGAAAAATGAAATAAAAAACACCACGGAATGATGCCATCACCATACTCTTTTTTCAAGGTACAGGTATGTGACCTGTTATCCAGAATGCTCGGCACCTGGGGTTTTCTGGATCTTTCCATAATTTTAATCTTCATTCCCTAAGTCTACTAGTAAATCATATAAACATATAATAAACCCAATAGGCTGGTTTTGCTTCCAATAAGGATTAATTATATCTTAGTTGGGATCAAGTACAAGCGACTGTTTTATTATTACACAGAAAAAGGAAATTGTTTGTAAATATTTGGATTATTTGGATGAAATGGTAAGGGGCAGATTCACTCCCATCCATGGGTACACTTCGCCAGGCGAAAATTTGCTCGGACAACGCTAATTCACTAAAATGCGGAGTTTCATCATGGGCGCCGAACGCTGGTAACTTTTCACTTGCGTTACTTCGGCAATGTGAGCAATTCAAAGCGAAGATTCGCTAGCGTTAATTTCTGCCTAGTGCAAATTCTCTAGAGGTCTTGTGCTCAGGCTCATTTGTATACGGCGTCGGATGAATGTATTGAATGGACGTCTTTATATTATATGTTGCAGCAAATACATTACATTTCCACTGTTAAAGGGGACCCGTCACCCCAAAAAAATTATTCAAAATCCTATTTTATCACATTAGTCAAGCAAAATTAACTTTAATTACACAATATAAATTATTTGAATCTTGTTTCCGTCAGTCTGGGAATTCATAATTATAACAAGCAGGCAGCAGCCATTTTGTGGACACTGTTATTAAGACAAGACTTGTATCATCTCAGAATCAGCACCAGAATGGGGGACCTGATGTCCATCCCCATGTCCTGGTTACACAATTAAATGGTGAAGAGAACGGGGGAATGTGGGGAGAGCAGTGACATGTAGGAAGTGCTGAATGGAAAGTGAAAGTAATTGCCTAAGGCATAGAGGAGGGGCAGACAATATTTGATTGACAGCTGAGATTTTTAAATGAGTTTATAACCGCTATGAATGCTTTAATAAAAAAGAGAAATTGGATTTCATGTTTATTTTGAAAAGGACTTTTATTATACAGATTTTTGTGTCTGGGTGACAGGTCCACTGTTAATTACACAAGTCCAGGGAACCTTAATAAAGACAATAGAGTTGTTGTTGTTGTAAAGACAATAGAGCTGGCGAAGGCAAGTCTGGCGAAAGAGCTAACGTTCAGTAAAATCCGCATTTTAGGGAATGTGCGGAGTAACGTCTATTCGCCAGAGTGAATTGTCGCCTTGCGTTAGAGTGCGAATGAGCGCTAGTGATGGTCCCGTTTGCTAGTGAATTGGCGACTATTAGTGAATTGGTGATGTCCCTGCGGGTGGCAACGCACGCGAAAAGTCGCTAGCGTTAGTCACTTCGCCCTTTAATAAATCTGCCCCTATGGGAGAACTCCGTCCTGTAGCCATAGCTGTAATGTATCTTGATGATTTCCATTGATGTTCCACACCTTGTAAACAAATATCAAGGGCAGTTCCTCTTCTCTGAAACTGGTGTACGTGACTCCTGCCTTGCCTGCCGCTTCCTCTTTCACTGCTCTACCCGACTCCTGAACATGGAGCCAGCATTATATTGCCGAATGCTTTCCAGATAATAGTGAGTGGGTGACGTATAGGAGAAGATTATGGAGAATTCAACAACAGGGTAACGTTTGGTTGAGCAGTGCAGCACAGAAGGGTTTTACTACCTGTTTAATCCAAGATAAGGAAACAACATTCCCTCTCTAATGTAAATTAGGATCCAATTAACTGGCCAAAGCCTTAGGGGACTGCCTGAATAAAGGGTAACTAAACCTGTAGTCGCCTACACCTGCACAACACCAGGTTAATGTCCAGTCCTACCCTTTGTAACTCTATCATGAGTAACAGCAAGGGGTTTGTGTTCAGCATGGGATACACAGTAGATAACAGATAAGTTCAAAAAAATCCCATTGTATACTACAGAGCGTCTGTTATCTGCTGTGTATCTGTGTCTTTTCTCTATTTTCAGCTATGAATGGCTGCCCCCATGGCTACACAGCAGCTTGTTTATATAAACTATAGTAGTACTTATCTGTTATCTACTGTGTATCCTGTGCTTGAATGGCTGCCCCCATGGCTACACAGCAGTTTGTTTATATAAACTATAGTAGTACTTATCTGTTATCTACTGTGTATCCTGTGCTTGAATGGCTGCCCCCATGGCTACACAGCAGCTTGTTTATATAAACTATAGTAGTACTTATCTGTTATCTACTGTGTATCCTGTGCTTGAATGGCTGCCCCCATGGCTACACAGCAGCTTGTTTATATAAACTATAGTAGTACTTATCTGTTATCTACTGTGTATCCTGTGCTTGAATGGCTGCCCCCATGACTACACAGCAGCTTGTTTATATAAACTATAGTAGTACTTATCTGTTATCTACTGTGTATCCTGTGCTTGAATGGCTGCCCCCATGGCTACACAGCAGCTTGTTTATATAAACTATAGTAGTACTTATCTGTTATCTACTTTGTATCCTGTGCTTGAATGGCTGCCCCCATGGCTACACAGCAGCTTGTTTATATAAACTATAGTAGTACTTATCTGTTATCTACTGTGTATCCTGTGCTTGAATGGCTGCCCCCATGGCTACACAGCCACTTGTTTATACAAACTATAGTAGTACTTATTTTACACCAGCGTCCGTTATTTTGGACACTGGCAAATTTTTGCTGGCAAATTTTTACGCCGGTTTCGCAAATGTATTCGCCGGCGGTGAATCTCGGGAATTCACGCCTGGCGAATAAATTCGCCCATCACTAGCCCATCACTAATTACTATTGAAATCAGTGACTGTCTGATGCAATTTCGGACTCCAGCTAAAAAGAAGTAGAAGCCGGCAGCTCTTAAAGGAGAACTGTCACATTGTCTCAAGAGACAGGCACAGAGAACAGAATGGGATAAACATGGCAATAAACATGGCAATTTCATTTACAAAAGCTTTAAAAAAAAAAGAATATTGTTTAAGTACATGTCAGACGTGCAGCCCTCCAGCTGTAAAAAACATCTTCCAATCTACTTCTGATCAGTATCAGCTAATTTATACATGGGATGGTGGGAGCGCACCCACGAATTTGGAATGTAAACGATGTTTAAAACAATATGCAGGATGAACTGTACGCCCCCTTAAAGGACCAGTAACATAAAAAAAATTAAAAAATTTTTTTCTTTTTAACGAAAAAAAACCCCACCATGACAGTTTTAACTTTAAATCTTTTACTAAGAAATGACTTACCGATTCTCTGCATGTGCTTCTCTTCAGAAACGGCGACAGGGCAATGATCCATCGTGCGGTGCTCGATTTCTCCTCCCTGGCTATCTCCTATAGAAGGCAGGGAGGAGAAATCGAGCGAAATGTATCGTTGCCCTATTGCCGTTTCTGAAGAGAAGCGCAAGTAGAGAATCGGTAAGTAATTTCTTAATAAAAGATTTGCAAATTAAAAGTTAAAACTGTCATTGCGGTTTTTTTTCGTTATAAAGAAAGACATTTTTTAACATTTTTTTTGTTACTGGTCCTTTAAAGAGAGAATCAGGGAGAACGTGATTGCCATAGAGAAGGAGACAGTAGATCCCCCATTGGCAGACATTCTAGTACCTGTAGTGCGCGGGGTTCCTTGGACCTCAGGGTTAAATTAATGAAAGGGTACAAGTCCCCCTGACAGGGGAAGACATACTAAGTTACTTAAATATTCGTGAGGCTTATTAGATAATATTATATTAACTCTAAACACTCGTAGCCCCCGTGGTCTTAATACAAGATTTGATATGTCCCATTTTGTCTGATATTATTGAATCTGTTACATAGATTTTCTGTTTATTCTCTTTCCCCTTGTTTTTGTTCAATTATTTCTGTATATGGAAGTTTACATTAATTAATTTTTAAGAATGTTTTTGTCCTTCTGGGGTTAATGACATAAAATAGATTTGATTTTCCAGCTGCAATTAACATATTAACCAACAGAGGTGACTGTAGAACCTGTCTGTAAATATCATCACTCCCCCAGGTGCTTTTTTATTTACGCGCCTGAAACGCGCCGCCCAACGGTCTGTAACGCGCCTGTTTTATTAACGGATGAATAAAGCTTTGGAATTTTAAATACGCTGGTGTGTGGATCCATCCTCCATTCTGCTTTCTTCTTCTGATCAGTAGTCACATTTTGTTTTAGATCATACCTATCTACATACAATAAGGCATGTTTTTATTCAAAAAATATATATATTTTATATATATATAATATACAAAAGTCATGGATATCTTGTAAATGATATCCTTATTAAAGGTGAGTTCTGATGTCATCAGTTATAAACGGCGAGTTCTGATGTCATCAGTTATATACAGTGAGTTCTGATGTCATCAGTTATAAACGGTGAGTTCTGATGTCATCAGTTATATACAGTGAGTTCTGATGTCATCAGTTATAAACGGTGAGTTCTGATGTCATTTCTGTCACATGACTCACTGAAACTTGTGTATTATAATAAATAAAGTACCCCCAGTTGCAAAATATGACGATATTAGAAGTTACATTTGAGTTCCACGACCTGTATAAAATCATGGTCATGAAACTCCTCGGTAACTTATCCTTATAATTTACAAGAGGGGGTACTTTATTCTCTCTAAATATATATATATATATATATATATATATATATATATATATATATATATATATATACTGTATATAAATATATAAAAACCAAAACACTTTACATAAACCTTTGCTCTCGGAGGTCTTTTAAAAAACGTACAATTAGGCATGTGCTGAGCGTGTGATTGGCTGCAGGGGTGCGTTGACAAGCTCCATTTCCTTAAAGGACCAACGAGCTCATTAAGACCTAATTACATAGGGTGAGACGACAGTTGCTCTCACCGGGGAGCAGCGATCCCAAAGATCTCAATTCCACTGTATGTGTTGCAATTAGAGGGACACAGCACATTTTTATTCAACGTAAGGAAAATGAATAGATAAAAAAGCTCTTATTTTTATTTATAATTTGCCAAGGCTGCTGGGAGTTGTAGTCAATAAAACCCAGAGAACTGCAGTTTAGGTCATAAATACACTGTTATTTTTGCCCCTCAATTCAGGCTCTGATGTCTTAAATTTCTTTTCAGCGTTACCCTAGAAATAATTTCGTGGAACCAGTTTTCACATATGCAGCACCAGGGTGGGAAATTACAGAGTTGCAGTTTACGTTTGCGATTAAATCACCGCACTGCTTCACAAAGGCTTCGTTACACAAAGAGGGTCGGTACAACCTTTTACCAGCAGAGGGAGCAAAGAGCCTTTAAAAATAATAATACGTCCTTTACTTTTCAAAAGTGGATAAACCCCATTTCTCAGTGGCGGAGCTACCAGGGTGTGATTTCACCTGTGCCTCCTAGTTCAGTTACAGCCATTTCTGATTGAAATTGGAAATGCATACCTCCCAATATTTTGAAAATAGAGAGAGGGACAGCTGTTTTATGGCCACACCCATTAATTACCATGCCCATTTTACAAGATTTGCCAGGTTATGGAAAGTTTGAACACATTTCTGGGGGTTTTAGGGTCATGTTTTATGTGTTATAACAGTTTTGCTAATGAAGGTGAATTGCCCTTTAAGCTGCAAGACACAGTTTTCCCAAGAGACCTGCTTATCTTAAACTGTTACAATTGCTTCTTTGCTTATCTTAAATTGTTATAAATGTATCTAAGGGCTCTTACACATGGCCATTTTTGCCTGCGCTCCCCTGCGTTGTACGCAATATTTTTGAAGGGGGCTGTACTCACTCAGACTCATGTAAGTGCCAAACACAGGTGGGACTCAGCATGTTGCATTTCACCTGCATTTGGCGCTTACATGTGTCTGTGTGAGTACAGCTGCCATGGCCCGGTCCTGATAGATACAGTAGAGATAGGGTTGCCTCCCGTGAACTGGAAAAGCTGTCAAAACGTCCAATTTAAAACATTGAGAAAACTGGACATAAATACAGTCAATTGAGTGAAAGTGGTCCAATTACTCCACCCAGACATCATAACGCCTCCGACATCATTGTGCCTTCCTCTCATGCCACCCCAACATCACTGCCCCACCCCCATAGCTATATGCCCTACCCAATTTGTTCAGTTGTATCTGCCAACAAAGGTGGCAACCCTAAGTATAGCCGAAGTAAGTGTAAGGGCAGAAGTGAAAGGCAGGATCAGGTTAGTTAGAAGAGCAGCCAAAGGCTCCAACAAGGAGGCCAGTATAATTAAGAACCCCACAGTGTAAATGCTGCCAGTATAGGGACTCAAACGTTCAAGCTCAGATAGATTCCGGGAGTAATGTACCACTGTGGGCTTGGGGATTGTTCACCAAATCAGTGAGTACTAAACAAAGCAGTAAGTACTAAAAAAAGCATTGAATACTAAACAAGGCAGTGAGTACTAAACACAGCACTGAATACTAAACAAGGCACTGAGTACTAAAGAAGGCAGTAAGTACTAAACAAGGCAGTAAGTACTAAACAAAGAATTGAATAATAAAAAAGGCAGTGGAGCTCATTTATAAATATATGGATAGCAGGGAGCACCAACCATCAGTTTAGATATTGTGGTGTGCAGGGTCCTATGGTATAGATATAAATAAAGGAACAGACAGAGATGACCCGTAATTTTGCACCACCCCACACAATATTTAACATTTGACAAGAGGTCTGTATACAAGAATAAATAAAACTTAACCTTTAATAAATTCCTTAAAAATGTCCAGAATTTAGTGCAAGATTAAAAATTGTTAGTAACAGGTTTGCAATTGACCAAATGGCGGGTCAGTATCGGCTCAAAAATTGTTGTAGCCGTGGCGTTTGGGTGTAAGTCAAAGAGGTGGGGGATCAAAAAAACCCGGTATGTCCAGGTGAAACCACACCATATTAAACAACAAATTGAAGTGCCGGAAAAAGACAAGGGGTGCCGGGAGGCCACTCAATCAAAGACAACAATTCTCTATTGGTCCTTTCGCCCACCTGGGTGTCCCTTCCCACCAAGAAGATGCACCAAAATGGTACACAAAATTCCAGATAAACTGGTTACAGGAGGTATGATTCAATTAGCGCCAGCATTTCACCCGCCTGGGTGTCCTTCCCCACCAAGACCATGCACCAAATGGTACACAAAATTCCAGATAAACTGGTTACAGAAAGTATGTTTCCATTAGCGTCCGCATCCAGTAATTAATCAAAATGGTTGTGTGGCAAACACCAAAATGGTGAATGAAATTCCAGTTATCTGGTTAAATAATTAGCTTGAATGCAGCATAGAATCCCCGAGATCGATTCCCCAAACCAACTCTTTCACCCACTTTCAGCTGCCCACCCGTCCAGCATCAGAGAGGTCTTTTGTGCAAACCCTGCCTAACTAAATCTAAAAATGCGCATTTTTAGATTTAGTTAGGCAGGGTTTGCACAAAAGACCTCTCTGATGCTGGACGGGTGGGCAGCTGAAAGTGGGTGAAAGAGTTGGGGATTCTATGCTGCATTCAAGCTAATTATTTAACCAGATAACTGGAATTTCATTCACCATTTTGGTGTTTGCCACACAACCATTTTGATTAATTACTGGATGCGGACGCTAATGGAAACATACTTTCTGTAACCAGTTTATCTGGAATTTTGTGTACCATTTGGTGCATGGTCTTGGTGGGGAAGGACACCCAGGCGGGTGAAATGCTGGCGCTAATTGAATCATACCTCCTGTAACCAGTTTATCTGGAATTTTGTGTACCATTTTGGTGCATCTTCTTGGTGGGAAGGGACACCCAGGTGGGCGAAAGGACCAATAGAGAATTGTTGTCTTTGATTGAGTGGCCTCCCGGCACCCCTTGTCTTTTTCCGGCACTTCAATTTGTTGTTTAATATGGTGTGGTTTCACCTGGACATACCGGGTTTTTTTTGATCCCCCACCTCTTTGACTTACACCCAAACGCCACGGCTACAACAATTTTTGAGCCGATACTGACCCGCCATTTGGTCAATTGCAAACCTGTTACTAACAATTTTTAATCTTGCACTAAATTCTGGACATTTTTAAGGAATTTATTAAAGGTTAAGTTTTATTTATTCTTGTATACAGACCTCTTGTCAAATGTTAAATATTGTGTGGGGTGGTGCAAAATTACGGGTCATCTCTGTCTGTTCCTTTATTTATATCGAGCTCATTTATAAACAGTGGGCAAATTTGCACCTGGACAGTAATCCATGGCAACCAATCAAGTGATTGCTTTCAGTGCTCAACCTGCAGCTGGCTAAAAAAAGCTCATCTCTGATTGGTTGCTATGGTTTACTGCCCAGGTGCAAATTTGCCCACTGTTTGTAAATGAGCTCCAGTGAGTACTAAACAAGGCATTGAGTACTAAACAAGGTAGTAAGTACTAAACAAGGCATTGTGTACTAAAGAAGGCATTGTGTACTAAACAAGGCAGTGAGTACTAAACAAGGCAGTAAGTACTAAACAAGGCAGTGAGTACTAAACAAGGCAGTGAGTACTAAACAAGGCAGTTGAGTACTAAACAAGGCAGTGAGTACTAAAAAAATTGAGTACTATACAAGGTAGTAAGTACTAAAAAAAGGCAGTGAGCACTAAACAAGGCAGTGAGTTCTAAACAAGGCATTGAGTACTAAAAAAGAATTGAGTACTAAACAAGGCAGTAAGTACTAAACAAGGCATTGAGTACTAAACAAGACAAGACAGTGAGTACTAAACAAGGCAGTAAGTACTAAACAAGGCAGTGGGTACTAAACAAGACAAGACAGTGAGTACTAAACAAGGCAGTGACTTCTAAACAAGGCAGTGAGTACTAAACAAGGCATTAAGTACTAAACAAGGCAGTGAGTATTAAACAAGGCAGTGAGTACTAAACAAGACAGTGAGTACTAAACAAGGCAGTAAGTACTAAACAAGGCAGTGGGTACTAAACAAGACAAGACAGTGAGTACTAAACAAGGCAGTGACTACTAAACAAGGCAGTGAGTACTAAACAAGGCATTAAGTACTAAACAAGGCAGTGAGTATTAAACAAGGCAGTGAGTACTAAACAAGGCAGTAAGTACTAAACAAGGCAGTGAGTACTAAACAAGGCAGTGAGTACTAAACAAGGCAGTAAGTACTAAACAAGGCAGTGAGTACTAAACAAGGCAGTGAGTACTAAACAAGGCAGTGACTACTAAACAAGGCAGTGAGTACTAAACAAGGCATTAAGTACTAAACAAGGCAGTGAGTATTAAACAAGGCAGTGAGTACTAAACAAGGCAGTAAGTACTAAACAAGGCAGTGAGTACTAAACAAGGCAGTGAGTACTAAACAAGGCAGTGAGTCCTAAAAAAATTGAGTACTAAACAAGGTAGTAAGTACTAAAAAAAGGCAGTGAGTACTAAACAAGGCAGTGAGTACTAAACAAGGCATTGAGTACTAAAAAAGAATTGAGTACTAAACAAGGCAGTAAGTACTAAACAAGGCATTGAGTACTAAAAAAGAATTGAGTACTAAACAAGGCATTGAGTACTAAACAAGACAAGACAGTGAATACTAAACAAGGCAGTGAATACTAAACAAGACAAGACAGTGAGTACTAAACAAGGCAGTGAGTACTAAACAAGGCATTAAGTTCTAAACAAGGCAGTGAGTATTAAACAAGGCAGTGAGTACTAAACAAGACAGTGAGTACTAAACAAGGCAGTATGTATTAAACAAGGCAGTGAGTACTTAAGAAGGCAGTGAGTACTAAACAAGGCAGTATGTATTAAACAAGGCATTAAGTACTAAACAAGACAGTGAGTATTAAACAAGGCAGTGAGTACTAAACAAGACAGTGAGTACTAAACAAGGCAGTATGTATTAAACAAGGCAGTGAGTACTTAAGAAGGCAGTAAGTACTAAACATGGCAGTGAGTATTAAACAAGGAAGTGACTACTAAACAAGGCAGTGAGTACTAAACAAGGCAGTAAGTACTAAACATGGCAGTGAGTATTAAACAAGGAAGTGAGTACTAAACAAGGCAGTGAGTACTAAACAAGGCAGTAAGTACTAAACATGGCAGTGAGTATTAAACAAGGAAGTGACTACTAAACAAGGCAGTGAGTACTAAACATGGCAGTGAGTATTAAACAAGGAAGTGACTACTAAACAAGGCAGTGAGTACTAAAGAAGGCAGTAAGTACTAAACAAGGAAGTGAATACTAAACATGGCAGTGAGTTCTAAACAAGGCATTAAGTACTAAACAAGGCAGTGAGTACTAAACAAGACATTGAGTACTAAAAAAATGAGTACTAAACAAGGCAGTGAGTACTAAACAAGACAAGGCAGTGAGTACTAAACAAGGCAAAAAGTATAGTGGCTGCTGGGGAGACAACCTTCACCGGTGAAGCTGCACAATGTATCACAATGTATCACAATTTATCACAATGTATCACAATGTATCACAGCCCCTCTTTATAGAAGCAACAGTTGGAAACAGGGGAAGCATCATGGACAAAGGCAGCTCTGACTAATGAACACTTGTAGTCTATGTCTGCAAAACAGCTCACCTGTCCTCATGTTTGGGGGGCCTTATAAGTGAGGAATAGGTCCTTATCAACCTCCGTCACCAAGTTTCCTATAGTTTCTGCATCCAGCTCATTAATCTGCAGTGAGTTATAAGGGGAAGCCCAGGTGAGCAGTGTGGCAGTTAGTAGCGGCAGTTAGTAGGTATCTGATAAATCTGCAGACATCATTGAATATATCCACCCCTGTAATACTCAGCTATAAAAAGTATCACCTTTAAATGAGTTGGATTTCATGCTATAATATAATAATTACTCTCCTGTCCCTTTATTATATAGAATCTCCTATGCCACAGTTGTGCTGACTCCTTTTTTCCCTGCTGGATGCAAGTGAGTAGACAGCTGCCAGTGAAGGGGTTAAACAATGAGCAGATCTCTCTGCCTCTCCCACTGAGCTGCCAGAGCTTTATGACTCTGTTCACACAGACAGACACAGACACAGGCAGAGAAGGAGCCGTGCAATTGGCAGCCAGTAGCAGCAGCAGCAGAGATAAGCCCAGCAGCTACACCAGACACTTATCAGACATCTGGACAGAAAGATTTCATAATCCAGTGAGGAAGTTGCAGAATAACTTGGTGATTTGGAAGGGTAAGTGCAATCTATTATAAGCCCCCCGACTTGTCTCCCCTCCAGTCCAATATTGATCTTAAAGGGGACGTACACCCCGTAATAAAATGTTATCCAAACATTCCCAGCAACAACTACATTTCAATGGTTGTAAACCAATTATTGAAAGCAGCGTCTGTCTGAACTGCAGGTTCTGTCTCCTGAAACAATGTAGCAGAGGTCAGGCTGCCATGCTTCCTCCCAGATGGCTTCTGCTGCATTGTTTCAAAAGCAGAGAATAAACAGGGACAGGCTGATTCTGCTTAAACCCATCCGTATTTTTAACGGAAAGTTGCTTAGAATTATATTTTCTTTCATTAGGTAAGATTTTATTTTGGGGGGTTCTATCCCCTTTAAAGGATAAGTAAACGTTTAAAGTGTAAAATTGATGAGGGGGCTATTCTAAGCACTTTTGTCATTTGAATTCATAATTTATTTTGTTTTTATTCCAAGAAATTAAGGGATACATGTGCTGTTAATATGAATGAATTTTGTTACAACAGCGCCACCTGCTGGTCAGTTTCCCACCAGTCTGACCACCAAGTAGTCAAGGAAGTTGTCAGGAGAAAGAAAGAGGCTGCTCTGATGTTCTTCTGCTTAGGAAAGATGTGAGAAAGGTTTATAATGTTTTTCCCTAAGCAGAAGAACATCAGAGCAGCCTCTTTTTCTGGCTTTTTTCTTCAAAAATAAGGTCCATTTGGGAATTCTGAGTTGTTGGAAGTTTGATATTAGAAATACCGAGATAAATTCGGATCTTGATAAATAACCCCCCAAGTATGATGTAGAGAGTGATATTCTGAGACAATTTGCAATTGGTCTTCATTGTTTTATTATATGTAGCTTTTGAGTTTTTTAGCTTTTTATTCGGGGATAGGGTTGCCACCTTTTTTGCCTGGTTGAATCTGGGCAGGGGGTGGGGCTGTGATGCAATGGGGGCGGGGATGTGATGATGTGGGGGGTGGGATTGCTGCATCAATCATAGGGAATCCTGCCCAGTTTCCTAATTTGGAAAACAGGGCAGGCAGTTTTATGGGCTGTCTGGGTCAAAACTGGACAGATGGCAACCCTATTCAGCAGCTCTCCAGTTTGCAATGTCAGCAATCTGGTTACTAGGGTCCAAATGATCCTAGCAACCATGTATTGGTTGAACAAGAAACAGGAATATAAATAGGAAAGGTTCTGAATAGAAAAACTAGCAGTACTGATAAATGTGTAGCCTTACAGAGTGTTTCCTTTTTAGATGGGGTCAGTGACCCCTGTTTGAAAGTTGGAAAGAGTTAGAAGAAAAAGGCAAGTAATTCAAAAACAATATATATAAAAAAAAATTATGAAGACCAATTGCAAAGTTGCTTAGAATTGACTATAACATACTAAAAGTTAAAGGTGAACCTCCCCTTTAATATTCACTAGAATAATGAGCAAACAATAGTAGTTATTGCATTTTGATGAAACCTACTGGGTGCCACTTACTTATCAAGCAGCATCTGCTGATTTAATGAAGCGAATAAAGGGAATAAAGGGAAACTTACCAATGCAGTGCCTAAATGAGATGAATGGGTTTTTTTTACCCAGAATGCAATGTTTTTTTTCCATAAGCTTCATGTATATATTATGGCACACAAAGCAGCATCTTCCATTAATATGGATGCAAGTTATTGTACTTTTGGGCAAGTTGTTTTTTGTCTTTGGGGTTTGCTGTAAGTAAAGGCACTGTGTAATAGTGGTAGTGTCCCTTTAAATCATGCTCTATGGCCTAATGTTCACTGTCAGCTAAGTTTTTCCCACTGTTTCCATGAGTACATATGGACATCCCAGTGTCGCATTAGAGGACAACTAATTGCTGCAATGATCCCTAGGTGAGAGATGTGGCACAACAGGGTAATTATTATACTGACGGCTCAGCAGCTAATTCAATAACAAATTAATTAGCACACGTATTTGTCCATCGTTAGCACAGGTTGTGATGTCACAATGACTCAGAGTCTCACTCAGCATCTCCAGGGATCACATTTCTGGAAACCTTGTGTGGGTTCCTAAGGGAATAGCTGATCTCTCTGTGATCTCTAACAGCTATTCAATTACACAAAATATTTCTCCTGCAACCCCTGTCCTTTTGGTATTGTGCTTTAAAAGGGTGGTTCACCTTTAAGGTACATTTTGGTATGTTATAGAATGGGAAATTTTTTTTTTTATAGGCTTTGAATTATCTGCCTTCCTCTTCTGACTTTTTCCAGCTTTCAAATGGGGGTCAGTGACCCCATCTAAAAATCAAATGCTCTGTAAGGGCAGAGACAGATGAGAAGATTCAGGGAGATTTAGTCGCCCATCGACAAATCGCCTTTTCTTCGGTTAACTAATCTCCCCAAACTGCCTTCCCGCCAGCTAGAATCTAAATCGACGGCGGGATGGCACTCGGATCGCTTCGGTTTTTCCGAAATCGCCCGAAGTTTCCTCGTGAGAGAACCCTATCTAAAAACCAAATACCCTGTAAGGGCAGAGAGAGATGAGAATATTCGAATAGATATTGTCGCCCGGTTTGCCTCACGAGGAAACTTCGGGCGATTTCAGAAAACAAAGTGCTCCGAGTGCCATCCCACCGGCGATTTCGATTCTAGCCGGCGGGGAGGCATGTTTGGGGAGATTAGTCGCCCGAAGAAGAGGCGATTTGCCACCGTGCGACTAATCTCCCTGAATCTTCTCGTCTGTCTCTGCCCTAAGGCTACTGTATTGTTATTTCTACTTTTTATTACTCATCTTTCTATTTTTTAAATCAACACATGGTTACTAGGGTAATTCGGACCCTAGCAACCCAATAGCTGAAATGGCAGAATGGAGAGCTGCTGAATAAAAAGCTAAATAACGCAAAAACAAAAAATAATTAAAACAAAATCAACTTCAAATTGTCTTAGAATATCTCTCTCTACATTGTACTAAATGTTAACTTAAAGGTGATCAACCCCTTTATTTTTAATATCGTATTTGCTTCTGTGTCGGGTAGAGGTTAATGTTATTCCTCCATTAAGGGACAAGTGTATCCTAACAATGAATATGATCAGAAATGCTGTATTTTATATATTGAATTTACAGCACCAGCCCAGAGGTTCAACAACAATAATGAGCCAGGCCTTGAAAGTTGTTTGCAGGAGATTGCCATCTTGGATCTTGTTAGGCCATATTGTGTGTGTCAGGGGCACTGCACATGCTCAGTGAGCTCTGTGCTGCCTCTGAGAAGCCAAGTTTGTGGGATCCATAAAATCCATTACAGGAGCTTATTATTATCCTTATTAATTCTCCTGCAAAATACACTGGATTCTGAGGTGCCATGCATGTAAACCTGACAGCAGGAGTATATGCAGTGCTGTACTCAGTTGCTTTTAGCCAGGGGGCACTGAATTTTCCACCTTTATCTGGTCTCAACCCAGCTGGGTGAGTGCCAACTCCCAGTAACTCCCAGCAGTACAGATATTACATGTGACTCTTGCACTCAGGATGAGACAAGCATCCCTATTTTAGTGGAAGGGACTGGGAGCATTAGCTGAGGAGCATTATTACCAATCAATCTCATAACCTGGAGCACTGGGCTGCCCTACTCACTAACCCTCCCTGCTTTATATCCCTAGGGTAAACTTTAACAGGGTCTGACTGCCAGTATCTTATCCCAATTCTAGCAGCCCAATATAATCCAGAAATTGAGACCTGGTTCCACCGCGGTATCCCCAGCACACCTGTCTCTCTGCCTCTCAGGTGGAGGAGTAAGACCCAATGGTGACTTTGGCTTATAAAGACTAGGGAAACCTGTCATCTTATGGCTACTAAAGGGAACCGCCAGATAATACTCACGGGTCCACTCCCTGCTGAAAAATAAGCCCCATACTGGCTTAATCCCCATAGGGACTGCTTGAAATAAACATAAGGAAGATCTTTACCCACAATACATAATAATCAGCCTCATTTCCACACTTTATATTGAATGTACATGGTATATATAGAGTGGGCCCCTATAAGCACAGGTAAGTGACAGTAGCCCAGAGTATGTGCTGGGAATCAGAAGATAAGATGATGGGGAGATACTGTAGTCATCGTCTGTGGCACAAATCTTCCCTCCTAAAGATTGAGGTGGCCTTGGATGGGTACAGAACCCCAAAACTGAGATGAACCACCTAAGTCCCGAAGATCTGAAATCCTGAAGCCGCGAACGGAGCCTAAGCCGGCTTTTTTTTTTTAACTTATAAGGGGGCCCTGACCACCAATGATTCTTTTTAAAATGTTTTTTAAAAACTTTTATGTGGGACCCTGGCCGACAATGATTTGTTTAAACAGATTTTTTTTTAAAAAAATGATCTTCGCGACATGCATGCGCGCCGATGGGGCGTCTTGTGCGCATATGCGCCGGGGGCGCCATGTGTGCCAAGGGGGTGGCGCACATCAGAGCACAGTGCGGGGGGATGGGGGGCCTGTAGGGGGGCCCTGAGCTGCAGTTCCGATGGGCCCTGGGCCCCCCAGTCCGAGCGCAGGAATAGACGCATTACATTTTTGAGACACAACATGCTGCATTTTTCCTGTGTTCCTGTGTGAGTACAGCCCCATTGGAAAAAATGTAATGCGTCTATTCCTGCGCTCCCCTGCGGCTGAACGCAGAAAAACGGAACGCAGGGGAGCGAAGCTACAACCGCTCGTCAGTGAGAGCCCTTAAGGTGAACCACCCCTTTAATCCATCTCGTTATAAAGAGACACTAACATACAGAATTAACTGATTAGAAGAGACATAATTTGCAACATAAAAGCGAAGGCCTTTTTTACGTGTAGAGGCAGCGCCGGGGACACAAGAATGCTCTTCTGAGCACTTTTGCAAGATAAATTAATTTTATATTGTTTTCTGAGATATTAGCAGTTTTGGCCTGGTCATGCTTTCTGCTGTTCAGCTCTCATTCACTCGTTCACATTCTACTGGTCTAACTGACTGTGATTAGGCGCCACTACTTCATGTCTGCTGTCGGTTTTATAGCGCTGCCGACATCAGGAGTTAAGTCCTCGTTTCCCTCCAGCTCAGAACTGGGAATTGTCAGCAATGTGACATGGACCCAATGCACCGGTGACTCTGGTGTCTAGTGGAGACGTCACCTACAGTCTGTTAACCCCTTGATGGCAAGCGCAGCAGCTCTGAAAGAGATCAGCAGTTAAAAACCGCTAATATCTAAGGAGACGCATCTCAAAAGGGAATTTTACATTAAAGGGCAAGGCAGGGACTGAAGTAAGGGACAAGTATCACTAGGGTTGTCTAAGAATTTGCCATTCCCCATTGATTCTACTTTTCCTTATCCTTTAACTCTTTGTGGGTTTAGATACAGACAACTAAGCCCCTCACCCTCCCCAACCGAGGCCCCTCTGCCCCCTCCCCAACCACATCACTGTTTGTTCTTGGCTTCCAGATGTGCCATATTTACATTGTGTTACAGTTCATTGGCCTTCACTTGTCTATGAAGTTCTCTTCTCTTCCCCTATAATAGTGACTGGAGGACTCCTATGGCTGCACACGGGCCAATGCCATTTAACTGTTTGCAGATCTGGAAGCTCAAGCGATAAGACTGGGCATAGGGTGCCTCCTGCTCGCGTGCAGGAGGACGGCAAACAAAGCAATCATCGTTTGTCAAGTCAATGATGTGCGTTTCTATATCTGGATAAAAGTGGATATCCTGGAAAATAGCAGATTAGGTTTCAAAAAGGCCCGTGGATGTGAAAAATAAGAGGAGGAAATGAGAAGAGAGGGTGGTGCCCTTTAATATTATTATTAAGTATTCGGTTGGTGTCGGCAGCTTGTGCCCTGGTTCAGGTTCAGGAATATTACAGGGATCTGTTATCCAGATTGCATGAGACCAGGGGACAGATTTACTAAAGGGCAAAGTTGTTATCGCCAGTGAAAATTCGCCAGAAACATCGGCAATTTACTAACAGACGTAGAGGACAATTTCGCTATCGAAAGAGTATATCGCTAAGGAGCTTTCGCTCCCTTTCGCCAGACGAATTTTCGCTCAGGTGTACGATTGTTACTCCGCAAATTCACTAGTGTGAAATTTTACAGAACGTTTCACAAGAGTTTCCTTCACCACCTTAGACCAGGCCAACTTATAAGATGAAGCTTCATCCTCCTCAATCTTATGACATCATATCCTGTCTGCCGGAAAGTTGTTAAAATGATAAAAAAAAAGGCAGGGTTTTTTCATATTTTAAAGCGGGGTTGTCTTCAAAAGTCCTAACTATTAAAGATTTTTGTGTCAACATTTTTTTCCAATTATTTGAGGGACATGCCACATTTTTTTTAGGGTGGGCTCGTGTCTAGGACATTAGAGGATCTATTTGTCTTTATTTTGCTTCCTTGGACATGTGTAATGCATACCTCCCAACTGTCCCGTTTTAGAGGGACAGTCCCTCTTTTGACAGCTCAACCCGCAGTCCCTCGTTTGTACTGGAAAGTCATGTTTTTCTCTGCACTGAACAGCCCGAAAAAGAAACAAAGTTTCTAACTTAATTGGCTTTTGGCAGAGAGCCCAGAACAGCTAACAGGTACAAATAAGAAATAACAATTTTGAGATAAGCAAATAAGTAACATAAGATAACAGGTCTCTTGGGAGAAGTTAGATTCACAGCTTAAAGGGCAATTCACCTTCATTAGCAAAACACAGAAATATGTTCAAACTTTCATAACCTGACAAAATTTGTAAAATGAACATGGTAATTAGGGGGTGTGGCCACAAAAAAGATCATGATCAAAAAAATTTGCCGCGTTGCGCACACCAACTGTTTTGTCCCACTGTTTTTCCAAAATGTTGGGAGGTATGGTAATAGCATTTGCAGCAACATCTCTAATAAAGACGTATACATGACCTATATGTACCTGCCATATTCTAATTGACCTAAGCGTAAGAGTACTAATGAATATTACAGAAAGTTCGCTATGAAATGAAAAAAAAATAAATAAAAAATGCTGAATTGTCTGTTTAAATAGGACAGATATGGTAATGGTTTACTTAGGAACTTTCTGGATAATGGGTTTCTATTTTATACATTCCATAAGGGTATTATTATTTTTAGGGATGCACTGAATCCAGGATTCGGTTCGGGATTCAGCCTTTTTCAGCAGGATTCAGATTCGGCAGAATCCTCTTGCCTGACCGAAGCGCATCTGAACCCTACTTTAAATATGCAAATTAGGGGCGGTGAGGGAAATCGTGTGACTTTTTGTCACAAAACAAGGTAAAAAATGTTTTCCCCTTCCCTTTACATATGCAAATTAGGATTCAGATTCGCTTTGTTATTCGGCTGAATCCAAAATAGTGGTTTCGGTGCATCCCTAATTATTTTATATGGTGTTATGGTCTCCCTGGGCTTATTGGCTAATGACATAAAGCCTGGCACAAAGCAATTGAAAGGTACAATACAGTAGGTTCTATTACTGATAATCACATAGTTTAATGCTTTGAGGAAAGGTGAGAAATTGCTCTTCCAACATATCGTATGTCTAGTGCGATTAGATTGGGAAAGTCCAGTATAGAGCAATGCTAAGCCCCAAGTGTAGCTTTAACTGAGATCCATTTTACTAACATCTCTTAGTTTCTAAAAGTTCCCATAATTGCTCAATTTCATCACTTATTGGTTATTGGCAACTGACATCTTCAGGCGACTTCGGAAAATGAAGCGCTCCGAGTAAAATCCCCCCGGTGATTTACATTATAGCCGGCAGTAAGGCAATTCAGGGAGATTAGTCGCCTCGAAGAAGAGGAGATTTGTCACCGGGCGACTAATCTCCCCGAATCTGACCGTGTGTCTCTGCCCTTAGAAGCCCTTTGTTCCCTCAGCAGTTGGACTATTTTGTATTATTTATAAATTGTCTAGGCTTGGAATGTAGTCTGGTTGCTAGATAGTTAATTTCCCCAGAGAGCTGTTTTGAAATCCAAAGGTATATATAGTAGAAAGCCTAAAAAAATATGGTAATCAAAAAAAAAATATTTTAAAAAAAAGTGAATCTGCCATATCAATTTGCTTTAAAATTGTTGGGGCCGGCGACCCTGATAGCCAGATCTCCAGTTGCAGCTAATTTAAGGGGCTGTTCACCTTTGAGTTAATTTTCAGTATAATGTAAGGAGGGATATTCTGAGACTATTTTGTATTCTGGATTATTTTGTATTATTTATAAATTGTCTAGGCTTGGAATGTAGTCTGGTTGCTAGATAGTTAATTTCCCCAGAAACTTTTGAAATCCAAAGGTATATATAGTAGAAATCCTATAAAAATATGGTAATCAAAAAAAAATATTTAAAAAAAAAAAGTGAATCTGCCATATCAATCTGTTTTAAAATTGTTGGGGTCGGCGACCCTGATAGCCAGATTTCCAGTTGCAGCTAATTTAAGGGGCTGTTCACCTTTGAGTTAACTGTTAGTATGATGTAAGGAGGGATATTCTGAGACTATTCGCAAATGGTTTTAATTTTTTATTATTTGTGGTGTTTGAGTTATTTAGCGTTTTATTAAAAATGAAGTCATTTCAGCCATTCAGTTGCTGGGGTCCAAATTACCCTAGCAACCATGCATTATTTGAATATGAATTGGGGAGGGTCTGAGTAAAAAAAAGTAGCAATAGCAATAAATTTGTAGCCTTACAGAACATTTGTTTTTTAGATGGGGTCAGTGACCCCTCACTGGAAAGCTGGAAAGAGTCAGAAGAAGGGAAATAATTCAAAAACTATAAAGAAGAAAAAACAAAGGCCAATTGAAAAGTTGCTTGGAATTAGCCATTCTATTACATACTAGAAGACAAATTAAAGGGGAACCACCCTTTTAAGAATCATAGATATTTAAAATAGGATCACCTATACCCTATTAAAGGTCAAATTTAGGCCAATACCTTTCTATGATCTATGCGCTATTTCCAACCTATCTCAGCTATTTATCTTTCTAATGCTTGTTCTTGGATTACTGTGTGTTCTGTGTGGTTATCTCAGTTTAGTTACTCGCTCTGTGTCTCTGTACTATACGGATCATTTCTAAATCAGCACATCAGCAAATAAAGAAGATTTAGATGCAGCGAGACTCATATAAACAGGGTCAGACCAACACGTCGCCTCCAGCCCCAATCTGATTAAATGTGCCGTGTTCCATTTGCCCAATCCAATTACTGACATCTCAGTCAGTCGCATTAATTGTCTTACCGTTATCAGAACAAGGCAATAATGATTCAGCTAATTTCCTGGTGCCGCTACTCATGTGCCAGTTAAGTCACAGGCTAAAGAGGTTGTTCACCTTTAAATTAACTGTTCGTATGATGCAGAGAGGGATATTCTGAGACAATTTGCAATTGGTTTTCATTCTTTATTATTTGTGGTTTTTGTGTTATTTAGCTTTTTATTCAGCAGCTCTCCAGTTTGCAATTTCAGCAGTCTGGTTGCTAGGGGACAAATTCCCCTAGCAACTATGCATTGATTTGAATAAGAGACTGGAATATGAATAGGAGAGGTCTGAATAGAAAGATGAGGAATAAAAAGTAGCAATAACAATACATGTATAGCCTTACAGAGCATTTGTTTTTCTTTTAGATGAGATCAGTGGCCCCTAGAAACAAACCTCTTATTAAAAAAAAGACCTCCCTTCTCCCCCCCCCCAGCCTAGCTGCTACCCCGGGCAAATACCCCTAACTTTTTTACATACCCCTCGGTACAGATTCAGGGATCGCAGTTCACAGCAGCTATCTTCCAGGTCTTCGTATCATCTTTCGGCGCGTCTGCAATTTTTCTGGCGTGTCTCCACTTTCGGGGGTAATCACCTATGTGTGGGGGGGGGAGCAGGGAGGGAGGACTATGTAGGGTAGTGGGTTTTATTATTTTTTATCAGTTGGGCAGCAAATTATAAAGGAAGCAGCAGCTGCCAAAATATAATCTCATCTTTTGGACCCAAACACAGTGGGGTATATTTATCTCTCCGCTGATTTCTATGGGGTTTTTAAAGGCGTATTTTTCAAATGGTGAACTTTCACTTACACCCTTTGATAAATATGCATTAAAAGGGCATGTAAAGGCAAAAAAATTAAATCCAATTTCTACTTTCTTTAATGAAAAAGAAACCTATCTTCAATTTACTTTAATTAAAAAATGTGTACCGTTTTTATAAGAAACCTGACTGTATGCAGTGAAATTCTCCCTTCATTTACTGCTGTGGATAGGAATTGTCAGACGGTCCCTAACTGCTCTGCAGGGAAACAATCATACTTATGAACAGCAGGGGGAGCCCCCGCCTTACTTCCCAGCCATGCAGAACTCAAGCAGCTTTGTTTGTTTCCCTGTAGAGCAGTCGGCGACTGTGTAGAGATTTGTATTGGATTTTATTTTTGGCTTTACATCCCCTTTACTGTTTCCAACTTCATCTGCAGGGACAAAGATCATGGAGCCAGATTTAAACAGATAAACTGGGATTCTATTTGGAGGATTATTTTGCTGCAGCCATTGGTTCTGCAGAGTTGGAGAAAGTTTGTATTAAACAATACAAAAACTATAAAATCCACATTAGATTACATGATAACACAGGACCCAGTGCAGTCTGTATATTCTGATTATTAATCAGTCTTGTTGTATCGGCTTCTGGCAGATATTATTTGACTTGTGCTGTTTTGATGATTTATGACGATCCCTAAGCAGCCCAGACCACACTGAGCATGTGCACAGTCTTGGTCTTGCAAAGATGTATAAAAAAGTTACAAGATGGTGACCCCTTGTGGCCAACTTTGAAATCATAAATCATTTGTTTGATTAGGCTTGTGGTGCAGTAAGTTCATGTTTATGTTTAGTATACAAAATACAGCATTTCTAGCCTTATTCTATTTTACACTTTACTTCCCCTTTAAAAAACCTGTAGAAATGAATAGAGAGAGGTGGTATTTCAGTCTAGCGCACGGTAGTGATCTCTAACTTTACTCTTTGATAAATATACCCCAGTGTGTAGGCTTTAGGGACTAGGTTTATCACAGTTGGGTTGAATTAGGGACATGCTGGGGGTTATCCACTCCCTTCTTCCCATTTCCATTGTCCTGTACTGGCTACTAATAAGCTTGGGTATCAGCTTGTATCTGCATGAACCACTTCCAAGTAGTGATGAGCGAACTGCAAAACAATTCACAAAACGGAGAAAAATTTGCGAAACGCACTGAAGTCAATGCATGTCAACTTTTTTTTTTTTTTTACATGCAACAGTTTTTTCTCACTCCAAATGCATTAAAGTCAATGGCATTTTTCTTGTGGCGCCTTATTCGTCTAGCCCACGTTTTTGTCCAAATGCACTAAAGTCAATGGGTGTTTTTTCTGATGGCGACTTTTTTGTCTTGATGGCTTTTTTGACACTATGGATTTTTTTCCGCCACATTTTTTGCCACATTTTTACGAAAAAAATTCTCACACGGCAAAGTGTGGAATTTCGCTGCGAATCGATGCCTGCCTGAATATTTCACTCATCATTAGTTCCAAGATAAGCAGCTTCCTATGGGCAGAAAATAACAGGTGGGTTATGTAATATCTACATAATGTGCAATGTACTTCTGTTGGGGAAATCAAGACTTCCATTAATGTTCAGTTTCCATAGTAATGTTATTCAAGGCAAGTCATTCAATATACGAGGCCATTGTACTAATTATTCTATATATTATGACTAGATATACGGTATTATATATTATAATGTTTATTATAGTAAAGTCCCAGCACTATCATTAACGTGAAATCCATCTGGGAAGCACAATGATGTCTTATTTCTCATACACAGAAAGTGCAAGGGACATGTACAAGGTGTAAATTGGCTTGGAATATGTTGTATATGCCGGAATTAATCAATCGTACCACTTCTCAGTATTATAACTTCAAATTTCAATTCCATGTGTTGGCTCAAACCAACAAAAAATTCCAAGGACGGAATCAAACACTTAAAGCACAGATAGTGGAATTAAAATGTTATATACTTTTGTATACATACTTTAATTCAATATGATCAAAGACCTAAATAATCAAATTCATAAACAATTAAAAACAGTGAATAAATAAATTGTGACGGTTCTGATCAGAAAGGGAATCAGGAGAGCAAGAAGTCATTAGCTCTAGGCAGAATTCAGCTTGAATTTCCATGAGAACAGAGTGCTAGCTCTTTATCCCATGTTATCCTGGGTGTGTTTGTATATTCTATGTTTTTAATAGAAACGAGTGCCTGTTAAGAAAATATATACAGTAAAGTGTGTGGACTTTTTTTTATTTAGAATTAAAGCACAAACGAATGGGCATCTGTATGGGGTTTATTGGAAGCTGAGAGGCTACGTGACACTAAATATACACCTGGGTTTTGATAGCACCCGAGGGAATAAATCGTATAAATAATAAATTGTTGTGTATCCATTTATCATTAATCTAGACCAGTGGTCCCCAACCAGTAGCTCGCGAGCAGCATGTTGCTCACCAACGCCTTGGATGTTGCTCTCAGTGGCCTCAAAGTAGATGCTTATTTTTGAATTTCTGGTTTTTAGGCAAGTTTTGATTGTATAAAAACCATATGTGCTGCCAAACAGAGCCTCTTGAAGGCTGTCAGTCCATATAGGGGCTACCAAATAGCCAATCACAGCCCCTTCTGTCATCTACAGGGACTTTTTTCATGCATGTGTTGCTCCCCAACTCTTTTTGCATTGAATGTGGCTCACGGGTAAAAAAAGGTTGGGGACCCCTGATCTAGACTAATGGAGCAATACAGTGAATGATGGCTAGGGATGCACCAAATCCACTTTTTTGGATTCGACAGAACCCCCGAATCCTTCGTTGATTATTCTGTTGAATACTGAACCGAATCCAAACCCTAATTTGCATATGCAAATCAGGGAGGGAAAAGTAGTGCTGCGCACGAACTGCGTGGCTAAAAAAAATTTTACTTCCATGTTTTGTGACGAAAAGTCACATGATTTTAAGGATTCAGATTTGGTTCGGCCAGGCTCAAGGATTCGGCCGAATCCAAATCGTGCTGAAAATGGCCAAATACCGAACCGAATCCTGGATTTGGTGCATCCCTAGTGATGGCACAGGAGATGCACGGCTTCAACGATTCATTAGTACAGGTATCCAGAAACCGCTTATCCAAAAAAGCTCTGATAAAATCAATAATCAAATAATCCAAATGTATCTTGTATTTGATCCAGACCAATATACAATGAATCCTTATTGGAAGAAAGTTTATTTGGTATATTTAACGTTACATGATTTTTTCGGTAGACTTAAGGTACGAAGATCCAAATTACGGAAGGATCCGAGCAGGTCCCGAGCATTCTGGATTGCAGGTCCCGAGCATTCTGGATTGCAGGTCCCAAGGGCAACGACACATGAGGAGATTCAGGGAGATTCTTCGGGCGACTAATCTCCCTGAACTGCCTTTTCGCCGGCTAGAATCTAAATCACTGGCGGGATGGCACTCGGAGTGATTCAATTTCCAGAAGTTGCCTCTCGAGGAAACCTCGGGCGACTTCTGGAAACGAAGAGCTCCAAGTGCCATCCCACCGGCGATTTACATTCTAGCCGGTGGGAAGGCAAATCGGGGAGATTAGTTGCCCGAAGAATAGGAGATTTGTTGCTGGGCAACCAAATCTCCCCGAATCTCCATTTGTGGCTCTACCCTAATAAGACACTAAATTGGTGGCATGGAAAACAATTTATCAAATTTAGGGCATTGCATATCCTATGCTAGCTTATTGTTTGTATGCATATGCCCCACCATGGCTACCCACACCTAGGGGCACATTTACTTAGCTCGAGTGAAGGAATAGAATAAAAAATACTTAGAATTTCGAAGGTTTTTTTTTTGGTTACTTCGACCATCGAATTGACTACTTTGACCTTTGACTTCGAATCGAATGATTCGAACTAAAAATCGTTCGACTATTCGACCATTCAATAGTCGAAGTACTGTCTCTTTAAAAAAAACTTTGACCACCTACTTCGCCACCTAAAACCTACCGAGCATCAATGTTAGCCTATGGGGAAGGTCCCCATAGGCTTTCTAGCCAATTTCTGATCGAAGGAAAATAGTTCGATCGATGGATTAAAATCCTTCGAATTGTTGGATTCGAAGGATTTAATCATTCGATCGAACGATTATTCCTTCGATCGTTCGAATGAATAGCGCTAAATCCTTCGACTTCGATATTCAAAGGATTTAACTTCGACGGTCGAATATCGAGGGTTAATTAACCCTCGATATTCGACCCTAAGTAAATGTGCCCCCTAGAGATCACTTTTGGTGAAGGAGTCACAGCACTTAATAGGGTATTTTTATTGCAAAACAACTGTTTTCCCATTCAAAGTGCGGGTTTGATTAGACCCTTTCTTACTGGTTCCTATGCCATTGAAAACATGAGAACCTCTGGATATTTTGGGGGCCCTAAAATAAATTTGCTGTGGGGTCCAGTAACATCTAGTTACGCAACTGCATTGATCCCATTGACTGAGCCAATCAGATCAGATATAGTCAATTAAAGGAGGCACGTGCACGGGATCTTATACACCTGGAGGGTCAGTGGACCCATCCCAGCTTGGGCAGAGAGCTAATGATCTATTTAGCACTACTTTCCCAGTTAGAACATTATTTAGATGGAAAAATCCTGATTCTGTTTATGAAGTGAAAAAGACATTTGCCAGTTTTCACATATCAATAGGGTTCCCTGTGTAATATGGCCGATAATAGAAAAGATAATGGTTCCTGCAGGGTGAATGTTATTGGGTCTGGTTACTGCCAACGAAGCGGCCCCAGGGTCTGGATAAGGAGTTTCATTTATATTGTTATCTTCATTGGTTATTTATTTGCAGGCATAGTTATTGAATAAACTATTCTGCCTTTACCTAAAGAAGGGCATATTTTATTTATTAAATAACACTTTGAAACATCATGCAGTGAATATATTACTGGGTTTGAAAGTAAAGTATGTTTTCTTCACAGAGTCCATTGGAGGCTCCTTTTAATGTCCACAAAACAGTGAATCTGAACATTACTTTTACATCGCTGGTGGAAGAGCTCTCCTCGGGAGCATTTATTCATATCTATTGGATGGTGGGTTATAATGATTACGTGGCTTATGTTTATGTTTTAACATGTTTTAGGTTTAGTGATAAATCCAAGTACACTGCTCATGCACATTTTGCACTTTCATTCATCTTATCTTCTTCTTGGATTTATAGACATGATATGCAGATGTCTTCTCTTAATTATCCAAGGCCTTTGCTCTGTTGTGCCTCCCTATACCTCTAGTCTTGTTCTCAGGGGCGATCCGCCAATGAGGCGAGCTGAGGCGCTCGCCTCAGGCGGCATCGCCAGCTAGGTTTCCAGGGGCGGCAAAAAGCCGCTCCTGGTGCCTTTAAGAGCCGAATTTCCGGTTTTTGAACCGGAAATTCGGCTTTACTAGGGCGAGAGAGCGCAATTGCGCTCTCCGCAATAGCGTTGCTGCCTCCCCCCCCGGAAATCGAATCGGGCTGGGGGGGCGGCATTACTGGAGCCGCCTCAGGCGGCAATGCATACCGAAACGGCGCTGCTTGTTCTCTCATTCGTTCATAAACATCAATATTTTTCCTTACCACCAACCCCAACTCTCTTCTCACTCTTTTTATTCTCTCTATCATACTGTCCAGAAATGTTCTTTACGATCTTCTAGGCTTATGTTCCCATTTGTTCTGTATCCAAAGCAGAAACATTTTTCCTTTCCACCAAACCCAACTATCTTCTCACTCCTTTCAATCTCTCTATCTGTAAGAACCTACCCTGGTGGTCTAGTGGGCAGAAGGGTCCACGCCGCATCCTTGGCGTGGATGACTGCTACACCGCTCCTGTCCTCCCCTTGCCAGCACCATTTTGTGTTTCCTAGGGTGCGCGCGGCGCCCCTGCGCATCTCTTAAAGGCGCAGGCACGCTGGCGTGATTGCACCAGCACACAATGGCACGAATTTGTGCACGTTTTGGCGCGAATTGGGACCCTATTTAAAGCCCATTCAGACCTGTAGCCAGTGCCCGTTATAGGATCCTGTGGTTTCCTGAGTCTTGTGCTACCTGTTCCTGCTACCTGTTTGCTATCCTAACTGTTATTTCCGTATTTGACCCAGCCTGTTCCTGACTATTCTGACCTCTGTATCCTGATCCTGCCTGTTTGTCTGATTACCCGGTTTTGACCCTTTGCCTGCCTAACGACAACTCCTTCTGCCTGATCCAGTCTGTCTGATTACCTGGTTTTGACCCCTCGCCTGCCTGACGATTCTGTTATCTGCCTGTCCTGATCCGGTCTGTCCTGTTTCCGTTTCTACCAGACGCCTTGTTCCTTGACCTTCTGCCCAAAGACTCTTGCTATCCGGTCGTGCCCCTTTGCCAGCCAGAACATCTCGCCTTGTACCCCTCGTTAAGTCCAGGTGGCACCCAATTAAGCTGAGGGCTCCTCCCGAAGCCCAAAGGTGGTCACACTACTGGTGAAGCCGAGCCGAGACCAGGGTCCTTGGCACTTGTTCTGGTATTGGGTGCCGGCTGTGACACTATCATGTTGTCCAGAAATGTCCTTTACGTTCTTCGAAACCAAGCGTAAATCCTAACTCAAGAGGAACAAGCACTATGTGTGATTTCAGTGATTTGGTTGCACTTGCAAACCACTTATCTTTCTCATCTTTGTGTCTAGGACACCTATTTTCTCTGACAGTTTATAGATTAAAAAATAAACATGGCACAAAAGGTACTTCTGATAGAGCACTGTATGGTACTAAAGATAGATCCAATAGTAATTACTATTTTACACATGTTTTTAATATATCCAGTATCTGGAAACAAACATATCCTCTTCTGATGAAGCATTATAGTATAGTCCTTTTATTTCTACCCTGTGTCCTCATGCCCTAGGATGAACTCTTATGTTGAAGAGTTATTGGCGTGAAACAGGAAAGAATATTTCCCATGCTCTCAAGGGCCCTGGGGCTTCTTTTAACAAATCAATAGATTTTCCAAGGTTAGACAAAGTCTTGTTGTGGTCTGAAATAAATCAGTTATGAGGGAGATAAAAGTGACAATGGATAAACCCCCAGGCAGAAAGCATTGCATGCAAACTGAACGAGATCTTTCCAAATGTCATCCTTGGTATTGGTCCATATAAAGGCTACAAAGTGAACTGGTGATTTCTTATATCCAGCCCTGTTGTTAGTTGGCAACATAATTTGTATTTCCTACTTCCAGTAAATAATTGAATGATTAATAGTGTCTGTTAGTGTCACTAAATGATGAACAGCCTCCATTACCTGTTAGCCGATTCCCTGTAAGCAAAACAACACCTGCATCCGCGACTGATAAACACACAAATGATGAATGACTTAGAAATATAATGGAAATCTACACTGTCTCTCTACTGTGTCAAAAAAGCTCTCCTTCGTCCTCTTGCTTTAAAGGAGAACTAAAGCCTAACTAAAGAAGTAGCTAGAAATGTTGTACATGATGTTTTGGGCTTCTCTATCATCCCAAGGCAACCACAGCCCTTTAGCAGTAAAGATCTGAGTCTCCAAAGATGCCCCAGTAGCTCCCCATCTTCTTTTCTGCTGATTCATTGCACATGCTCTGTGCTGCTGTCACTTACTGAGCTTAGGGACCCACTCACAATATACAGTACACATAGAATAGAAATGTCACAATATAAGGCTGATTAGTAATTAATACACATAATTACTACATGGCAGCACAGAAACCAGTGCAATTAGCATCAAAATTGAATAATCAGCAAACCTGTAGCATCAGCTTATATTACAGCCAGGGAAGCTCATTTTCTGCTGGATAATTAGTGACGAGCCCTAAGCTTAGCTTCTCAACAGCCAATCAGAGCCCACTGAGCATGTGAGTGTCACAGACACTTTCCAAGATGGTGACCCCCTGTGACAAGTTTGAAGTCCTGGATCATTGCTGCTATTGACAAGCTCAAACTTTAGCCTCGTGCAATAAGTTCAGTATGACATTTTCAGCCATATTCATTTTTAGGGTTTAGTTCTCCTTTAAGACAGCAGCATCCGAGTAGCGGAGGGCTCCTCCCAAAGTGAAAGGTGGCTGCTATAGGCAGAAGCATGAGCCATTACCGGGACCTTGGTGTTTGTTCTGGATTTTGGGATTCCATACATTACACCAGCTTTCAAGTGGGGTTCATTGAACCCATCTAAAAATAAATTTGGACCCTAGCAATCAGATTGCTGAAATTGAAAACTGGAGAGCTGCTGAATAAAAAGCGACCACAAATAATAAAAAATGGAAACCAAATACATATTTTCTCAGAATATATATTAAGAGTTTCAATGTAGATTCATCAATTTATTATAAAGACACTGCAATATATGCATAGTGTATGCTCACATAAGGATTAATATTCTTTATTAAACAGTACAACAGTTCCCTGGACCAAAAGAATAACAGGCTGCAGGTTGCCTTATGTGGGTCAGAGAACATTTATTATAAGGGATAATATACCCCCTACTGTAAATGATAAGGATATTAGAAGTCACTGAGGGGTTGTTCTGTGACCATATAAAGGCACAAGGCTGCAGGCTGAGTTATACAGGGAACTCTGAGTATCACTCATGTATTATAAGGGATAATGTACCCCTACTGTAAATGATAAGGATATTAGAAGTCACTAAGGGGTTCTGTGACCATATAAAGGCACAAGGCTGCAGGCTGAGTTATACAGGGAACTCTGAGTATCACTCATGTATTATAAGGGATAATGTACCCCCTACTGTAAATGATAAGGATATTAGAAGTCACTGAGGGGTTGTTCTGTGACCATATAAAGACACAAGGCTGCAGGCTGAGTTATACAGGGAACTCTGAGTATCACTCATGTATTATAAGGGATAATGTACCCCCTACTGTAAATTATAGATATATTAGAAGTCACTAAGGACCATATAATGGCACAGGGCCAGACACAATAGTCCAGTTTATATGTGCCACCTGTGCCTAAAGGTGGCCACACACTGAGAGATCCGCTCATTTGGCGATGTCGCCAAACGAGTGGATATCTCCCCGATATGCCCACCTTGAGGTGGGCAATATCGGGCTGATCTGATCGTGGGCCCTAGAGCCCAACGATCGGATCCTAACGGTGGATTTACGGGAGGTCGGATTGCGGGACCGCATAAACGAACAGATGCGGCCGCAATCTGACGGGATTTTATGTCCAATCCGATCGAGATCTGGCCAGATCTCGATCGGGGAAGCCCGTTGGGGGGCCCCATACACGGGCCAATGAGCTGCCGACTCGGTCTGTCGGCGGCTTTTATCGGCCCGTGTATGGCCAACTTAAATCATGGATTATAATTGGCTGAAACCCTTTACATTGTTTTGTTAACGGAATGAGGTTGGAAAACACCTTTTTTATGTATTAGTGGCTTTAGGCCAGAAAACCGAGTTATCACCATTTGTCCTGCTCTCCAACAGGGACCAATAAAGTTCTTAATGTGAATCATGTGAAAGTTTTTTCCTTTTATCAGCTTGTCGCACTAACCTAGTAAAATGCCATTATTATCCTAAAAAGTGCCACAGTGTGACCTTTCAGCAAACCTGGATGCCCCAAGGAAAAACAATTAAAATATGGAGTTGTCCATCCACAAGCACTGCACATGTTTATGAATTTACCCAACTCGTAGCTGTGCTGTTTCTTTGAATTATCACCAGACAGCTTTCTGCAGTATAATTAACCTTTCTTTACATACCACTAACCTATTACACAAGGGTTTTACAAAGAATATTTAAATGTGTTGTTGACCTTTAAATTAAAGGTTTGCATGACGTAGAGAGGGATATACTGATACAATCAGATAGAATCTAAATTGGTGGTGGGATGGCACTCGGAGTGCTTCGTTTTCCGACATTGCCTCCAGGAAGCTTCTGAAAAAAAATTGCTCCGAGTGCCTTCCCGCCGGTCATTTAGATCCTAGCCAGCGGGAAGGCATTGTGGGGAGATTAGTCGCCCGAAGAAGAGGCGCTTTGTCGCCAGGCTCCTAATCTGAATCTTAGCGTGTGCCCTTACCCTTAAGGTGAACATCCCCTTTGAAGGAACACTATAAGTAATATACACATTCTGGATTCTGCCACTAGGTGGTGCAAGCAGTGAAGACTAAAAGAAGAGAATTTCTCTGCTAACATCTGTGGAAAATGGCATTGCTGCAAAAGGCTCACAACGTCACCAGAATTTGACCTGAGGAAGTCTACGGCAGGGGAATGCAGATCAAGGGATCCCACCTCCTGTGTTTAAAGACAGTAAGAACATTTATATAATATAGTTCATTGTTTATATGTTATGTTTGTCTTTAATACAGGATACTCTAAATCTGCAATTAGGATTTTGGAGAGCTGAGGGAATCTGAAACCCATGCAAACGTCTGATAAACAAAACATGCTTTGGAGGCAGAGCCCTGTTTATAGTATTTCATATACATTTTTATTTCATTTCTGCTGTGTACCTGTTTCCTTTGTCTCTTCTAACTTTGTCATGGATAGTAATGCACACAATGGGAATCAGATAGGATCTGTGCAGCCACTGGGACAGAATGTTCTGTTATACAGATAGCTAGAATCTCAGCTGCCATAAAGCAGGACAGGACTGCTGCTTACAATGGGGATCAGATAGGATCTGTGCAGCCACTGGGACAGAATGTTCTGTTATACAGATAGCTAGAATCTCAGCTGCCATAAAGCAGGACAGGACTGCTGCTTACAATGGGGATCAGATAGGATCTGTGCAGCCACTGGGACAGAATGTTCTGTTATACAGATAGCTAGAATCTCAGCTGCCATAAAAGCTGCTGCTTACAATGGGGATCAGATAGGATCTGTGCAGCCACTGGGACAGAATGTTCTGTTATACAGATAGCTAGAATCTCAGCTGCCATAAAGCAGGACAGGACTGCTGCTTCCAATGGGTTATCACACAGGATACATTGTTGACAACAGTGTACTTTTAAATCAACTCTTAATAGGCATTTCTATATAGGAAATAAAAAGACGTGCTCAATTCAACACAAGCATAACATTCAATCTTCTTTTCTAATGGAAGCCGTCACTGGTAGAATAAATTTAACAACACATCCTTGTGCCTGAGGGTTGTACTCTTTGCGGAATGAAAACAGTGGCAGCTTTGTGTACAATAAAGGTGTTAAATTGCTTATAAAAAAAAGATACGGCCTGGTTGTTGGCATGGGATGTGTTTGCACTTACAGTGATAATGATAAAAAACTTCATTTGTATAGCACGAAAAAAAAAAACACCAAGCCATATGTAACTTTAAAATCGTAAACATGCACTTGCATTTATACTGAATTACTTATGAGACAGGGGCCCAGGGAAGTGCATTGTAAGTAGCACTTCCATTATATTTAAATATATTTTGATTTAGCCTTGAGTGCTTCCACAATTTCCCTCTAATATAGTATATTGGCCTGAAGCTGTGGCCTAGCTTCATGTGGTTTTTCAATAGCACCCCATACCCACCCCTTAAAACTAATGGTGGTCCTATGCTTTTAAATGTGGGCGTTGGTTTGGGCAATCCCTCTCTCTTAAAAGCCTTTACTGGCGGGGGAGGATTCAGCCTTCAAATTGAAACCAATGCTCAACATACACTGAACACAGGTAATGCTATTATGCAGAGAAACATTTCTTTTTAATAAGTAAGTTAGGGACCGCCATATGGGGTTTACCTTGACGTGGTATGGTGGCTTTTCAATTTTATGATCATAACTTTGGTAACTAAAAACCCCTGTTTTGTAAACATGCACTTGCATTTATACTGAATTACTTATGAGACAGGGGCCCAGGGAAGTGCATTGTAAGTAGCACTTCCATTATATTTAAATATATTTTGATTTAGCCTTGAGTGCTTCCACAATTTCCCTCTAATATAATTTAAAATCGTAAAGTCTTTATTAAAAAATAACTTACCGAAACTCCGCTTGTGCTCCTCTTCAGAAAAGCCGACAGGGCGACGATCCATCGTGCGGAGCTCAATTTCTCCTCCCTGGCTATCTCCTAAACAAGGCAGGGAGGAGAAATCGAGCGCTGCGCAATGGATCGTCGCCCTTTTCTGAAAAGGATCGCAAGCGGAGCTTCGTTAAGTTATTTTTTAATAAAGACTTGGCAATTTTAAAGTTTCATATGTCTTGGTGTCTTTTTTTCATTCTATACAAATAAATAAAAGCAGTTTATTGCCAATAGATTAGCCACACGAGTGCAAGCTATAACACTATATTTATTCTGCAGAATGCTTTACCATACCTGAGTAAACAGCTCTAGAAACTCTCTGTTTGTTTGGATAGCAGCTGCCATATTAGCTTGGTGTAACATCCCTTCCTGCCTGAATCTCTCCCTGCTCACTCACAGCTCTGGGCTCAGATTACAGCAGGGAAGGGAGGAGGGAGAGAGGAGCAAACTGAGCATGCTCAAGCCCTAGCCCTGGAGGTTTAAGCTGAAAACAGTTAGTCTGATACAGAAGCCCATGAGTACACAATAGAAGGAAAGAAATGTGGTGTTTCTTTTGACAGAGGACTCAGAGCAGCAATACTTTGAGGGTTTACTGGTGTATTTATATAGACCTTTCTGATAAAGCTTACTTAGTCTTTCCTTCTCCTTTAAAGGGGGATTAAATCCCTCTTGTAAAGTCTTTCCAACTGGCAGAGATTTATGGGCTGGAAATGCAGCTCTATGTTAATTACTGTGTCTGCTTCCCTTAAAGCCATATGCATATTCCTTTACGTCTATACTAGTGATGGGCAAATCTGTCCCGTTTCGTTTCGCCGAGAAATTCGCGAAACTCTGGAAAAATTTGCAAAACGGCAAAAAATTCACGATGTCAATGGGCGTCAAAATTATTTTGACGCGCAACAATTTTGACACGAGCCACAATTTTTACACGCGCAACTCTTTTGTCCAAGTGCATTAAAGTCAATGGGATTCCGAATATTTTTGATGTACGACAATTTTGACAAGCGACAATTTTTTGGATGCAGAGAGTTTTCACTCGTGGCAGTTTCACGAAAACATTACCCGTAGGCGGAATCTGAAAAATTGCAGCGAATCTATGCCTGGTAAATAAATTCGTCCATCATTAGTCTATACCCCATTTTACTGCCTATAGCCACTTTAACAAGACAAAGCCAATTAAGTTTAATTGCACCATATTGGGACCTGTGCCAGGAGCTAAGTAAACAATGCAGATAACAAACTCATTGGCAAGTCTCGTACAATCTAAAGCCCAATAAAACAATAAAACCTAATGAGGGTAAATACCATAGTGCTGACATGTGTAATTGAACTGGTACATTCTTCCCCTGTTGTTTCACTATCAGCACTAGTTACCCTTTAACCAATTAAACAGAGGCTTTACTATAGTACAAACATGTTAATAAGAGGCCCCAGGCGGAGAGGATAAAGCAAAATCATAACATATTAAATATAAGGATTTAGATGTTACTTCGACAGCAAACGGGTTATTCACTATCAAAGGGGAACTTAGCACTTTTTCGGCACAATGAAAACAAATCTAATTCTAAGACATTTTCCAGTATACAGTGATGATCACATTAATTAGTTTTAAAACTAAATCCTAAAAATGAATAGGGCTAAAAATGTAATATTTTATATGGTGAACTTATTGCACGAGGCTAAAGTTTGAGCTTGTCAATAGCAGCAATGATCCAGGACTTCAAACTTGTCACAGGGGGTCACCATCTTGGAAAGTGTCTGTGACACTCACATGCTCAGTGGGCTCTGATTGGCTGTTGAGAAGCTAAGCTTAGGGCTCGTCACTAATTATCCAGCAGAAAATGAGCTTCCCTGGCTGTAATATAAGCTGATGCTACAGGTTTGCTGATTATTCAATTCTGATGCTAATTGCACTGGTTTCTGTGCTGCCATGTAGTAATTATGTGTATTAATTACTAATCAGCCTTATATTGTGACATTTCTATTCTATGTGTACTGTATATTGTGAGTGGCTCCCTAAGCTCAGTAAGTGACAGCAGCACAGAGCATGTGCAGTGAATCAGCAGAAAAGAAGATGGGGAGCTACTGGGGCATCTTTGGAGACACAGATCTTTACTGCTAAAGGGCTGTGGTTGCCTTGGGCTGGTACAGAAGCACAAAACATCATGTACAACATTTCTACCTACTTCTTTAGTTAGGCTTTAGTTTTCCTTTAAAGTTATTTGCATATGGATTTACTATTGAAATCTTTGTGTCAGTTTCTATTCTCTGCTCTGCAGTTTCAAGAAAGGGATGGAATACAAGGCTACTGGTATTATTAGTAAAAGTATAGTTCTTAGTTTGGGATTAAGGCAAATAAGCGGATGCAATAGATTTTTAGTTTTTTTTAGTTTGCTATATCCCTTATCCCTTGGTAAAACACTGACCTCTGGTGGCCAGGTTATAAAATTGGAGAAAGTTTACCTTTACAAAGCAGCAATTCTGGTGCAGGAGTATAAATAACTAGGGATGCACCGATTCCAGGATTCGGTTCCGGATTCGGCCTTTTTCAACAGGATTCAGATTGGGCTGAATGCTTTCGCCTGGCTGAACCAAATCCAAATTTGGCCAAATTAGTGGCGGAGAGGGAAATCTCGTTACTTTTTGTCACAAAACAAGGAAGTAAAAAAAAGTTCCCACCCCTAATTTGCATATGCAAATTAGGATTCGCTTTGGTATTCTGGCCGAATCTTTTGCGAAGGATTCGGGGGTTTAGCCGAATCCAAAATAATGGATTCGGTGCATCCCTATAAATAACTAGGTCGGTTTTAATTTTAGATGAGCCGTCCTTCCATTAATGATTTCTGCCTGTGATTGGTGGGGAGCAAATGAAAGGCATCAGGCATTTAGTCTGTTTATTGCATTCCCAGTGAAGAGAATTTATTCACAATTCCAAGGGCAGGGACCCATAGTTACCTTCTCTCAAGATCATTTAAACAAACATAAAACATCACAAGGTTCCCATAAATCGAAGATGTAACAACCCCCCCATGTTCTGCAGGCTCTGATGAGCCAAATGCAATATTCCAAGGAATGATCATAAAATGTATGGACACGGCTGAAATGTTTTGCCCTTATATATATATATATATATATATATATATATATATATATATATATATATATATCTGTCTCCATTAGGCATATTCCAAAAGTCACCTTAAAGGGATTCTGTCATGATTTTTATGATGTGGTTTTACATAGTTAGTTACACAGTGTAGTTACACAGTGTAGTTACACTGTAAATAATTCACTCTACAATATAAAATGTCATTCCTGAACCAGCAAGTGTATTTAGTTTTAATATTGGTGTGTAGGTGCATCTCAGGTCATTTTGCCTGGTCATGTGCTTTCAGAAAGAGCCAGCACTTTAGGATGGAACTGCTTTCTGGCAGCCTGTTGTTTCTCCTACTCAATGTAACTGAATGTGTCTCAGTGGGACCTGGATTTTACTATTGACTGCTCTTCTTAGATCTACCAGGCAGCTGTTATCTGGTTACTTTTCCATTAATCTGCTGATGGGCTGCGGGGGAGGGGGTTGATATCATTCCAATTTGCAGTACAGCAGTAAAGACTGACTGAAGTTTATCAGAGCACAAGTCACATGACTGGGGGCACCTGGTAAACTGATAATATGTCTAGCCCCATGTCAGAGCTCAAAATTAAATATATAAAAATCTGGTTGCTCTTTTGAAAAATGGATGTGAGTGCAGAATCCTGCTGGAGTAGCGCTATTAACTGATTTGTTTTGGAAAAAACATGTTTACCCATGACAGTATTCCTTTAATGTACAGGGGCGTAACTGCAGAGGAAGCAGACCCTGTGGCTGCAGGAGGGCCCATGAGGCCCAAACTATAGTCAATTTCAACATATATTGGTAAAACAGGACAAACTCTGTAAATGTTGGGGGCCCTAAAATGAATTTGCTGTGGGGCCCAGTAACATTTACTGTAGTTACACCCCTGTTAATGTTATTTAAGGGCAGATCTCTATGCCATTCCAGTATTGATTCTCTGGATCCTTTCTCCTATCTCCTGACATGGCAAAATCATCTAGAAATCCTTCATTCTACATTTTTTATCCATTTTATTAATGTTGAAATCCAATTTTTTTTTCTTAAATCTCAATTGTGGGAAAAACGGTGATAATTTTGTTTTAATCTAGATCACTAGCAAATTAAAAAAAAAACTCAAATTGCATTATAAATTATATATACAGAATTGTTATCATTCCCAAGCCCTAAATCAGACTTCAGTTCATGGCTCACTAATTGAACACGTCTGTCTGCACCCATTTGGATCTATAACCAATAAATAGAACAACCTTCAGACTCTGAGGGCCTTATTTATCAAAATCCGAATTGTTCTGAGTATCTAAATAAAAAAAGTCTGACCAAACTTGATTGGACCTTATTTATTTATATTAAAAGCACAATTTAATCAGGTTGAGTACAAACACTAAAAAATCGAGCGAAAATCTGGAGTTTTTCCCAAATCGCTTGTTTTTTTTCGGGCCTTTTGCCTGAAATGTCCGAAATAGTCCGATTTTCAGTCTAATTCCAGCGCAGACCACAGAAACTTCCAAATAGGATAGGAACCTCTCCATAGGTCTGAGATGCTGGATTTTCGGTTTCAAACTTTTCCCACTAAAAATTCGGATTTTATAGTAAAAAAGAACTCAAATTTTTTGAGTTTTTGGCATTCGAACTTCAATAAATAACCCCCTGAGGGTCCATACATGTCTCAATTGATGTTGGACTTACAACTCCCAAAGCTTATGGCCTAAAATATGGAAAGCTATACATACAACGTTTTCCCCAATGTCAGCATCAAAGAAACAGCCTATAAAGTTTTCTTTCTATCAGTGGTACATTACCCCTCAACAGAAGCACGTCATGGTCCCATCTGCATCTCCTCTGTGTTTCAGGGGTTTTGGGGATACAGGTACCTACCTACATGTGTGGTTGCTATGCTCCATTGTTAAGAACTTTTGGTCACAAGTGTTTCTATGAGCCGCAAAGATCTTAAAGGTTCCAATAGATCCTGCATCAAAAGCAGCTTTATGGTCCCTTCCATGTAAGAATGTCATACATCAGCATAATCCACTGTTATCCCAGATATTGGCTTCTGCCTTATGGGTATTTGCCCTCAACTGGCACCTACACTTTCACAAGTCCACTATAGTCTAAACTCTATACAAAATATGTATTATCTAAGGGCTTGGCTGGAAGACACTTTGGATTCCTATCTTGATATTTGGTCACCTTGGGGCACCTATAAGAAAGACAACATGATCAGGGTGGGACTGAGGGGCCCGGGGCCTACCAGGGCTGCTGTCTCAGGGCCCCCCTCCAGAACCCTCGTTTGTTGAAAATGCAATCCCCCCTCCCCCACCAGGAAGCCCACCAGGCTGATTTTTTTCCATTCAAATTTTTTTTTTATTGTTTCGATAAAACCATGGAGAATTTATTTCCACGCTTGTCTTGAATCATCAAAAAAAAAATACAATGAGATATTTGCCCTTTCTTTTTCTTAATTTCAGCAAAGATACCGCCCCGGCAGCATACCATATACATCTCTACACCCCAAGCAAATTTCCCCATAGACTAGGTAGGCCTTTATCAGTCGTATCTGCTAATTTCCAGTAATAGTCAATGAATGTCGACACAGCCAAGACCAAGCAGAGAAAAAGCCACATTTACAATGCACCTTAAAGTGACAGCATGAGAATGGAGATAAGAAAGGCCTGTAGAAAGTCAGATCACTGCCTAGACAAACTCTTCTTCTTATAAGTAAGACAAATCTAGTTTTTAATCATAATTAATCATTTAATTCATATATGTCTATGCAATGAAGGCCATTTACTGGACATATATGAGTTAACCCAAGTTAGGAGCAGGTGGATCAGGTGATGATGGGCCACAGGGGCAACTGGGCTTCCCCTGCCACTACTCCTCCTTGGTTGTCCAAATTGCATTTGCACATGCTGCACCCCTGGTAGTTATGTCAGAGGTTAGGAAACAGGTAGGGGGCACCTACAGTCTTCACTTATCCACATCTGTAGCAATTCCTCTACTAACAGGGTGCAAAATGCAAAAAACATGGTGGTATGTGCCCCCTTCCCTGCAGGAACTAGGTGGCCACCAACGTTCTGATATTTTTAATTTAGCATAAAACTTACAACACTTTAAGGAAACAAACTCTTTTCTTTACATTTCCAGTATAAAACTGCTAAAATCTTGATGTGAAAATTGACAACAATTTGGCATTAGTTTGTTTCAAATAGTTTACCCTCTAAAGTAACCCTTTAATGCAACCATGGTAAATTGGCTCTTGATGTTCAATTAATCCACGGGGCTATCCACACAGGGAGAGGAATTTTATGTTGTTATCGTATTTGGTGTTATATTATACAAAAAGGAAGGAGTTTGTTGGCTTTAATTGCCTAAAACAACTGATATTTTATTGTATTTTTTTCTGTTAAACTTTAAGGAGCTTGAGCGTGCTTCAACAGAAACCACCACGTGCAAAGTGTCACAAGTGCAAGGGGATGCAATGGGCCTTAGTCTTAAAAAGGACTAAGACCACCCCCCATAAAAACTCGGAGTTATCCGGCCCAAAAGGTGACAATTGTGTTTCTTCGGAACCACTTTCTCCCAAAGGCTAAGGTGGCACTTTTTATCCCCGCCCCCCCAGCCAAAAGGCACAGACGAGGGCAAAGGTCTTTAGACCCCCTACGCCACAAGGCTAGGGGGCCCCTTTCTCCTATCCCCAAAGGAAAAGGAAACAAATGACCTCTGAAGAGGTCCAAAAATAGTATGCGCCTACCCAGGGCCAGGTTTCGGGGGGAAAAGGAACCAGATGGCCACACATCTCCCCCCTAGACCCGGAGGTATTGCACCCATCATTTAGAAAGTGCTAAAGTGCATAAGTGCTAAAAAAATAAATAGGGGTGGGGGAATTTAATAAAAAGTGCAGCTGTGTGCAGCCCCGACCTATTGCCCGAATCTTAAAAATTGCATAGTTTCTAGCCAAAAGGCCCGGGGAATATGATGTAAAGTGCAAAAGAAAATGCTTGAGTGTGCTAAAGTGCCAGTGCTACTTGGTGCCAAAGACCAACAGTGAACTTTTGCCACCCCAGTTTGCAAGGTCTGGGGAACATAGCTCGAGCTCCATCAATACGCACACCCTTTGGCCGAGAATCAAGTGCCTCTCTGCCTCACCAAACGTAGGGCTGACCAGAGGACATCCCTTAGCTAGGATGTCCCCACCCGCTGATAAGAAAAGATACTACACTTGATCTTAGCCAAAAGGCTGACAACTGATATATTTCAGCTGTTACCCATCACCGTTTCTTGGGTCTCTAATTATGGTTTGGGAATCCTGGAACTACTGGATTTTCATACTTGACACATTAGGGAGAGGCAAAAATATAACATTTCTCAGTTTGTGGCATCCTTTTATGGCCCATCAAACATACACTGTGATATACAGTACATGGGTAGAACTAACTGGCGGCTCTGTACAGTGTATTGTAGTTTTTCCGTGGTGAAGGGAATTTACATTAAACTCCAGGAACAGGAAACCATAATTTCTTCTTTGCTCCTGTATCAAGTTTATTTAAACTACCATAAATCCTTACTCACGTCCCATAAATCCATGCCCTGCACTCTCCAGTCTTTTGGGCAACTGGAATAAATTAGCGAGGCCCCCAGTGCACACATGTGACTTCTGAACCCCCGGCGTCAGACTGGGGGGCGCAGGGCCCACCGGGCCTGCTGCCTTAGGGGCCGCAATCTGGTTGCTAAGGACAATCATAGAGCTGGACAAGAGCTTAAAAATAACAAAAACATATAAAATATTTGATAATAGGGATGGGATGAACCAGGTGATGCCACAGGAGAAGAAAAAACTGCAGGAACTATCTGTGCCCTCGCTAAGTGCAGAACATTTTATATTCTTGTACTTTATGGCTCTCTTGAAACCAGAGCGTAATTAAAGTTATTATCTGCAATAAGAACCGGACAATCCTAAACAAACTTTTACGGCAAATGGGATAGATTATATTGAGAGAAAGAGCAATGTCCTCAATAATCTGTCTAGACAGTGGCCTTAACTATAGCAGTTCTTATCCCTTGGAAGGGCAAAAAGGTTAAGTGATAACATTTTGTATAAGAGATTTTGTATAAGAGGGACTTGTACTTTATGCGACTGATCTATGAATTCTCAACATCATAAGAGGCGCTCTCATGTAGGAGAAATATACATAATAGTACCTATTTGGGTATAATTACAAGATCACAGGCTCTTTATAGAGTTAAGTAGGAAAGCAGATACAAGATAATGGGTCTTGCAGCTTATTTCTAGCTGGGGATAGGTATGGTACAATTGAGAGGTGGGCGCATATGAATGCTAATATGCCAATTATATAATTGTTACTGAGTTCAACTAAAGCAAAAAAAGCACAGCAGCCCTGGGCATGATATAACCTTTGTTGGTATTGGGCTTCATACGACCTTTGTTTAGACGACTGGAACAAAACTAGACCACAGTCGATTGTAAGCTGCCGTGTAGCTTCATTTAAAAGATGCTCCAACACCCCTAACGGCTCCAAGTGTAGAGAAGTCTGCACCAAGGAGGAAGCCTTAGGGTAAAGTTCGGTAACAAATGGGATCAAGAGAAATCATAGTCGGAATTCAGGCAGTAGTTCAATAGGCAGACGGAAAGGATCAAAGTTATAGGTTCAGGCAAGGTCAAAAGTCCAGGAATCTAGTTGTAAATAATTTAGAAACACCCAGGAATACCAGTTAGCAAATCCTTTAATCAGGCATTCAACCCATAGTTACATCAAGTTCAACCAAAGTCCATCAAGTTCAATCCTTCCAAATGAAATCCCAGCCCCATACACACACCCCTCCCTAATGTCACATAAATTATATATACCCATATCTATACTAACTATAGAGTTTAGTATCACAATAGCCTTTGTATTATGTCTGTCCAAGAAATCATCCAAGTCCCTCTTATAGTCATTAACTGAATCATCACCCGGCAGTGCATTCCCCAACCTCACTGTCCTGACTGTGATGAACCCCCTACTCTGTTCCTTTAAATGAAACTTCTTTTCTTCTAGTCTGGTACGGTGATTCTCTTTATGGGTTAAAAGAGACATAATTATGTTTCATCCCTTGAGTTAATGCCTTTTTTATGCAAGACAGAACTTTATTTGCTTTAGTAGCCACAGAATGAAACTGCCCAGAATTAGACAACTTGTTATCTACAAAAACCCCAACATCCTTCTCATCCTTCTCCCAACACACTGCCATTTAGTGTATAACTTGCATTTATATTATTTTTGCCAAAGTGCATAACCTGCATTTATCAACATTGAACCTCATTTTCCAGTTTGCTGCCCAGTTTCCCAGTTTAGACAAATCACTGTGCAAAGTGGCAGCATCCTGCATGGAACCTATAGTTCTGCACAATTTAGTCTCATCTGCACAAATAGAAACAGTACTTTCAATGCCCACCTCCAGGTCATTAATAAACAAGTTGAAAAGCAAGGGACCTAGCACAGACCCCGAGGTACTCCACTAACAACACTGTTATGACTTGGAAGACCTTTTATTTTCATGCCGTTCCTGGCGTGCGGACAACACATCGACAAGATGACGTCAGAGAGCGGCGCTGGGCAACTCATCTTGGATGTTGAGCGGAGCGCTCCAGACACATTGTACAGAAAGCCTTACAAATTTTGTGCCTACATGAGGCACTTAGTCATTGCGCCTGTCAACTAAACATTGGTCTTATGATCCTCATTGAGCTGAAGGTCTGGGGCATGTGAACCTGGACCCATCATGCAATGTGTCAAGTTTTCTGCCCTTCAGAATATACCAGTTTCCTTTATGTTCTAAGTTGTTAAGTATTGGGCTTCCATTGGCCTTTATGGTAAGTCTTCTTAATCAGCCATCACTGGATTGGTCCATAAGGGTTTTAAGGACAGGGAAAGACAAAGTACAGAGGGTGGGAGTGCCCTTTCTTATAAAGCACCATCTAGTGGCCAAAATCAGTCTTCATCTTCAATATTCTATAAAAAAGGACCTGGGGGCATGTTGGCATGATTCTTCAGCAACTTACTTTTAGAAGCAGCATTTGCTGGGAGTAGAGGGGCCTTAAAAAACAACGTGCCTGACATTTTCAGGAAACCCTGCTGGAAGAGGCACCTGGAAGTATCTTAAGAATGTTGCTACCATGCTCCCTGGCAAAGTAACCTGGGCTAGTTTATTTTACTGAAGTTACAGAAGAGGTAGACTGGCCTTGGGTAAAAGTTTAGCAATTGTGGCCACTGGGCATGCAAACAAATTGCCCTCCTCCATATTTGTGATTTTTTATGTCCTTTAAGATCATAAAATGATCTAACTAACCATGATTCATAGTCCTGCGCCTCCATAGTTGCCTATTCATGGGGGCCATTCGTCATAAAAAACCAGGCATGGCATGGACCAACGGTTAGGCGGCGCGGTGCTCTGAACTTTTCTCAAGAACGACTCCTCCAGGAGCACATCTGGCTCAGCGAAATCCAAAGCAATTTGTACTTGCTATATGCAGCCACAAGCTCATGATCAGTCACAGAGAAAATGAATTCTAATTTGAGCTCAATATATTTAAAGATCAGTGGCCTTGTCCTAAGCACCTCAAGAACAGAAGAAGTTTTGACAGGGTCTTGTATTTTATATCTACCGCTAACAGACCCGGAGGAGATTTGACTTTTGGTACACTGATCCAAGAGTAGGAAATGAAGAATACAGATCATATGAAAGTTATGTCTGACAAATTCTAGTGACAGTCACAATAATTGTAGAGAAATTATAATTAAATTGTTTAACCTCTATGATCGACTAAACGACCATGGTACGAAAAATGTCCGAACGACGCACACATGGTCCGAAAAACGTACAAAACTTTACTCATACGACTATGTCTTTACGTCTATGGCCAGCTTTAGTTATGGCAGGGAAACAAGGCCATTCCTGTGTTATTGTATAAAACCCTTCCATAACATTCTTTACTATAGAGTGAAAAGAAATAGAGAGTGACATTGCGCTTGTAGAAGGAACATATTATGTGATATTTATAAGTAGCATGTAGGTGGGTTAGAGGCAATTACTGAACTCAGGTCTCAATAATATAACATTTTATCATATTATGGTGTCAACGCAGAACAGAAATGTTTCATATAGGTGTGCTATGTTTACATTGTCACAATTTTTCCTTGAACTGTGGCAAATAATCTCATTATTGCATATATACTCATGATACTGTATCCCCCTAGTGTGGGGGAGTAGTTCAGCAACAATCTTCTTGTTATATATATATTACTCACATTATAAGGCTATTATAGTTCCCCAAGGAGTGGTGTAACGATCTTCTTATTGCTTATGTAATTCAAAAAGCTATAAGAAGTTCAATGCCAATCTTGATGCTGTGTGTGGGATCCGTTATACGGCAACCCGTTATCCAGAAAGCTTTGAATTACGGAAAAACCGTCTCCCATAAACTCCATTTTACTCAAATAATCCAAATTTTTAAAATTGATTTCCCGTTTCTGCGTAATAATAAAACAGTATATTGTACTTGATCCCAACTAAGATATAATTAATCTTCATTGGAAGCAAAACCAGCCTATTGGGTGGATTTTCTAGTAGACCTTGGGGCAAATTCACTAAGATTCGTAGTTGCGCCAGGCGTAACTTCGCCGCACTTTGCCGCACTTCGCCACACTTCGCCAGGCGTAGTTTCGCCAGCGCTTCGCAAATTAACTAAAATCCGAAGTTGCGCTCAGGGGTAGCGTAAGGTTGCGAAGTTGCGCTAGCGTTGATTCGATAAGTAAAGCGAAGTTACGCTAGCGAAGGCTAATTTGCATACGGCGCGAAATTCAAATTTCAATGGAGGAACACGTATCAGCACTACAAATGGCTAGAAAACCTTCAAATCATCAAATAAAATTTTATTTTGCCCTACACATGTGCCCACTGTATAGGTAAGTTGCCATGAGTTAGGAAATGTAGGGGGGAAGGAGGGGAGCCCCATAAATTTTTTCGATCTTCTTCAGCCTATCACCCATAATGTAGAAAACACGCCAGCGTTTTTTGGGACTTAGAAAAATTTTCGACTTTTTTTGAAACAATCCCTATCTACTCTATTGCGCTTCGCCAGGTCTGAGGTGGCGAAGGAAGTCTAGCGTAAAAGGTAGCGTTCAGTACACTGCACGCGTTAGTGAATTTGCGTAGTTACGTCGCTAGCGAAACTTCACTAGGCGTAAGGGTGCGAAGTAACACTAGCGAAACTAAGCCAGCGTTCGTTAGTGAATTTGCGCAGTAACGAAAATGACAAACGCTAGCGAAGTAACGCTAGCGTTCGGCGCTTCGGTGCTTAGTGAATTTGCCCCTTAAGGTATGAAGATCCAAATTATTTAAAAATCCATTATCCAGAAAACCCCAGGTCAGGAGCATTTTGGATAACAGGTCCCATATCTGTATATACCATATATATAGTTATCCAGAGCTCCAAATTACTGGAAGGCCATATCCATTTTTAAGTAAATCAGTTCCATTTTATAAAGTGATTTCCTTTTTTTCTGTAATAATAAAACAGTGCCTTGTGCTATATTCTGACTAAGCTGCATGAATCCACATTGGTAGCAAAACAGTTCTACTGGGTTTACGTGGTGGGAAAATGACCAGCAGGTGGCGCTATTGTAATAAAATTCATTCATATTAACAGTACACGTATCCCTTAATATCTTGGAATTAAAAATAAATAAATTATGAATGTTCATGGTAATATTTCTTAGAATAGCACTCGTCAATTTACTCCATTTTAAAAATGTCATTTTTGTGGTTTGAAAGACATTCACAAATGTGTCTGTAAACTGTTCTTTCTATCACCAGAATATGAAAAGTCGAGTTGGTATTTTGGCGGATTTTCTATAGTTTCAACACCACTTTTTACACCATTTTTGTGATTTTTCCCAAAGTATATACCTTATATAAAGAAGAAAGGGTTACACGCAACTCCTAGCTTTGCTTTCCCTTTAGTAATTATTCTACAAACGGATGAGTGAAACAGAAATTAAGTTAAACAAAGCAGATTTTAAAAAAAATGTCAGATTTTTGGCAGGGGCTACGGGATTGGCCAGGAATGCTTTGCTTTGGCAGATCTCCTTGTCATTTGCAGATAACCCGACTGTATCCGAATCCTTCATTTCTCAGGCTCATCCAATGAGGGGTTATAGGGATTAAGTCAATATAATTACTTGGGAGACTCTGAAATTATTTAAATAGGGGTTTGTTTATTTCTCTAGAGATTGTGCAAAACCATAAAAATAGATAATTACAGGGCCTGATGTAACAGCTTATTCAGTAGAGAGAATTTCACTGCCCTAGGAGGTGATTCTGTTTGGTTGCCATTGGAATGTCCAACTCGGTAGGTGGTAAATGCTCCAAAATCCCTTAATTTACTCTAGTGGTAATTGCCTGGACCCTGCCAATGCACTTACAGGTCTGGCCTTAGAAATCTACTGGCAATATCCTGTTTTAAAAGGGGATTAAAGGGGAAGTTAAAGCAGTCCAATGACAAACCTGTTTGAAAAAAACATGAAAAGTGCTCATATTTGTTGGATATTCCTTGTAAAATTGTTTTATACCCAAAAGCCCTCTCCCGGACAAGTCACAATGATTCCAATGAGCAAAAAAATACAAAAGGAAATACAGGTTTGTTATTCAGAATGCTCAGGACCTGGGGTTTTCCAGAAAATGGATCTTTCCATAATTTGTATCTTCGCACCTTAAATCATGTAAAGATTAAATAAACGCAATAGGCTGGTTCTTCTTCCAAAAAGGATTAATTATATCAATTATCTGGATCAAGTACAAGCTACTGTTTTATTACTAAAAACAAAAAGAAAATAATTTGAAAAAATGTGGATTATTTGGATAAAATGGGGTCAGCCTTTCCTTAATTTGGAGCATTCTGGATAAAGGGTTTCCAGATAACAGATTCCATACCTGTAATATCATCTATTGAGTTTTTTTATTATTATTAAACACAATGTTTACTAGAAAGAAAATAATAATATTATAACTATAAATACCTTTACATTATTAATGGCGACGGAAGAGGGAAATTCAGAATTTCCCATAAGCTTCTCCAATTTTTGTTGGAATTCTTAAGATTCATCATCTTGACCTTCGTCTCAGCCATTGCTTTGCTCGACTGTTCTTGCTCTGCTGTATGTTCTGAGCATTCAGCATGGCCTCCCGCTGTTTTAGCTGCACTGATCACTGTTCCTACAGATTGTAAGTAGGTT